>NW_006921589.1:21770469-21775860 GCF_000298275.1 Orycteropus afer afer
GAAGTTGATAAAAATCTTCAATTTCCTCATCTTTGGCTTTGGTGGTTGGTGCATAAATTTGAATAATAGTCATATTAACTGGTCTTCCTTCTAAGTGTTTGGATATTATCCTATCACTGACAGCATTGTACTTCAGGACAGATCTTGAAACATCCTTTGTGATGATGAATGTCATGCCATTCCTCCTCAATTTGTCATTCCTGGCATAGTAGATCACATGGTTGTCTGACTCAAAATGCTCAAAACCGGTCGATTTCAGTTCACTAATGCCTAGGATATCAACCTTTATGCATTCCATTTCATTTTTGACAACTTCCCAGTTTCCTAGATTCATATTTCGTACACTCCATGTTCTGATTATGAATGGATGTTTGTAGCTGTTTCTCCTCAATTTGAGTCATGCCCCTTCAGCACATGGAGGTCCTGAAAGACTTACTTTATCCATATCATTAAGGTTGGTTCTACTCTGATGAGGTAGCCATTTCCCAGTCCTATTTTGAGTGCCTTCCAACCCAAGGGGCTCATCTTCCTGCACTGTGTCAGACAATGTTTCTGAGCTATTCATAAAGTTGCCCAGTAATGTATCAAACAGTGTTTCTCTGCTATTCATAAGGTTTTCCCTGGCCAATTTTTGAAAAGTGGATGGCCTCCTCTTTCTTCCTAGTCTGTCTTAGTCTGTAAGCTGTGTTGAAACCTGTGTACCATGTGCAACTCTGCTGGCATCTGAAACACCAGTAACACAGCTTCAAGCCTCACAGCAATGTACAAGCCCCACAGGATGACAAATTGACAGACAAGTTTGTCTCCCTGAGCTGTTGGAAACCTCTGCACCTTCCCCTTACCTAATTCCTACCTGGAACCTGCCATTTTGTGGCCCCTGGCCTCTCCCTCCCTTTCCTGGCTCTAGGGGACTTGGGCTTACAATTATAAGTATTTATGGAACAAATGATTGCTTGCTTACTGTTTTATAAAGGACTGAGGAAAGCTTCTTGATGCTTGTTCTGTGCTTTGTGTAGGGTGTTATGATAGAAGACTATGGGCCAGAAAGCTAGGAGGATTTTGAAATGATATCACAGGCAAGTCCCTTAATCTCACTGAATTTCTTTTTCCTTTTCTAGAAAAGGTTATAATATCACCTTCCCAGGAGTGGTGAGGATGAGAATGCTTTGTGTACTAGGTGCACTAGGTGACCTGTTTGCATTTGGCAGTTCCCAGGTGGTACAAACACACTGGGCTGCTAACCAAAGAACTGAAGGTTTGAATCCACCCAGAAGTACCTCAGAAGAAAGGCTTGGCAATCTACTTTTGAAAAAATCAGCCATTGAAACCCCTCTGATGCACAGTTTACTCTGACACACATGGAGTTGCCCTGAGTTAGAATCGACTCCACAGCAACTGGTAGTGGCTCAGCAGCTTCTTCTCTGAAGATGTTATGTAGTTTAGTTACCTGGGTTGTAAGTTTTGCTCCAGTATATAAACATACATATCCCTTCAGAATGTAATATAAAAACCATTAGGAAATGGATTATTGTGGTATTTTGCCCAAGTAAATTAATTATCTACATTTAGGGAGTCACTGGGTTGTCTTTCATCCTGAAAATGCATGTTAATATACTGACAGTGATAAAATAATTTCAAAAAGAAAAATCACAAGAATTGGCCTCTTAAAAATACTTGTTATGTTATTTGCCATCGAGTCGGCCCCGACTCATAGTGACCCCTCCTTGGGTTTCCAAGGCAGTATCACTACGGAAGTAGGAATGCCCAACCTTCCTTCCGAGGAGTGGCTGGTGGGTTTGAACTGCCAGCCTTCTGGTTAGCAGTCAAGTGCCTTAGCCACTATGCTACCAGAGCTCCCTAAATACTTAGAAAACCATAAATATAGCATAAATATATAGAATTGGGAAAAGGGCAACTGCAAGTTGGTCTCTAGTGACGCTCTGTGGTGTGGCAGTAGAGGAGAGCTCAGCTTACAGAAGGAGCAGCAGACAGCTCTCTCTGAGAAAGTCATTGCCATGACCCAAGCCTTTGAAGTAGGGGAAAGTGGAAGTGGGATTAGCATAGTTCAAAAAGTAGGACAAAATCTCTCCTTCTCCAAGGAAAAATTCTCAATTTACTTTAATTACTGACGCTTATTATCTCACCTTGCAAGCTCTAATTATGTAAAGCAAATGCATTGGTGGTTTTCTTCTAAGAGTGTTATTTTATAACAGGATGGCAGTTAAATAATGTATAATTGGAGATGGTTACTGTCAAGAAGACTCCTTTAATCCAATGCATATTCCATCAGACAGGGGACAAAGCCAACAAAAGAAATTATAATTCTTCACAACTTCCAACCTCCTGTCCATTTAGCTATACCAAGCATGCTTCATGTAATGAGACAGAGAAAATTATATTTAGTAGAACTGTATTGATTTAATGTGGTGTATATGATAGGGAGCCAGAACCTGGAGTTGCTGAACTGCCCTTGAAGGAAGATAGGTTCAATTAATTTCAGGATTTGTCTGTTTGCTTACTTGCTTGCCTGCTTACTTGCTTTGCTGTGCTCAAAGATGAGTGGAGCATGCAAACTTGGCCTACATAATAGTACTGTATTAGGCAAGAGTCAGAGAGAGCACTTGATGGAGAGTGTTGATGGGTAAAGGGGGCTTGCATGGAGAATCAATCTGAAGTGGATTTTGAAGTCATTGGCTATGGAATGTATAATGTACAGCCTCTCCTTGCTTTTGCCAGTAATTTCTAATCTACTTACTGATGTTTGGTGCAAATGGGTTTTCCTATGATAGCCAAAGAGGCAGATGAGAAGGTGGCTCTCTTACCCTGTTTCTAGTGATAACACAATTTCTCAAATTATTTTAACACATCTACATAAGAGTGCAGGAGCTCTGGTGGTGTTGTGTCTAAGACATTTGACTGCTAACCAGAAGTCTGATGGTTCAAACTCACCAGCCACTCCTTAGAAGGAAGGTTGGGCAATCTACTTTGGTAGTGACACCGCCTAGGAAACCCAAAGAGGGATCACTATGAGTTGGGTCCGACTTGACAGCAGTGAGTGAGCACATTAGGGTGCAGTGGTTAAGCATACGTTCTCATGTTTTCCTAGGTTCAAATACAAACTCTATTTCTTACTTACTCGATGATTTTGGGCCAGATTCTTACCTTCCATTGCAATTTTGTCAGCTGTAATGTGGGATGATGTTAATAATTCCTATCTTAGAGAGTTAATGGTATTTGAGAGAGTTCACATGAGGTAGTTCGCAGTCAAAAGACATTGGTCATTTTTATTACTATTATCACAACTATTGTAGGAAAAAAAAAACTTTACAGAACATCCAAACTATCAATTGCATAGAAATGTTGCCTTAGATTCTTGCTACAAATCCCTCTATAATTTTGCCCATGTTGTTTCAAGTTTCTGGTGTCTGGTGTCCGTCCCCTTCTCCTCTGTCAAAAGAAATCCATTCACCCTAACCCATCTCTCATCCAAAGCCCCTCTGTGTTCTCACAGCAGTTATACTGATAGAGTGGTTTTTCTTTTTCCCTATTCGTCCCCAGTTTGTGGCTTTTAAAAAAAAAAAGAGTATATTTAACATATATATTGCATACTACCAATGATCACGAAGGAGCTCTGGTAGCATAGTGCCTAAGGCACTTGACTGCTCACCAGAAGGATGGCGGTTCAAACCCACCAGCCACTCCTCGGAAGGAAGGTTGGGAAACCCAAGGAGGCGTCACTATGAGTCGGGGCCAACTCAACGGCAAAACAACAACAACAACAACAACGATCACGAACACGCACAGAACTGTGCAATGTTGTGTTCTGGCATACATAAGGTCACTATGAGTTGGAGCCAACTCCACAGCACCTAACAACAACAGCATGTTATATAGTTATAACCTAACATAATATCTAATACATATTTAATGAACAATAAATGTTTGTGAACTGAGATGAACTGATTTACTGAAAGAGTGATTTACTTTCCTGAGTGATAATTGGCATAAAAGATCATTTTATCAAAACATTGAAGTGAGAATTCTGATTTTCACTACTCTGCAGTTTCCCTCTTCTACCATCAGGAATTTACTAGACATTACTTCTATGCCAAGACATTGTCTTACCCTTCAGGATCTCACAGGAAATAAACCCACACATAAGTAATGACAAGGCAAACTGAGCTTCAGGATGTTGTGGAGTGTTCTGTGGCTTTAAGTGAATATTTTTAAACATTCAGATGAGTTTTCCTATAAGATTTACTTAATAAATTTTAGAGAGAAGAAATTCTCATGAATATTGATTGTTTTGTGGGAAAACACCAGAGAAAGCAATTTTAGAAGATGCTAGAGAACATTCTAATCTACCCACTAATTTTAGGTGGAGAGAAAGCTAAATGTGGAGGCTGTTAAGAGATTTGTCCAAGTTTGCTAAAGGCAGGATAAATAAGAATTAAAACTCACACAACTTTATTTAGTTTAAGGTTCTCTTCAGCACCTCCTACCTCTGTTGTACTACAATAATTGTTGTCTTTCTGTTGACTAGATAAGTATATGTTAGGTCAGCTACTATGCAAATTCTTGAAAAGTCAAGATAAAGTCTGTAGAAGACAAAGGCCATTTATGGCCTTGCAAATTTCCTTTCTTCTTCTTAATCACACTCTGATTTCCTAGAGGAATTTCCTCTTCCCCAGTCTATTTAGCCTTGCTGGGAATGTGAATTTGGTTGCCTTCTCTCTTCCTATGTAAATAGAAGGGGTCCTGGGTCTTCTCCACAATCTTCTCTCAACACAGATAAGCTGAGGGGTGAGCACTGTGACTTCAATGCTAATTGGACAGTCTCTTGCGTGGACTCTTGAGCAAAGTGATTCAAAGATAGAAATGAGAGGAGCCCATTTATTATTTGAGGGCTTATAAATCCATTATAGCATCAGATAAAATGTCCTAAGGATTCTACTGCCTTCTGAAATCCCCAAAATCCTCTTTTACAAGTGTGGTCTTACAGCCTTCCCTTTGACCTCTGAGCTCCCTCTTACTCTTCCATTAATTTTCATCTCTCCTTAAATAAGTCAATTACATTCTGTAATTTGTAGGCCAAGAAACTTAAAGTCAATCTGTTTGGTTATTTGGTTTTGGGTGAGGCCATGATTTCAATGTTTTTAATACACTCTACTTTTATGAAGAATGTATAGTGAAGAGACATTCCAAATAACAACAAAAGAAAGAAGTACTAAAATCTTCATTAAAAATTTGCTAGAAGAGGCTTCCAACAAGATGGCGGACTAGGCAGAAGGATTGCAAAGACCCTCTTCAACAAAGAAAAGGGAAACCAATTAACACAGACACAGAAGATAATCTTGGACCCCTGAGCCTTGAAGGGAAGGATACAGAATT
>NW_006921589.1:21793537-21807351 GCF_000298275.1 Orycteropus afer afer
GGATGGACACTGGGAGGAGGTAACTATGGGGAGGAAGTGGGAGGGGAGCTGTTGCATTGTAAATTTTGGTCAATGACATGAGACAAAGTATATTATGTGAACTGCTGTATGAAAAGTGAATTTACTCTGTAAATCCTCACCCAAATCAAAATAAAATTTTAAAAAGAAAGAAAGAAAAATTTGCTAGAAGGCAGGCATTGTATCAAGTAGTTTACATGGATTTTGTCATTTAATCTTTAAAATAATCCCATTAAATAGATAGTGTTAATATTTCCATTTTATACCTGAGAAAATGGAGACTTAGGGAGACTTAGTAATTGTTCAGGAATTTCCAGAGGTGAGATTTGAAATCAGACAGTACAGGGTGATTCCAGAGGCCATCTCCTCAACCACTTCAAAGATTTCAATTTTGTTGTATGTCATTTTAGCACTTTTTATGGAGATTATATATATTCTTTAAATTTTAAAACAGTTTCAGGCTTCTGGAGGCAAACAGATGGCATACCCAAAGGAATAAATTTAACACAATATAATAAAAGGTCTATTTATAGAGGTGTAGGTAGAATTCAAAGTATCTAGGTGGGGCTAATGGTTAAGCACTTAGCTACTAACCAAAAAGTTGTTGCTTTAAATCCACCCAGCTTCTCTAGTTGGTGATCTTTGGAGTTTCTGGGCCTTTAGATTGCTCTACCTCCATCATCTTCAGATAGTGTTGGTTTTCTTCCTATGTGTTCTTCCTCTGTGCCTAATTTGCTCTTTTAGACCCCAAAAGTAATTGGCTTACTCTAAGATACAACTATTGGTCACTATTTGTCTGGAAGAAAAGATAAAGACAGAAACCCAAGACTCAGAGAAGAAACCGATCTACAGGACTAATTGTCTACATGAACCACAATCTCCTCTACCCTGAAACTAGAATGAGATAACGCCCAGCTACCACTACTGAACATTCTGATCAGGGCCACCACAGTAGATGGATGGATCCTGATAGAAAGAAGAAAAATGTGGAACAGAAACTTTAAATTCTTAAAAAAAAAAAAAAAAATCCAGACTTCCTGGACTAGTTGAGAGTGGAGAAATTCCTGAGACTGTTACCCTGAAATATTCTGTAAACCTTTAATTGAAACTGAATTGTATATTATCTCATAAAATAAAGAATATCATCTGTGAATACTGAGCTCCTTTAAAAATTCATCTATATGAGACCAAATCGTCAACAATTACTCTAAAGCAAAAATGAGAAGGTTGGAGTGCCAAAAGACTAGGTTATTGGAAAGAAAAACTAGAACAGAAATAATGAGAATGGAGAATATTGACACAATGTGAAGAATGTAACTAGTGTCACTAAACAAAATGCATAAAATGGTTATTATGCTTGGTAAAATAGAGTTGAGTGGGGACCTATTTTGCTGTGTACACTTTCACCAAAAATACAATAAAATATTACTTAAAAAAAAAAAAAAAAAAGAGCAACTGGCTTAAGACACACTTTACACTGATACGGTCTCTAACATAACAAAGAAAACCTCATTCCCAAAGGATTACATCTACAGGTATAACAAAAAAAAAACAAACCAAACTTAACTTACTGCCAGTCGTGTTGGATCCAACTCATAGCATCCCTCCTTGGGTTTCCAAGGCTGTATCACTACAGAAATAGATTGCCCAACCTTCTACAGGTATAGGGTTAGGATTTACAACACATATTTTGAGGGGACACAATTCAATCCATAACAGCCTGTATAGGTTAGACTTGGAAGCTCAGGGCTCAGAGTTATAAGCCAGAGGAGAGACAGGTTCACAACAATTAAATGATCATCCTTCACAGCCAGAGGGAATCGAGGCTCAATTGTACCCATACTAGCCACCAAGAATTGTGTTCCTTTTCTCTTAATCCTCTCCCCACCCCACTCCCCAGGCTTAACCCTTAGGAAGAGAGTCAGAAAAAGCAACTAGGGAGAGGGTCAGAGGGGGATGAGGAAGACAGAAGAGGGTGGCAGTGTCCCTGACCTCATTTCTCTGGTATCCATCCAGGTCTGAGTTAGAGGTTATTGTTGTTGTTAGGTGCCATCAAGTTGGCTCTGACTCATAGTGACCCTATGTACAACAGAATGAAACACTGCCTAGTTCTGCACCATCCTCACAATCCAGCTATGCATGAGCCTATTGTTGTAGACACTGTGTCAGTCCATCACATTGAGTGTCTTCCCTTTTTTTGCTGACCCTCTATTTTACCAAGCATAATATTCTTCTCCAGGAACTGGTCCCTCCTAACAACATGACCAAAGTAGGTGAGACAAGACTGAATTGGCACAACAAAATACCTAAAAACCTTGTTCCACAATCTGCATTGGTCAGTGGCAAATGGGGTCTTAAAAGCTTTCCAGCTGCCATCTAAGATGCAGCTAATGGTCTCCTATCATCAGAAGCAAAGAAGAGTGCAGAAAACTAAGAGCATTTGAAAACAATCAGCCCTAGGATATGATGGACCTCAAGACCAAAAGAATTAGATGGTGCCCAGCTACCAATGCAAACCACTTGGAAAGGGATCAAAACTGGAGATCCTGGATAGAGTAGGAGGAGAAATGTGGAAAAAAATAAAAAAATATAATAATGACCAGAATTACTTGTCAAATGGAGTCTGGTAGGACCCCCAACACTATGGCCCTGGGATACACTTCAGACCTGGGATAAAACTCATTCCCAAGGGCTGGCTCTCAGTCCAATAGGAAGTAAGAAATACATGCAGACCACTCAACCCAGGGTGATGCACCCACATACTCTATGGAGATACATCCCTTGGAGCAATTGGCCATGGGGCACCAGAGGGGCAACATTCACATGGAGGAAAAGTAGGACACACAGGAGTGCATGACTAAGAAGGGCATAGCGAGGGTGGGTTACTGGGAAGGGAGAGGAGGAGAATAGTTTAGGGCTGGAGATGGTAATTGGGAGTGAAACCAAATGTACATGATATGTTGAATGTAAAACAAATTCTGCTCTGTAAATTTGCACCTAAAGCGCAATTAAAAAAAAAATAAAAATAATAAGTGAGACAAAGTCTGGCATTCTCACTTCTAATGAGGATTCAGGCTGCACTTCTTCCAGGACAGTTTTGTTCATTCTTCTGGCAGTCCATGCTATTTTCAGTATTCTTCACCAACACCACAATTCAAAGGCATCAACTCTTCTCTGATATTTCTTACTCATTGTCCAGCTTTCATATGTGTATGGGGCATTTGAAAACAGCCTGGCTTGGGCCAGGCACACCTTAATCTTCAAAGTGACATCTTGGCTCCTTAACACTTTAAATAAGTCTTTTGCAGCATTTCTTGACTGTTGTTTCCATGACTATTGATTGTGGATCCAAATAAAATGAAATCCCTGACAACTTCAAACTTTTCTCCATTTATCATGATGTTGTTTATTGGCCCAGTTGTGAGGATTTTTGTTTTCTTTATGTTGAAGTATTAGAGTTGGAGGGAGACATTTTCATAGTTCTAGACCAGAGTTGGCCCTGACAATGAATGGATATTTTAATTACTAAAATAAGATTATTTTTTGTTTGAAAGTAACAGTAGTGTTGTTTTTCTTTTTCCATCATGTATGTGTAACTGGAAAATCCATCAGAAATAATGGAGAATTTCCATAAATAGACCAGGCTTACTGATCTGATAGAGATTGATTAAATCCCCAAGACTATGGACCCCAGTCACCCTTTGGGCCTAGAATTGAACTCACTCTTGTGGCTTCCAGTCAAATAATAAATAGGTATATAAGGTGAACACTTACACCAGATAAGTACACTCCTTAGAACAATCAACCATGGGAGATCAGAAGGGCAGTATTTGCACAGGGAGGTAGCTCATAGGGTAGTAATGCAAAAGAAAGAAGGATACAGGGAAAAGGAAACCACAGGGAGGGAGTGGGACAAAGGATGTTACATTATGGGGATTGCAATCAATGTCATGAAACAAAATGTATATGAACTGTTGGATGGAAAATGACTTTGCTCTGTAAACTTTCACCCAAATCACAATAAAATAAAACAATGGAGGATTTCCAGAGGGAAGATATTCAGCAGAGACATTATAAAGGAGAGTGAGGAGACCAAAGAAATCTGTTTTTCTGCTTGTACTACATCAAGTCCAGCCCATTCAAAAACATGATTATTTTTGGAATACAATTCCTTGTTATCATGTCCCTTTCACACAGAAATGTGATAATCACTATACAGCTATACTACTGCCTTTGTGCTATGTTATGGCATCTCTCTGCAAAATTAATTACTAAATCAAATAGCAAAAGAACTTTTTTTGTGATTTTTCTCACCTCCCAAAAAGTCATTTTCCTCTTCATTGAATTTGACCAGTCAGTTAAATTCTAAAATCTATTATCTATGCATCGCTTACACAAAGACCACCCCCCCATCATTTCCTTGTCAATTTGCACCTCTTCAGCTAGCTTGCTTTTATTAAAGTTATTTATGAGGTGTGAAGAATTATTCCTTTTTATATTAAGAATGTATTATACAATGATTTTTATGTAGCTGGAACAAAATTACAAAAGCTTATCAAATTTTCTTTACCAAGAGAAAAGCATAACATTCTTATATGAATGACACCAGACCACAGTTTTTTGTTTCTTCCCTTCAAAAAAAAAACAAAACCTTTTTAATGTTTGACCTCAAACAAAATATCAAGGATGAGCTGCATTAAGTGGTATATCTCTCATGTTCTATTTGTGTAACACAAGTTTCTCCAGGCCTCACCAGATTGTGGGAACAGATGGACCAACAGTAACAACAAAAAGCCAAATTTCAGTAATGCTCCCCCAACTTTGTTAAAACAAGACCTTCAGACTCCTACTTAGGGTAATCCCCTCATCTTACCTCCAGAAAGTGATTCTCCCACAGGGGAGTTTCACAAGTGCTCATTCACACCCTTCTTTAGTAACTATTGTATTACTAAGTACCAAGTATGAGCCATCATGTCCCTCAGCTTAGTGCCACCTGCTCTGTACCTCCAAATCTTCTAAGTACTTAACATTTTCAACAGGCCTCCACTGGGCACCAGTTTGTCTGTTGAATATACACAATTTTCCACAGTGCATCTGTTGTATTTGGCCCAGTCTACTAGGCACTACTATCTCCTACTCTTACTGAGCCATTGAAGGCTCTTAAGTTGTCAAAGCAATACAATTTTCTGTTTAAAAGTAGGAGACCATTGTCCTCTTCCCTTATGTTAAATTTTATTAATGGATTCCTACAGAAGGTTTAATGAAACTACTTTTCATTAATGTGCAATTTTGTGCTCTTTGCAAATATTACATACATGAGGTACTGCATAAGGGTGCACAGTTTGTGCCCAAAGGAAGAGTTGAGTAAGCACTGTAAGCCCATGCTCTGCTGGCCAAGCCAGTAGTGAAGGGCTACATATCTCTCAAGGATAGGAAGGTGTTTTTCTTATCACAAAGGCTACATCTACTTACTGAGCCACCAAGCCTTATGTTCTTGGTGCTGCATCTGCCCAAAAGTGGTGCCTTTCCTAGTGTGCTCCAATAGTGCTAAAACAACCAGCAGACATCTGTTGTTGTTGTTGTTATGTGCCGTCGAGTTGGCCCCGACTCATAGCGACCCCTCCTTGGGTTTCTGAGGCAGTGTCACTACGGAAGTAGGATTGCCCAACCTTCCTTCCGAGGAGTGGCTGGTGGGTTTGAACCGCCAGCCTTCTGGTTAGCAGTCAAGTGCTTTAGCCACTATGCTACAAGAGCTCCCAGCAGACATCTAGGGCACATGAATTCATTTGCTGAGTTTTGGACCCAAGCCCAAGTTATAGGCACCATGTATATTTAGAACTATCCTTATTCCTTAAGAATCTAGAGTGAAGGCTTTCTACTTGGTCAAATGCATGGTAGAAAACTTTATCTTTCCTCAATGAGTTATCCCAAGAGGCTCCTTAGTCCCCATGCGAATGAACCCCTGGCAAGCTCTCTAGCCTAACTTACCAGATATGACCATACATATATTAGTATCCTTTAAACTAAAGCTAGAACCTGTTGCTGTCAAGTTGATTCTGACTCATAGCAACTATGTAGGATAGAATAGAATACAAATGCTCTCACAGGGTTTCTAAGGCTGTAACTGTTTAAAACTACAGACCTTTTTGTTAGCACCCAAGCACTTTACTACCGTGCCACCAGGGCTCCATAGCTAGAACCCTACTATCATTAAATTGCAGGTCTTATAAGTTTCTGAATGTTTGATGACAATTTTCATGAAAATTTTTCTATAACAATATTTTGTATTTAAAATAATACTTTGTTCCATAATTTGAAGTAAGAGTAAGTAAAAATGTTGCCAGATATTAACTATGTTTCCAAGGTCCATGTTCACCTGGATTGCATTGGTCTGCCCTTAGAATATGCCTGGTCTTATAGAACGGATGGTGGCAAGCATGGAAAGATAGCTATTCTTCAATTTGTCTTCATGTAACATTTGCTGACTTAAAAGGCTCTTTGATTTAGTCAAAAGCAGTAGACTTGGGGCCCAGACAGCAGTGACAGAGGAGGAGGAGTCATTAGAAATACAAAAGAGGTTGAGGAGACAGAATAGCCACAACAGGAGCTTTTCTGAGATGAGCTGGGGGTCTGAGTGAGAACAAAGATCTTAACTGAATTGAAAGGAAAAATAGACAACTCTACAATAATAGTAGGAGACTTTAACACACCACTTTCAAGGAAAGACAGAACAACTAGAGAAAAAAAACCTCAAAAACAATACAGAAGAACTCAACAACACAATCAACCAACTCAACCTCATAGACATATACAGAGCACTCCATCCAACAAAAACACAATTCACATTCTTCTCCAGTGCACATGGATCATTCTCCAGAATAAACTATATGTTAGGATACAAAAAACAGCTTCAGTAAATTCAAAAACATTGAAATACTACAAAGCATCTTCTCAGATCACAATGCTATAAAATTAGAAATCAATAATAGGAAGACCAAGGGAAAATAATCAAGTATGTGGAAAAAGAATAATACACTGCTCAAAAACTACTGGGTAACAAAAGAAGTAAAGTGTGAAATAAAAAAAAAAAAAATTCCTAGAAAGAAATGAGAATGAAAATACAACTTACCAAAACCTTTGGGATATAGGGAAAGCAGTACTCAGAGGTCAATTTAGAGTGATAAATGCACACATTAAAAAAGAGGAAAGAATCAAAATCAACACTTTAACTCAACAACTCCAACAATTAGAAACAGAGCAACAAAAGATATCTACAATATCCAGAAGTAAGGAAATAATAAAGATAAGAGCAAAAATAAATGAAACTGAAAACAAACAAAGAAAAAAACAATAGAGAAAATCAACAAAGCAGGAAGTTGATTATTCAAAAAGATTAACAAAATTGACAAACTACTGGAAAATTTAAAAAAGGAAAAGAAGGAGAAGATGCAAATAACACCAACAATAAATGAAAAGGGCAACATCATAACAGAATCAACTGAAATAAAAAAGATAATAACAGAATATTATGAAGAACCGTACTGCAACAGATTCAAGAACCTAGAAGAGATGGACAAATTTCTAGAAACACAAGAACTACCTAAACTATCCCAGTCAGAGATAGAATACTTGAACAGATCCACAACAAAAGAAATTGAGCAGGTCATAAAAAAAATCCCTAAAAAAAAAAAAAGTCCTGGCCCAGATGGCTTCAGTGAAGAATTTTACCAAATGTCCAGGGAAGACCTGACACCTATACTATTCAAATTATTCCAGAACATAGAAAATGATGGAATACTCCCAACTTCATTCTATAAAGGAAGCATAACACTGATACCAAAACCAGGGAAACATACCACTAAAAAGGAAAACTACAGACCAATATTCCTCATGAATATAGATTCAAAAATCTTCAACAAAATTCTAGCCAACAGAATCCAATAACATATCAAAAAAAAATAATGCCATAACCAAGTGGGATTTATACCAGGTATGCAAGGATGGTTCAACATCAGAAAAACAATCAATGTGATCCACCACATTAAAAAAAAAAAAAAAAAAAAAAAAAAGAGGGATAGATGGGAATGGGAATATCCTAAACATAATAAAGGGCATATATGCAACCCCAACAGCCAACATTATTGTTAATGGAGAAAGACTCAAAGAATTCCCCTTGTGAATGAGAATCAGACAAGGATGCCCTCCATCACCGCTTCTATGTAACATTGTATTAGAAGTCCTAGTCAGGGTAAAAAGGCAAGAAAGAGAAATAAAAGGCATCCAAATTGGCAAAGAAGAAGTAAAGCCATCTCTATTCACAAATGACATGATCTTATACATAGAAAACCCAAGAGATTCAGTAAAAAAAAAAAAAAAAAAATTACTGGAACTAATAGAAAGTTCAGCAAAGTGACAGGATATAAGGTCAACATACAAAAATCAGTTGGATTCCTCTACATCAACAAAGAGGCCTCTGAAAAGGAAATAAGGAGAACAATACCATTTACAATAGCTACCAAAAAGATAAAATACCAAAAAAAGAAACTCACTGCCATCGAGTTAATTCTGACTCATGCCAATCCACACTGGGTTTCCAAAGCAGTAACTCTTTATGGAAGTAGATTGTCCAGTCTTCCTTCCATGGAGTGGATGCTGGGTTTGAACTGCCAACCTTCTGGTTAGCAGTCAAATGTCTTAGGCACTATACCACCAGAGCTCCCTGTTAATGGATAGAAAGACTGAATGTTGTGAAAATGTCAATACTGCCCAAAGCAATCTACACATTCAATGCCATCCTGATCCAGGTTCCACCACCATTTTATAAGGACATGGAAAAACCAATAAATAATTTCACACAGAAAGGAAAGAGACTTCGGATAAGCAAAGCATTGTTGAAGAAGAAAAACGAAGTAGGAGGTTTCAGACTCCCTGATCTCAAAACTTACAATACAGCCACTGTAGTCAAAACAGTGTGCTATTGGTACAATGATAGAGAGATACACCAATGGAAGAGAATCAAATATCCAGAAATGGATCCATCTACCTATGAACAGTTGATTTTTGACCACAGGCCAAAACCCATTAAATGGGGGAGAGATATACTCTTTAATTAAATCGTGCTGGCAAAATTGGATATCCAGTTGTAGAAAAATGAAACAAGACTCATACCTCATCCCACACACAAAAACAAACTGATGTTGGATCAAAGACTTAAACTTAAAACCCAAAACTATAAAGCTCATCAAAGGTAAAATAAGGGGCAAATCTAGGGCCCCTAATCTATGGCATAAATGGGCTATCAAGTATAACCCCAAATACACAGGCAGCAGAAGAGAAACTAGATGACTGGGACCTTTTAAAAATGAAATTCTTATATGCATCTAAAGACTTCTCAAAAAAAAAAAAAAAAAGACTCCTCCATAGGGTAAAAAGAGTGCCTACAGATTGGGAAAAAATATTTGGCTGTGACATATCTGACAAGTTATTTATCTCCAAAATTTGTAGAAAACTTCAACACCTCAACACTAAAAGACAAGCAACCCAATTCAAAAATGGGCAAGGGACATGAATAGACACTTCACTAAAGAAGATGTACTGGTGGCCAACAAATGCATGAGGAAATGTTCATGACCATTAGCCATTAGATAGATGCAAATCAGAACAAGATACCACAGCAATAATAGCAAAGGTCAACAAGACAGAAAATAACAAATGCTGGCAAGATTGTGGAGAGATTGGGACTCTCATACACTGCTGGTGGGACTGAAAAATGGTACAACCATTGTGGAAAATGGTATGGCGTTTCCTTAAAAAACTGAAAATAGAAATACCATTTGATCCAGCAATTCCATTACTAGGAATATTTCCTAAAGAGGTGAGAAACAGGACACAAACAGACATATGCACACCTATGTTCATCGCAGCACAATTCACTATAGGAAAGAGATAGAAACAACCTAAATGCCCAACAACAGATGAATGGATAATCAAATCATGGTACATTCACACAATGGAATACTATGCTAGATTAAAGAACAATGAAGAATATGCAAATTATCTCACAACATGGATGAAACTGGAATACATTATGCTGAGTGAAATAAGTCAATCACAGGACAAATATTATATGATTCCATTACTGTAAAAAGTCAAGGAAAGGTTTACTCATGGAAGGAAATTCACTTTGTTGGTTACCAGTGACAGGAGGGAAGAGAAGGAAAAATTTCAGACTAGATGGGGGCCATATGTTGATTTGGGTGAGGGGAGGGATGGTATGGAAAGAGTCTCTGACCAGAATGATATTGGAGAAAGGAAAGACACTGAAACATGCACATAAGATATAAACAGAGGCAAATACTATTACATGCACAATACTGCATTACCACTAGCACCAAACACCAGGCTATGGATAAATGCATAGACAGGAGAGAAGATCCAGTGAGGGTCGGCAAGTAGGAATATACCCTAGACCAAGGATAGAATTGGCCGAAGATAATCTTACATATGCACTTGTGCTACAAAATTAGCTACATACATTACAGAAGTAAAGATAGAATTGGAGAAACTTTCCAGAGACAACCAAACACCTTGAGAGAGAGAATCACCAGCCCTGCCAACTTGGGACCGTAGTAGTCTCGGACATCATGCTCAATTGGGACAACATAGTGCATAAAAATCTTGTTCTACAACCTATTTTGGTGAGTAGCAACTGGGATCTTAATGCTTTCGAGCAGCCATGTAAGATGAAACTATTGGTCTCCTCTCATCTGGAGCAAAGGAGTGAAGAAAATCAAAGGCATATGGAAACAATTAGCCCATGGATAAGACGGACCAAGAGGACCTCAGCCTTCATGACCCTGAGACTAGAAGAATTAGATGGTGCCCAGCTACCAATGCCAACTGCTTGGAAAGGGATCAAAACTGGAGATCCTGGATAGAGTGAGAGGAAAAATGTGGAATAAAATTCAAAAACACAAAAATGACTAGAATTATTGGTTGGCTAGAGACTGGTGGAACACCTGAGACCCCAGGGTTACCCTTCAGGCCTAGAAATGGACTCACTTCCATGGATTGGCTCTCAGCCCAACAATAGAAAGACCTACATGCAGAACACCTACCCCAGGGCGATACAGCCACCTACTCTAGGGAGACGTATCCCTTAGATCAATCAGCCATGAGACACCAGAGGGGCAGCATTCATACAGAGGGAAAGCTGAACAGATAGGGATGCATGTTTAAGAAGGGTACAGGGAACAGTAGTCATAGGAGGGAGAGGGGAGGAGAGTTTTTTATGGTTGGAGATGGTAATCAGGACAACAGGAAAAAAAAAGAAGAAGAAGAAATTACGATTTCAGGAGAAAAAAAAAAAGCAGTAGACTTGGGTTCTAATTCTACTACTGTTACTGGATCTGACCACGGCCAAATTTTCTATTCCACAAAATATTGGTAAAATGAATCCTGCTTATCCATACTGCTATTACAAATATAAAATGAAACTCTTTGAGGAACTATAAAAGAACTGGACAAATATGAACATATTATCATCTGCCATCTACAGAGACCTGGAAAACATATGTAATAAAAACTTCATATAGTGATGCTTACTGAAACAGGATATTTTTTAAATTCTCATGCAAAATATATATCTCCCCATTTTCAATTTTGCTACCAATTAAGTTTCAAGGTACAATTATTCTGTTTATTTAGTAATTGTTATACAACTTGCTAATATCAACAATCATTCATATGCACAGCTTAGTTACCAACCTCATGATGTCTATGGAATAAGTGCTAAAGTAAGAGTGTGGAGCCAGCTATTTGGATTTGAGTAGGATCTATCTCTTCACATCATCCCTTCTGAATCTTATGATTGTAAGAATGTAAATACACAGGAACAAAACAAACACTGGGAAATAGTCCAGACAGCACATAGAACACCTGGTTCTTTCCTAGGACCTGCTGTAGATATTTACTTTCCCAGAACTGGGAGACAATAAATTTCTCTTCTTTAAAGTCACCCTTTTTGAGTTTGTTGTTGTTGTTTAGCAGCCTTAGGAAACTTTGACACTCTGAGAACTCTATTTTTCCTAAAGCTAGTACTTGTGTTCTCTCCCACCTCCACATAGTAGTAGGTCTGAAGGTGAGGTGAATCACTTTCATGCCATTCTCTCTCCTTCTTCCTTAAACATCTCAGCTTTGAAGCCCCCACCATCAAACCATGTCAGCTGCTACCCCTCCTTGCTGTAGTCATCTACAGATTACCAGGTCACTAAACCTCACAATTGTCCAGGATGTAATTATCTATGTAAACAATCCTTTGAACCTTCAACCTCACAGTACCTTGGCCCTCTCTATCCAATGATCTTGTCTTTGATCTTGTATAATACTGTTACCATAACAATATTGCTGACAGTATATGATAGATGCAAGAGATGACCATAAAGCCCTAGGAAAAGAACAATGGCAACAACAAATCCTTATCGGAAGTCCCTAGTAGCAAAATTATGTCCAGCTGTGGAGATCAGAAAAAGATAAACATTTGAGCTGAGCTGTAAAGATTTGCTTGAATTCCAGTGAATTAAGAGAGGAAAAGAGAGCATCTCTGAGAGAACATGTGGCAAGAACAAAGGTTCAGGGTGAGAAAATGAAATATGTGCTCAGAGAGCAGCAAGGACACCAGTCTAGTTGGAGCGAGAATGTATATGAAAGAGCAATATAAGAGAATACCAGCCGGCAGGGGGTGGGGGGTGGGGTCCTGACTCTGCAGGATAACTGGGATTCAAATCCACTGAAGGTGTTTGAAGGTGCCCTGGCGGTGTAGTGGTTAAGCTCTCAGCTGCCAACTGAAGGTTGGTGGTTTGAATATACCAGCTGCTCCATGGGAGAAAGATGAGGCAATCTGCTTCTTTAAAGATTTGCAGCCTTGGGAACCCTATGAGTTCTATTCTATCCTATAGGGTCACTATGAATCAGAATCAACTCCGTAGCAACAGATCAAATGTGTTTGATCAAAGAAATGAAACAGAAATCACTCGAGTTACTGAGCAGAAAAGTGAAATGCTCAGAGTAGAGCTCTAAGAATACTTTTAGAACAAGAAAATATTGAAAAGCAATTAGGAACAATTGGTCTCTAGTCACCTGAAACAATGGAGGAAGGAGAGTCAGAAAGAGGAGGAAGATATGGAATGTGTAACTAATTGCCTCTCTGAACAACTTTCTCCTTTGCCATGAGACCAGAAGAACTGGATGATGCCCAGCTAACAGTACTGAGTATTTTGAACAAAGATTCTGTGGAATAATCTAATCAAAAAGAGGAAATGCAAAACAGATTTCATTTTTTCATGAACTTCCTGGAGCCATGAAGGATGGATGAACCTCTGGGACTATTGTCCTGAGATAATCTTCAAACCTTCAACCAAAAATATCCCCTGAAGTCTTCTTAAAACCAAATAGTTTGACTTAACTAGTGAAAAATGTCTGTCTTGAGTATTATCATCTTTTAAGAACCATCTATACAGGATCAAATTGAAAATAGCAACTCAAAAGATTAGACCAGAATCTTTAGGAGAAGTGAATTTATGCTAGTGGGGGAGAAACAACTGAGAAAAGGAAGATGAGAATAGTTCCACAACGAATGTCACTAAATGGTACATGTATAAACACTTAAATTTGTATAATTTTGCTGTGTATATTCTCAACACCAACAAAATTAATAAAATAATATTTTAAAAAGGAGCTCTGGTAGCGTAGTGCCTAAGGCCCTTGACTGCTAACCAGAAGGCTGGCAGTTCAAACCC
>NW_006921589.1:21807966-21823102 GCF_000298275.1 Orycteropus afer afer
TTTACCTCAAGTAGACACACGCCCTGGAGAGAACAATCATGGGAGAAGGAAGGGCTGCTTATGCACAGGGAGACAGCTCAGGGGGCAGAAGAGTATGGAGGGATGGACACTGGGAAGAGGTAACTATGGGGAGGAAGTGGGAGGGGAGCTGTTGCATTGTAAATTTTGGTCAATTTATATGTGAATTGCTGTATGAAAAGTGAATTTACTCTGTAAATCTTCACCCAAATCAAAATAAAATTTAAAAAAATAATAATAAATAAATAAATAAATAAAAAAGAAAAGCAATGATCCAGCTCTATCAGAGACAATGGGAAAGTAAAATATTAAGGACTTGGTTAAGGGATGAAAGAAGTCAGTTATTACTTTAATCTAAACAATGGTTGTAGTTTAAAAAAGTAACACTATTACAATAAATTAGGAATCACCCTAGAGTGTAACCATGCTCTTTGTCTTTGTCTTATGATAGATTCGCATAAGAATCACCTGGGGGGTCTTATTAAAATGTAGATACTGATTCAGTATATCAGTGGTGGAAATGCAAATTCTCAGCAGGGTGGTCAACCTGGAATGAACTGGTTCAAAGCCCTGTTTTGAAAATATTGAAACAACCCCTCTGAAACCAATTCACTGCCATCAAGTTTATTCCAACTCATAGAAACACTATAGGACCCTGCAGAACTGTCCTATAGTGTTTGCAAGGCTGTAAGTCTTTTTATACAGAAGCAGATTGCCATATCTTTCTCCCTCCAAGCAGCTGATGGGTCAAACCTCTGGCCTGTTGATTAGCAGTCAAGCATTTTAACCACTGCATCACCAGGGCTCCTCTGACTCAACTTCTAAACCTCAAAAACCCACTACCATTGAGTCAATTATGACTCATAGCGACTCTACAGGACAGAGTAGAACTGCTCCAAAAGATTTCCAAAACTATAAATCTTTATGGAAGCAGACTGCCTCATCTTTCTCCAGTGGTAGGTTCAAACCACTGACCTTTTGGTTAGCAGCCAAATGCCTTAACCATTTCACCACCAGAGTTCTTGAACCAACCTCTATTCACAACAAATTCTTCATCACAGTCACCTGCATGTGCACCTGTCAGATAATTGAAAAGTCTTCCAGTCTTTACTTGCACTAAAGTAAGGCTGAAGAAGACCTGTATGCACCAGTTCCAACTTATCTGCAAATTCTTTTTGAAGACACACATAGGAACTGGTCTTGCTTGTACCCCAAGGACTGTTATACTTCCATTGTTGCCCACATTTCACCACAGTATAATTGTTACTAGGGGCCCTGGGACCCTGAACAAGGATCCTTGCCTTTTACTGACACAGAATGGGACAGGAGAGGCAAAATGTCCACACAAACCAAACTTTATTAAAGAGAAAGGGAAGATCTTATGAGGGAGAGACAGAGGGGCTCGTGAGGGAGAGATGGAAAGGGGCATCCACCTATGCTAGCCTCTAGTTTCTCCCCAAACAAAGGCTTTCCTAGAGTTTATAAAGGGTTTTAGGTGGGGGGTGTGGTGGGGACAGACACATCTTCTTTATTTATAAAGCGGGTGAGGATTTCCGAAAAAATGTTGGGTTATGAAAATCAAGTGGGCGTGCAGGTAGTAATTGAGATGGATTCCACCAGAGGCTGTCAGAATAAAGATGGAGATGGAACCCATTATAAAGACTGCTGGGATGCTTAGCATGACTTGTTCTGGGATGTTGTACATGCATAATGTATCTGGACCCTGGTCTGAGTGCCAGGACGGGACTCCTGTTCTTGACTGGCTCTAGTGGAAAGTCAGTTTGTCAGTGACATTGAATTTTACTGTGCATGCTCCACACCTGCTGAGGTACTTGACGGCCAACTCAGGAGGTTTATCAGCAATTTTACAATTTTGTGGGGTTTTGAAATGTAACTTCTTATCTTGCCAAAGGTCCTGGTTTGTTAATCCCAAGCTGTTCTCTGTCATCCACAGCAATAGTTAGGTGGTGATCTGCATGTAGGTTTAGATTCCAAGAACACTGAGTCAGAGACTGTTTGATCAGGCCAGTCCAGTTTCCTGCCTGTCTCATAATCAGGTCCGTATTACCACTGCCCCTACTTGATTGGAGGAGCTGTGGTTAAAGCATTCAGCTGCTAACTAAGGTCAAAGTTTCAAACCCACCAGCCACTCCCCAGGATAAAGATGAAGCAGTCTACTTCCATAAAGACTTGCAACCTTGGAAACCCTGTGGAGCAGTTCTACTCTGTCCTATAGGGTCACTATGAATTGGAATCAACATAATGGCAGTAGGTAGTAGACACTTGACTGGACTCTTTGCCCTAGCACCTGACACATACGAGACACTCAAAGGTTTGTTGAACCTGAACTGAAATTGCAAGACCAGAGAATAGTTGAAGAACAAGGTCCTAAAGGAAGTAGGAGTGTCTAAGGTGGAGGAAAAAGCCTTTGAAAACAAAAACAAACAAAACAAACTTCTGCCTTTAAGACAAAGAAGAAGAACTCAATTTGGGAAGTAGAAGCACATGAGGAAGTTATTGCTGTTGTTGCTGTCAGGTGTTGTTGAGTTGGCGCCGACTCATAGCGATGCTATGTACAACAGAACAGAACACTGCTGGGTTATACGCCAGCCTCACAATCCTGCTCTACCTGAGCCTATCATTGCAGTCACTGTGTCAATCTATCTCATTGAGGGCCTTCCCCCTTTTTCACTGACCCTGCACTTTACCAAGCATGATAGCCTTCTCCAGGGAATGGTCCCTTCTGACAACTTGACCAAAGTAGGTGAGACAACATCTCCCTATTCTTGTTTCCAATGCTCTGGCTGCACATCTTCCAGGACACATTTGTTCTTTCTTCTGGCAGTCCATGGTACTTTCAGTATTCTTCACCAACACCACAACTCAAAAGCATCAACTCTTCTTTGGTCCTCCTTATTCATTAACCAGCTTTTATATGCAAATGAGACTATTGAAAACACCACTTGGGTTAGGTGCACCTTAGTCCTCAAAGGGACATGTTTGCTCTTCAGCACTTTGAAGAGGTCTTTTGCAGCATACTTGCCCAGTACAATATGTTGTCCGATTTCTTGACTGCTGCTTCCATTGGTGTTGATTGTGGATCCAAGTAATATGAAATCTTTGACGATGTCAATCTTTTCTCCATTTATTGTGGTACTGCTTATTGGTCCAGTTGTGAGGATTTTCATTTTCTTTATGTTGAGGTGTGGTCCATACTGCAGATAATAGTCTTTAATCTTCATCAGTAAGTGTTTCAAGTAATCTTCACTTTCAGCAAGCAAAGTTGTATGCTCTGTGTATCGCAGGAATCACATAGGTAGAAATCCCATCAAAAGAAGTGCATCTGTTTAGGTAGCTGAAGTGTCTGCTGAAGGGTGTGGGAGGGCAGGCTGATGAGAAGGAAGAACATTTGCAAGAAAGCTAGAGAAAATTGGCAGAGAGTTAATGAAAAGATTGTCTAGGGCCAAGCTAGAACGAGTTCATTTTGGGTCAGTGCCCCACTGAGAATTTGCATTTCCACCCCAGATATGCTGAATCAGAACCTATAGTGCAACAAGATCACCAAATTATTTTTATAGATCCCCAATTTATAAGAATCTTGACAAAATGTAGATTCTGATTCAATATATCTGGCTCGTAAATGCAAGTTCTCAGCAGGGGGTCAAACTGGAATGCCCTGGCAAAGTATGATACTAACCTCATAACACTTAGCTCATTTGTTCTCGAACCTTCATGCTTAAGAAACATTTTTAAAATTAATAGAATTTATGAAATTAATATTTTCCTAACCCCAGAAATTCTGATTTAATACATCTGGAATGTGACACTGATGTTGGCATTTTAAAAACTCTCTTGTGTTGCTAATGTGCAGCGAGAGATGAGAACCACTGTCTTCAGAGAACTTTGGTGTTTAAATAGAAAGTGCTTGGTATCAATTATTGTTACTATCTAGACTTCAAAGAGAGAAAAAATGACCGGCGGCTAGGTAACACCATGTATATAAAGACAATGACGGTAACAATTCTGTGCACTACAGTTCACTGACTCTTATCTCTGCTTGAACTGGTACGAAAGAAATTGCCAATTTGGTGCTATTTTTTCTTTACAGGCTCACAGACTTCTGTGAAGGTTAGTTATCCTTAGAGGGCTCTCTGTCTCTTTTTCTCTGTTTGACTGAAGCTAGAGTTTTCAGACTCATCTGTCTGAAAGTAGTTGATCACCTTATGCAAATTAAAATGTAAAACTTCATATCTCTAACAACATGTTCCTTTTGAATATCAGATAGATGAAGCAGTGAAGCCATATGTTTATTACTGTTTTTACCACAATCACTGTCACAAAAAAGATCACGTCACATAGTTCTGCTCTATAACTCTCTAATCACATCACCAGTAAGTGAAAATGGACCTGTATTTACTTGATAAACTAATTTGAGGAGACTGAATGCACAGCATTAAAGAAAATATATCTGCAACAAAGACAGGTAAACAATCTAACTAAAACACCTGTCTCCACCTAGTTCTGACATTAAGGCAGTAGTTAACGTCCACTATGAATAGAAACTTGCAACCTACTCATGGAAATTCTTATTTCGCTTTTATTTTACTCCAATTACATATTTAACAAACAACAACAACAAAAAAAAATATTAGGACACAATCCAATGACTTGTATTCCTTCAGATTTAAGTACAAAGCAAGTTTCTTTCCTTCCAAATTTAGTGGCTAGAATAACGTTGTTAAGTGCCCTCGAGTAGGTTTTGACACACGCTGACCCTGTGAACAGCAAAACAAACCCCTGTCGGGTCCTGCACCAGCCTCACAATCTGCTCTGCTAGAGCCCATTGTTGCAGCCACTGTGTCAGTCCATCTCGTTAAGGGTCTTCCCCCTTTTCACTGACCCTCTACTTTACCAAGCACAACATCCTTCTCCAGGGAATGGTCAGTCCCTTCTGATAGCATGACTAAAACAGATTTGTTAGCTTCCTGTTACAAGTATTAAGGAACTCTGGTGGTGTAGTGCCTAAGGCATTTGAGTGCTAACCAGAAGGTTGGCAGTTCAAATCCACCAGCCACTCCACAGAAGGAAGACTGGACTATCTATTCCGTCAAGATTCACTGCCTTGGAAACCCAATAGGGGTCGCTATGAGCCGGAATCAACTTGATGGCAGTGAATTTGGGTTTTTTGGTTTTTGGTATTACAAGTCAGACACTAAGCTAAATGTATCATTGGATCTGATCCTTACAAAACCAAAAAAACAAACCCACTACCACTGAGTCGTACCCAACTCATAGCGACCCCTCCTTGGATTTCCGAGGCGGTATCACTACGGAAGAAGATTGCCCAACCTTCCTTCCGAGGATTGGCTGGTGGATTTGAACCGCCAGCCTTCTGGTTAGCAGTCAAATGCCTTAGGCACTAAGTTGCTCCTTTTTTACAGAAGAGGAAATTAAGTTGCAGAAAGAAAAACATGCCTAAAATCATAAAGCCTGTAAATGGTAAAATCAGGATCGAACCTAAACCTGACACCAACCCCAATTACTGTGTTACATTTTATTATGTTAAGTAGCACATCAGAAATTAGAACCGAAAGCAATTATATGCAATCTCTTAATGTGTGGCACTTTCTCTTGATAGTTTCACTTTTTTGTGATCCCACAAACCTCAGGAAAGAGGAGCTTGCCTAACTGAGATATCTTTTGCACAGATCTTATACTGTGTGAAGTTTTGTTATTGGCTAGCTTTTTTTATTCTTTTATTCTTTTTGTTTTTTAGTAATGTGTGTGCTTCAGCCTCCTAGCATGACAAACTGTTTCTAAGAATTGGGAGACAAAAGGTCGGACAACTAGTCAATGCAACCAAATTGAAGGACAAAGGCTACAGAAAACCACCTAAAGCGCCTTTAGTGCTTAGATTTATGTTACTCTATCGCCATCTTCTGGGTTTATTGTAACATGCATTCTGCAAATATTCTGCTTGTGTAGTATGTGAGAAATATCTTCATACCTTTTGTATCACAGAATTTGAACTCTGGAAGTTGCAAAAGACATTATAACTTTAGACTAAGCTCTTATTTTATACACTAATTTGCTTACTTGTTAACTCATTTATTATTTAACCAGTAGTTATGAATTGGGACAGCCAACAAGATGTAGTTCATTCCATCAGGAAAAACTAGAGCCTTAAGGAAAGTGAAAGACTTATTCAAAGTCACCAAAATTTTCCAAAGATATATACAGCCAGAATTTATCATGACATAGTTAGGTGCATTCTTTAATGTTACTGTTGTTACAGTGATTAAGCAGTAGGCTGCTAATTAAAAGGTTGGTGGTTTGAACCTACAAGCCACTCCAGGGGAGAAAGATATGGCAGACTGCTTTCCATAAAGATTTCAGTCTTGGGAATTCTATGGGGACAGTTCTACTCTGTCCTATAGGGTCACTATGAGTCAGAATCAACTCGACTCGAAGGCACAGGGTAAATATTCTTAACTAGCATTCTTTGAGCAGTCATATAAAACATTACAAGAAAAAAAGTTTCATCTAGCCCTTGTCTAACCTCTTCCACTTTACCATTCTTGCCTTTGAACACCCAGAACTATGGAATCATTGGAATCAGCTGCCATTATAGTACTTAAAACATGATAGCAATGGGGGCACTGATGGTTCACTGGTAGAATTCTTGATCCACACAGGGGACAAGATTGTGATTACTAGCCAATGCACCTCACAGTGTAGGTATTGTATTCTATCTAGGATTATTTTCCTTCAGTCTGAAAAACTTATTTTAATATTCCTATAGTATGAATTGTTGGTAATAAATCCTCTTAAAATTTTGTTTGTCTGAAAATGTCTTTATTTAACCTTTAGTTATGAAGGATAATTTTACTGGGTATATAGACTTCTAGGTTAGCTTCTTTTGTTTTTCTTTCAGTATTTTAAAGATTTCATTCAGTTATCTTCTGACTTCTATTGTTTCTGCAGAGAAGTAATCATTCTTATTGTGCTCCCATGAATTTTTCTTCTAGCTGCTTTTAAGATATTTATTGTATCTTTCTTTTTCAGCAATTTGACTGTCATATGTTCGGTATATGTGGTACATCTATAATATGTTCAGATATATGTGGTTACACTGTGTGTCACCTTGGCTAGGCCTGGTTTTGAGTGGCTAGGCAGCTGAATGTAGTTATTCCCCATGATGAGACTGATAATCAACTCTATGGTGGAATCCACTGGAGTAGCTCCCTTAGGGATGTGGTCTGCTCCACAGAAACCTTTGAGAAAGGTCTCTGCAGCTTTTTGGCACATTTGGACCATAATGTAGCTGAGTCTTCATTCAGAAGCTTGCCATGTTGTCTGCCAATTTTAGGATTGTTTCTGGACTTGAACCAATAGCCTGCCATGTTGTTTGATAATTTTGGGACTGTGCCATTTAATTCATCGACCTTGGGCTTGCTAGCCTCAGCAGCCAGCAGCTGCCTGAGTAAAGTGGCATCTCCACCTCCAGTGAGCTGGGAGCAAGAGGCAGAGCTGAAGTCCAACATAAAGAGGCCTTACCCAGACCCTAGAGCTGGCACTTTGAACTCGAACTTCTAGTCTCCAAAACTGT
Organism: Orycteropus afer afer; assembly: GCF_000298275.1. NCBI lineage: Eukaryota > Metazoa > Chordata > Mammalia > Tubulidentata > Orycteropodidae > Orycteropus > Orycteropus afer. The sequence continues at coordinate 21,815,594 of NW_006921589.1, forward strand.
AAGAGAATAAATTTCTGTTTTTTAAAGCCACCCATTTGTGGTATTTTCTGTTAGAGCAGCACTACAGAATAGTATAGTTTTATTTGTATTTTTACACTTGTGGGTTTGCTGAGATTCTTGAATCTGTGGGCTGATGTCTTCCATCATTTTGGAAAATCCATGAACATTATCTCTTCAAATACTCAGTTTACTCCATTTTCTCACTTCTGCTAACCAGAAGGCTGGCGGTTCAAACCCACCAGCCACTCCTCGGAAGGAAGATGGGGCAATCTACTTCTGTAGTGATACTGCCTTGGAAACCCAAGGAGGGGTCACTTATAGCAATGTTAGAACTGCTGTGGCAGACAGTATAAAAAGAATCAAAAGGTAACTCTCAGTGAGTTGCTCTCCAGACTTGCCTTCAACTGAAGAGAGCCACCATGTCCTAGGTCATGTCTCCCCAAAGCCAGATCTATACTCAATGCCACAATACAAGGCCCAGCCCCCTTGCCTCAATTTCGAACAACTCTGCTAGACCATCCTGTCATCAGAGCTCCAGGTGGGATGGACTGAGGCAACTTCATTGCAGATCAACTCCTCCCTCTGTTCAATCCTGCATCCTCTACTTTCCCACAGGTGGCATCCCAGGGCCACTCCTCCACAACTTCCTTCATGCAAAATTGTCCTAGAGTCTGACCTATGACACAGGGCCTTCAGGTGATCTCCTCAGAACTCTAAATTTATTCCTTAAATAGTTTATACTTGGAAAATGTTTTCAAAAGATACATGCTTTACTAGAATGAGATTATGGCCACACTCATCAGCCGTAAATTAAACCAGCAAGAGAATTACCAACCTGAAAATAGTAAATCAGAAAGTTGAATGCTAAGGCAGATGGAACACACAGGAATCAGACTGACTACATTTGTGGCAAGGGGTGGTGGAAAAGCTCAATATCTTCAGCCAAAACCAGGCCAGGAGCTGATTGTGGAACAGATCATCAACTGATCATATGCAAGTTCAACTTGAAGTTGAAGTCAATTAAAATAAGTCCAAGGGAGCCAAAATATGATCTTGAATGTATCCCTCCTCACTGCCACAGCTGGTGTCTGGCACTGTTGTAGGTAAACAAAGGAACATCCATGGCCATTGTCTAAATCATATGAGAAAGCATGGTTATTTGCAGTTGGCTATTTTCCCACTATCACCATTTCATTCTGCTGTTTTCTGGGACCACAGGGTTCAGACAAAATTCACCATTATCATTAGCAATGGTTCTATCAATCTCATGAGCCCATAAAGCCCTTCAGTAGCTGGCCTTCTAATGTATCTGTTTCAAATTAGGCCACATAGCAAGTACCCTGCAGCTGGAAGTCCAGATGTGAAGGCAGTCTTTCATTCTTGGATCGGGCACATATATGAATCAGGTTGTACTGGTTACTGTTTTAGCTAGACTCAATATTTATTTAGTATCAACTTTTAAACATAATTTTTGTCAGCTCTTCAAGAATATCACATTACAGATGTTGACAAGAAGTAAGGGGGAAATTGTCAAAGACGTTACTTTGCGGACTAAGGTGCATCGGACCCGAGCTGTGTATTTTCAGTTGCCTCATATGCATGCTAAAGCTAGGGCTTTGAACCAGTTCAAACTGGTTCAGTCATGGCCAACAAAGTAAAACCAGAACAGACTTGAATTTTTAAAATCTGGGTAATGCAAAATGTTAACCAGAATGGGAAAAATTTCAAGTTGAAGCCCTGGAACAGAAGACTTGGAAGAGGTATTGTGAACCCTTTCAGAAGCCTCAGTTTTGGAGACTGGATTACTTCCAGGTCTGTAGAGAGAGACACACTCAAAGCAACACAGTTGGCTGCCATCTTTGAGCTGGGCACCAGTGTTTTCCACTCTGCCAATCAAGAGATTTGGTTGCTATGCAACACCACATTGCTTTTGTTTTCTAAGAGGGAGATAAAGTTTCTTGCAGGGTTTCTACCCACAATTTTTCCTATTTCAGATAGCATTCTGGTTCACCCACATTTAAAAATTGCAGTCCATTCTGGTATTGCTTTTGTCAGCCATGAATGAACGGGTTTGAAGCACAGCTTTCCACAACATCAATTATAGCCTATTCCTTTTAGTTCTACCCTTAAAGTATATAGAAAACTTACTGTGGCACAGTGAATTACTTATTATGGTTCTTCTAGCCTATAGTGTAGCCTACCAAGGGGATTGCAAAGCTTGTTAATAATGTAGATAAGGTACATGGCACCCTCGTAGGAGTGAGACCATTGAAATAAGGTATACGGAACCCTAACATGGGGATTCGAAGGAGCTCTGGTGGCATAGTGGGGAAGGCATTTGGCTGCTAACCAGAAGGTCAGCAGTTCATTAGGCAATCTACTTCTGTAAAGATTTACAGCCTTAGAAATTTAATGGAGGTCACTATGAGTCGGAATAGTTTCAATGATGGTTGCATTTTGTTTTTTGAACATGGCAATTGGCCAGTTTTATCACCTCCTGTGGCTTAAAATAAGCCACCCTGGAGGTGAAAAGTGGGATCTCACTACCATCAAGACAAAACAGCCAGGAGTAGAGTGCTTCCTTTGGACCTGAGATCTCTGCACTGAGATGGCAGAGAGACGATAGAGAGACAGCAGCAGCAGAAACATAAGACCAAGAGTTGGGCTTCCCAGCCCATAGAGTGAGAAAGCTGAGTGCCTTTGAGCAGGAGTCTTGCTGGCAGAGTGGGGTGTCTCTTTTGGTGTCTATTGGCAAAGCTAAAAGAGCTTTATAAAAATGACCCAAGCATGGATGACGCTGAGGCCAGAGAGAAAAGTGCCTATGGCCTGGTTGAGAAGAAACTGTCCTGATTGAAATAAACCCCATACTTGTGAGTATCATCTGTTCGTTCTTTATGGCCATTGCAACAAATTATAGAACCCAGCAGAGAAGTAGAGAGTGCAGTGGGAGGGGCTGTTGGCGTCAGAACCAGCAAAAAGGCTAGAGAGTGGCTTCCAGTCTGACATCCATCTCATAGGACTTAGCCTTGGGCTGCTGATGTTCGTGGTGATTCCTCTCCTCCTTGTGAAGTTAGAGGAGATCAGACAATGCCTTCCCCATTCCCTTTTCGTACTTATCAATACAAGTAGCCCAGAGTGATAAAGAAGAACATGGACTCACCATTGTGTTATGGACAGTCAAACAAGTTCAGCCATCTATGGTATTAACTATGTGACCTCAGGGAAATCATCTAATCTTCCTGTACCTCAGTTTCATCAAGTGCTTCTATCTCTTATATCTCACCAAATGCAAATATCAAAACCAGAAATGACTATCCAAACCAGATGTTTTACTAGTTAACATTCATTGGTGAAATTGTTGTTGTTGTTGTTGTTGTTGTTATGTGCTGTGGAGTCGGACCTGACTCATAGTGACCCCTCCTTGGGTTTCTGAGGCAGTATCACTACAGAAGTAGATTGCCCCATCTTCCTTCCGAGGAGTGGCTGGTGGGTTTGAACCGCCAGCTTTCTGGTGAAATTAGTGACTTGTTAATAATAACTTGTTAATAATCATCAGTGAGAGCTAACTGGGGAACGTAGTGGTATTCAAGATACATGATTAGCTGAAATATTTCAAAACTACATCCCACATTTGGTACCTAAGACTTGATCTCCAAATGGTGCTGTGTCCATCCATTGAATAGAAGGATTTCTAGTGCTAGTTACAAAAGTAATAGAATCCTGCCTCTGGAATTTAGTTGAGTTGCTTTTAAGAGGACATTTATGCAAAGGTGATTAGAGCATTTAAAAAAATACACACAACTGGATTTTCATCTGTTTTATGAACTGCTTGTACTTGCTTACAAATACATGTTTAAAAAAGTCTGTTCAAATAGCAGAATTTGCTCTGAGACTTGGTGTTATTATAACCTGACATGAAAATGCAGAAAATAGGTAGCTTTCACTCATCTCAAACTTTTCCACAGTTACTGGGGTCAAATAGGTTAATGTCAGCTCACATGTGCAGGTACTTTGAGTAAAACTTGTTTGAAATAAAATATAATCTGTTCCAAGTTTCATAGATCCTAGTATGAGAAAGAATGTTTAGTACCTCCAAATAATACTACTTTTGGAAGGACAACTAATATTTGTTGCTGTTGTATGTTTAAGGGTCTTTACTTGCCAGCAACATAAATATACTCTTTGTGCTAAAAGGTAAGTAGAATAAGTAGCATGCATTATTTTAGCTTTTAAGAACTAAGTAAAGAATGAACAACAAAAACCTAAATTCACTTCTTGAATGTGTTCTTATTTAAATTCTAGAATCTGGGATCGTACAAATGGGGAATGAACTAAATGGAGTCATGAGTTCTTGACCACTATCACAAGGGACCATGAAAATTTTCCTAAGTAGTAAGATAAAAATTCAAAGGCCTTCATTTCCCTGCACTGGATTCAGTTATTCAATTCTAGAGATTTTTTTTTTTTTAAGTGTAGTTCTAATTTTGCAACAGTGCACTTAAAAAAAAAAAAAAAAAGCCACTCTCACTGCCATTGAGTCAATTCTGACTCAAAGTGACTCCTTAGAGTTTCCAAGGCTATCAGTCTTCATGGAAGCAGACTGCCTCATCTTTCTTCCATGGAGCAGCTGGTGGGTGGATCACTGTGCAACCAGATCTTTGTGCAATAGTACAATAGGTGAGAGGTAATCTCTATACAATTTTACACAGCTAGGGTCAGATTAAAGTCTATGTATGCAGATACTCTTCTCACATAATTGAGTGATTATGTAATTAATGTAATTACCCTCAAATTTATGACTTGCTTTATGGGTCACTGCAAAATGGTCATGAGAGTGGCATCTTCTGACTGCGTCTAAATTAATAAGGGAAGAAGAGGATCAAGATGAACGTCAATAAGTAACATGTTTGTTGTTTTTAGCTGCCATCCTGTCAGCCCCTGATTCACAGCTACCAACAGGGTTGATGTTATGGTCTATAGAGTTGGCTGATTTTTTTGGGGAAAAAAATGGTTATTATTATTATTATTTAATCTGCAAAGGTGGTATACTATAGCATGGATAAGCAGTACTTCATCAAGAAGTAGCTGGGTAAAAATTCATAAAGCAAAAGTTACTTACTGTCTATCTCTCTGGTAAAAAGGGGAAACCACTGTTTCCCTCTAGGTCATCAAAGAAAATACCTGGGGTATTGTTACTGCTGTTTTTCCCTTTCAGCTGAGACTAGTAGCAGAGACAAAATTCACCTTCAACCCACAAATTCAATTCAGCCTGTGTCTGAGACAATACCTTCTTACAGACCTCAAACAACCATTCCAGGAAGCTGGCACAACTTTGCAGAGCTGGCAAGGACACAGTGTCTTTTCTGGATTCTGCTGACTTTGGACTATTCTATCTCTTTGAAGGCTGGTGGTTTGCCCTGGGGACTCCAGGACTGACCTCCTGCATCTCAGTAGCAGTCTCATGATCTTCCTTCTCTTCCCATGCCAGCGCTTGGCACCAAAATCTCTTTACATTTTCTTTATTTCCTCCTTTAGCTGTAAAAAGCCTAAAGTCCCTGCAACTAAGAAAGCATAGACTTGGCTAATCAGGCAGGAGACAGGCTGTTTTCTCAGAGCAATGAAGACTTCACCAGCCACTTATTGTTTCCAAGTCCCCAATTCCAGCCCTAGATCATATGTCCTGAAAATTCAATTTTGAAAGAGGGACAACTGACAAGTTGGAGGCTTTAGCTATGCAAAATTTAATATGTTGAAGAGGAAAATGTTTTAATGAAAATAGTGTTTACTCCAAGCCAAATGGTCTCCAAACATTTCATTTATCCTTATACCAATCCTTTGCAGTATCACCATTTCACACTTGAGAAAACTGAAATCTGTGATTAGCAACTTGCTCAAGGTTCTACCTGTAGTATGGGCATAGCTGGAGACTCAAAAGCCCATTGGGCTATTCCATCAATTCCAACTCCTGGTGACCCTATGTGTGTCAGAGTAGGACTGTGCTTCACAGGGTTTTCAATAACTGATGTTTTGGAAACAGATCACCAGGCTTTTCTTCCATGGCATCTTGGGTGGATTCAAATCTTCAACCTTTCAGTTAGCAACTGAGCACAGTAACCATTTGCACAAACCAAGGACTCTTCACTCTTCTATTAGGGAGCTCTGGTGGCGTAGTACCTAAGGCATCTGACTGCTGACTGCTTCGTTATTCAGGTGTCTTCTCTCTCTCTCACTCACTCTTGCTCTTGCTCTCACTCTAGCTCTCATTCTTCCACTCTTGATCTCTCTCCTTTCTGAGATCAAAGTTCAAAATAATTAAAGCAATGAGTAAAATTAAGTCATGAACAAACACAAGGCTTATCTCCATTGTACAATCAGCATCTGAATCATATATTTCTTTTTCTACCTCCACAGACAAGTCCCACAGGTTCCAGAAATATGTTTTGTTGACTTCTCTCTCTAGTAGCTGGAAGAGCGGCTGGTGTGTATGAAGTTCTCAGTAAATATTTGTTGAATGAATGAACGAGTGGACAAGCAGATGAATGGAATAGAAGTCTAGAAATAGACCCACATATATAAGGGAATTTAGTAAACAAAGAGGTGGTGTGGGAGTTAAGGTTATGTGTCAACTTGGTTGGGCCTACTTTAGAGTGGCTGGGCAGCTGGATTTCCCATGATGAGACTGGTAATCAACTCCATGGTGGAAACTACTGGAGCAGCTGAAAGCTGCCTTAGGGATGTGGTCTGCTTCTGGTATATAAGGAATGTTGAGAAGGATCTCTGTGGCTTTTGGGCACACTGGGAATCTGTATTAGTTTAGTTTTCATTTAGTTGTCTGCCATGTTTCTTGGTCATCTTGGACTGTCTCTGGACTTAAATTAGTGGCCTGCCATGTTGTTTGTTAATCTTGGGACTGTGCCATTTTATTTGTCAATCTTGGGTTTGTCAGCCTCAGCAGCTAGTTGCTACCTGAGTTAAGAGGGAACCTCCAGCTTTAGTGGGCTGGCAGCAAGAGGCAGAGCTGAAGCCCATGGTTGAGGGGCCTTCACCCAGCCCCTAGAGCTTGACATTTTGAAGGTGGACTACTAGCCTGCTAAACTGTAAGAGAATAAACTCCTGTTTGTAATGCTACCCACTTGTGGTATTTTCTATTAGAGCAGCACTAGATAACCAAAGCAGGTAGCATTTCAAATCGAGTAGAAAAGATGGATTAGTCAGTAAATGGTGCAGGGACAAACAGGTAGCCATCTGGAGTAGAGGGAAAATGTATCAATACACCAAAGTAAAGTTCAGAGAGATCAACAATTTATATATAAAAAAGTGAACCTATTGTGGTCTTTAGTTGAAAGTCAAGTCCAACTCAGGGTGATCCCATGCATAAAGAGTAGAACTCTACCATGGGTTTTTCAAAGCTATGACCTTTCAGAAGCAGATATCCAGGCCTGTCTTCCAAGGCATCTCTGGGTGGGTTTAAACCAATCCGTCTGCTAGTAGTCAAGTGCTTAACTGTAT
>NW_006921589.1:21823202-21832335 GCF_000298275.1 Orycteropus afer afer
ATATATATTCTGAAATAAACTATGGTAGAAATTTTCTCTGGGGAACTCCTATATATTCTCTAAACCACTGCAATCTGTTATCAATTAATAAAATGAATTTACACTATGTTGATGAAAATGTATTTAAAAAAACTTACTGCCATTGAGTCATTTCCAACTCATAACGACCCCCACTGGGTTTCTGAGGCTGTAAATCTTTATGGAAGTAGATCACCCAGTTTTCCTTCTGTGGAGCAGCTGGTGGGTTTAAACAATTGACCTTCCAGTTAGCAGTCAAGTCCCTTATCCTCTACACCACCAGAGCTCCTTGAAAACATATATATGTCATTAAAAAGACATGAAAGGAAGAAAAGACCAAAATGGGTGTCAGAAAAGATTCTGAAATTTGTGCTTGAATGGAGAGTAGCTGAAGCAAATGAAAGGAATGACAAGATAAAAGAGCTGAATAGAAGATTTCAAAGAGCAGCTTGAGAAGACAAACTATTATAATGAAATGTACAAAGACCTGGAGTTAGAACACTAAAAGGGAAAAACACACTTGGGATTTCTCAAGCTGACAGAATTGAAGAAAAAATTCAAAATCGAAGGATTCTTTGGACAAAATTTTGAATGATGCAGGAATCATAAAAAGAAGATGGAAGGAATACACACAATCACTATACCAAAAAGAATTGATCAATGTTCAACTATTTCAGGAGGTGGCATATGATCAAAGACCAATAGTACTGAAAGAAAAAGTTGAGGCTACACTGAAGGAATTGGCAAAAAAAACAAGTCCCCAGGAACTGACGAAATATGCACTCAGATGTTTCAAAAAACAGATGCAACAGTGGAGGCACTGACTCATTTATGCCAGGAAATTTGTTAAGACAGTGTTCTGGTTACCTAGTGCTGCTTTGACAAGAATATACCACAAATGGGATGGGTTGAACAAACAGGAGTTTATTCTCTTGCAGTTCAGGAGGCTAGAAGTCCGAGTTCAAAGTGCCAGGCTCCAGGGGCTGTGTAAAAGCCCTTCAACCTTGGGCTTCAGCTCTGCCTCTTGCTCCTAGCCCACTGAAACTAGAGACATCTCTTCACTCAGGCAGCTACTGGCTGCTGAGACTGACAAGCCCAAGGTTGACTAGTAAAAAGGCACAGTGCCGATATTAGCAAACCACAAGACAGGCCATTAATTCAAATCCATTGAAAGTCCCAAGGTTGGCAGAGCATGGCAGGCTGCTGAGCAATGACACGGCTACATACAGGGTTCAAGTGTGCCATAAGCTAGAGACCATTCCCAAAGCTGTTTCTTATACATGGGAAGCAGACCACATACCCAAGGTAGCTACTCAGCTGCTCCAATAGATCCCACCATAGACTTAATTGCCAATCTCACCATGGGGGATAACTATCACCAGCTGCCCAGCCACTCACCCAGGCCCAGCCAAGTTGACACACAAACTTAACCACCACAGACAGCTATCTGACCAACTGACTGGAAGAGATCAATATTTGTGCCCATTCTAAAGAAAGGTAATCCAACAGAATGTGAAAAGTATTGAATATTATCATTATTGTCACACTCAAGTAAAATTTTGCTGAAGATAATTCAAAAATGGTCGCACCAATATACTGACAGGGAACTTCCAGAAATTCAAGCCATATTCAGAAGAGGATGTGGAATGAGGGATATCGTAGCTGGTGTCAGATATGTTTTGGCTAAAAGCAAAGAGTACCAGAAAGATGTTCATGTGTGTTTTATTGACTATGCAAAGGCATTTGACTGTGTAGATCACTACAAATTATGGATAACATTGAACCTGTACATAGACCAAGAGGCTATCATTCAAAGAAAACAAGGAATACTGCATGGTTTAAAATCAGGAAGGGAGTGCATCAAGATTATACACTTTCACCATACTTAATTTTTATACTGAGCACATAATCCAAGAAGCTGGACTATATGAAGAAGAATGCAGCATCAGGTTTGGAGGAAGATTCATTAACAACCTGAAATATGCAGATGACACAACCTTTCTTGCCGAAAGTGAAGATGACTTAAAGCACTTATTGATAAATATCAAAGACTACAGCCTTCAGTATGGATTACTCCTCAACATAAAGAAAACGAAAACACTCACAACTTGGCCAATAAGCAGCATCACAATAAATGGAGGAAAGATTGAAATTGTCAAGGATTTCATTTTCCTTGGATCCGCAATCAACACTCATGGAAGAAGTAGTCAAGAAATGAGACATTGTATTTCACAGGACAAATCTGCTGCAAAAGACCTCTTTAAAGCGTTGAAGAGCAAAGATGTTATTTGAAGACTAAGGTGTGCCTACCCCAAGTCTTGGTATTTTCAGTTGCCTCATATGCATGTGAAAGCTGGACAATGAATAAGGAAGACCAAAGAAGAGTTGATGCTTTTGAGTTGTGGTGGTGGCAAAGAATAGTGAAAATACCATTGTCTGTCCGAATGAACAAATCTGTACTGGAAGTGCAGCCAGAATGCTTCTTGGAAGTGGGAATGGCCAGACTTTGCCTCATCTAAATTGGTCATGTTGTCAGAAGGGACCATTCCCTGGAAAAGGATACCATGCTTGATAGTGGGTCAGGGAAAATGGGGAAGAACCTCAGCAATATGGATTGACACAGTGGTTGTAATGATGGGCTCAAGGATTATGAGAGTGGCACATGACATGGCAGTGTTTTATTTTGGTCACTATGGGTCAAAGTCGACTTGATGGCACCTAACAACAACAACATATATGTACACATAAGGGAAGAGGCAGTAGGTATGTAAAAACTTAGGGAGAAAAGGGTGAGAATTGAAGAAACAAAGTTTTGTGAGAAGGAAAATTATCTTGAACAAGGGTTAGCTTCTTTTCCTAGACTTAAGGGAAGAATCATGTGCACACAGATAAGCTTGAAAGAGCAGAGATAAGTTGAAGATGTTCATAGCAAATGATGATAAGCAAAGGGGAGGTAATTAATTTTTTAAAAAATTGATAATTGTCTTGGATTAGAGGTATAATTCATGAGCCACATCCTTTTGGCCCATAAATTGATATGCAACAATATTAGGTTGTTATTATAGAGTCATTTGACTAAATGGTTTCCCTTTGATTAAAAGGTCTGTTACAAAAAGAGTATACCCTATAGAAGCACTTCTCCCAGTTCAGGGTGGCATTTTAGCAGATACATTCTCAGTTCTGACATCCAGATTTCTATCAGAATTATAACAGCCAAACATAACTACTCAGGTAAAGTTAAAAAGATTGTCACATTGAGACCACATCCAGTTACTGTGGCATAGAACATAGATTGCTGGAGAAATCTTGCCATGAAGGCAAATCAGCTCTCCAAAGTAATGATTTTCCTTAATAAGCAAAATGGCTTAGAAATCATCCTTCTGACATCATCCAGGATTCATATAGAAGGATTCCACATGCCTAGATGTCTTTAATATAATACTATAATGCACTAAAATGTATGTAAAACTCCAATATTTATTTAGGGACACTGGTGGTTCACCAGTAGAATTCTTGCTTTCCATGCAAGAGACCTGGATTTGACTCCTGCCCATTGTCCCTCATACTCAGCCACATCTCAGTCAGTGAAGGCTGAAGCAGAGCTTCCAGACTAAGATGAACTAGGAAGAAAGGACTGGTCAACTTCCAAAACTCAGCCCCTGAAAATCAGCCAATGAAAATCCTATGGATCACAATGGAGTGATCCTCAACTGCTCATGGGAATGGGGCAGGACCAGGCAATGTCTTGTTCTGTTGTGCCTGGGGTTATCTTGAGTCTGAAGCTGACTCAACAGAAGCCAACAGCAACAGCTACATCTTGGGTAGATCAGTTTTGCTTTGCACTGGATGACATATATTTCTGTAAGAACAGTTGCTGATGAGTTGATTCCAACTCACGGTAACTCAGTGTGCATCAGAATAGAACTGTGCTCCATAGGCTTTTTGATGGCTGATTTTTCAGAAGTAGATTGCCAGGTTTCTCTCCTGGGGGGCCTCTGGGGGCCTTGAATCTGCAGTCTCTCAGTCAGCAGTAAGCGTGTTAGCCATGTGCAACACCAGCATTCCACACTATTCCTAAAAGCTCTCAATAAAATGAATATAAAGAACATTGCAACTCTAGAATATGCATTTTATAATTATTTTTAATTTTTAGCAGTAATTTGTTGTTTAAAAATGGGTGTGACTGAGTGAAGTCAGCAAAAAATGGCAGAGTAGAAAAGTCTAGGGCCTGTTCTTCCACAAAAACAGAGCTGACCTCCATTATCTGAAAAATGATGAGGGTCAGAGAATTTATTCTGTTAAAAAAAAAAAAAACCTGCCAAAAATAGTCAGAACCAGCTTTATCAAACTCTAGGAAATAGTCAAAGGTTTACAGTGTTTGAGGGCTTAAATCAAAGGCCTTAACTCCATTTTAAAGATGTGACGTGTTGAATTTTAAAAAAAATAAAAGAAATTGCCCTTGGGTGGAGAGTTGCTAGAGCAAATGGAAGAAATGACAAGATCAAAGAGTTGAACAGAAGATTTCAAAGAGCAGCTCAAGAAGACAAAGCCAATTACTATAATGAAATGGGCAAAGACTTGGAGTTAGAAAACCAAAAGGGAAGAACACGATTGGCATTTCTCAAGCTGAAAGAACTGAGGAAACAATTTAATCCTTGAGTTGCAATATTGAAAGATTCTATTGGCAAAATATTGAATGATGCAGGAGCATCAAAAGAAGATGGAAGGAACCATCCAGCCAACAAGGAACTGACATCAGCCAACATCAATATGAAAGAATTTGGAAGCAAATCTTTCGGCCCCCTTGAGAACTTGTGCCAGAACCATCCAGCTAATCCCCTTCTGGCCCTTCTGGATTCTGAGATAATAAATATTAGCTGTTCTAAGCTGATAATATATATATATATGGAAGGAATACACAGAGTCACTGTACCAAAAAGAACTGGAAGATCTTCATCCAACTCATAGAGACCCTTCCTTGGGTTTTGAAGCCATATCACTACAGAGGTAGATTGCCCGCCCTTCCTTCCATCATTCATTTCAGGAGGTGGCATATGATCAAGAACCAATGGTATTGAAGGAAGAAGTTGAAGTTGCAATGAAGGAACTGGCAAAGAACAAGGCTCCAGGAATTGACAGAATACCCACTGAGATGTTTTAACAAACAGATGCCCCACTGGAGGCACTCACTTGGCTATGCCAAGAGATTTGCAAGATAGCTACCTGGCCAACTGACTGGAAAAAGATCCATATTTGTACCCATTACAAAGAAAGGTGATCTCACAGAATGTGGAAATTATTGAACAATATCATTAATATCACATGTAAGTAAAATCTTACTGAAGATAATTCAAAAATGGTTGAAGCAGTATATTGACAGAGAACTTCCAGAGGTGCAAGCTGGATTCAGAAGAGGACGTGGAACGAGGAATATCATTGCTGATGTCAGATGGATCTTGGTTCAAAACAAAGAATACCAGAAAGATGTTTATTTGTGTTTTATTGACTATGCAAAGGCATTTGATTGTGTGGATCATGATAAATTGTGGATAACATTGAGAAGAATGGGAATTCCAGAACAGTTAATTATAAGGAACCTGTACATATAAGCCAGGAAGCTGTTGTTCCAACAGAACAAGGGGACACTGCATGGTTTAAAATCAAGAAAGCAGTGTGTCAGGGTTTTATCACTTCACCATACTTATTCAATCTGTATGCTGAGCAAATAATCTGAGAAGCTGGACTATATGAAGAAGAACATCAAGTGGCATCAAGATTGGAGGAAGAATCATTAACAACCTGTGATACGCTGACGACACAGCTTTGCTTGCTGAAAGTGAGGACTACTTGAAGCACTTATTGATGAAGATTGAAGAATATAGTGTGCAGTATGGATTACGTCTCAATATAAAGAAAACAAAAATCCTCACAACTGGACCTATAAGCAGCATCACTATAAATGGAGAAAAGATTGAAGTTGTCAAAGACTTCACATTGCTTGTTTCTACAATTGACGCCAATGGAAGCAGCAGTCAGGACACATGGCACTGGGCAAGTTGGCTGCAAAGGACCTCTTTCAAGTAGTCCTGAGGAGCAAAGATGTCTCCTTGAGGACTAAGGTGCACCTGACACAAGCCATGATATTTTCAATTGCCTCATATGCATGAAAGAGCTGGACAATGAATAAGGAAGACCAAAGAAGAATTGATGCTTTTGGGTTAAAAAGAATGCTGGTGAAGAATGCTGAAAGTACCATGGACTGCTAAAAGAACTAACAAATCTGTCCTGGAGGAAGTGCAGCCAGAGGCTACTTGGAAGCAAGAATGTCCAGATTTTGTCTCACCTACTTTGGTATGTTATCAGAAGGGACCATTCCCTGGAGAAGGATGTCATGCTTGGTAAGGTGGAGGGTTGATGAAACAGGGGATGGCCCTCAAATGAGATGGATTGACACAGTGGCTGTGGCGACGGGCTCAAGTATAGTAGGGATTGCAGAGCTGGTGCGGGACTGGGCAGTGTTTCGTTCTGCTATGCATGGAGTCGCTATGAGTCAGAGACAACTTGATGACACCGAACAACAACACTTGTCTCATCACCCTTCCTTATGCAACAATGGTTTTAAGGATGGCTCCCCGTGTTCCTGGTGTTGGTTCCTGGTTCCAGAGGGAGCAGGGCAGATCTTGTTTCCAAGGAGTTGTGTTTGTCAGTTTTGACCTATTTGCAAGCTCCTTTAGAGATTGACACAAGGAGTTTGCCTTGTTTTGCCTAACTCGGAACTTTATCAGGGTGGAGAAGCAACCACATGGAAGACATTCTCTGCAAACATTGAAAGGGAAAATGCAGTTTCAATTTTCTTAACCTGACACTCAAAACATTGTTCAAATCAAGTGTAAACGTATTAAATAATAGTTCCTAATCACTCAGCTTTCATATATTTTTAAACTAGTTATTTGGGTTAGAGAAGCTTGTCTGTGTATTGATCATGGAAAGTACCATGTGACCATGACATTTCCTACAGGCATTAGAGTAGAAGAACAAGCAGTTGGCATTTGATTGCTAACCAGAATGTTGGTGGTTCAAACCCACCAGCCACTCCTCAGAAGGAAGGTTGGGCAACCTATTTCCGTAGAGAAACTGCCTAGAAAACCCAAGGAGGGGTTGCTATGAGTTGGGTCCAACTCGACAGCAGTGTGTTTGTTGTTTTTGTGTATCTTAAAACAGGAACCCCTGAGTGACACAAACAGTTGAGAAGCTCAGCTGTTACCCAAAAGGTTGGAGATTCAAATCTCCCCAGAGGTGCCTTGGAAGAAAGATCTGACGATCTACTTCCAAAAAATCAACTATTGAAAACGCTGAGAAGGACAGTTCTACTTTGACACCCATGAGGTCACCAAGAGTCAGAATCAACTCAGCAGCACCTGGTGGTGATGATGAATCCTCAATTACCTGTCAACGGAAGAGGCATGGCATATACACAAAAAACTTTTAAAAGCTCAAGTAGAATATCAAATAAATACTACATAAATCAGAGAGGAACAGCTGAAAATATGGTGAGAGAGCTATTTTTCCTTTCACACACTCCAAAGTGTTAAGAATTATTTCATTCAAATTGGAGAACTTGGGGTAATGATTTGTTCTTTCAAAGCAACCCCTCTTTGGGTTTACAAGTCAGTATCTCTATAGAAGTAGAGTGCCCAGTCTTCCTTCCAACGAATGGCTGGTAGGTTTGAACCACCAACCTTCTAGTTAGCAGTCAAATGCATTAGGCACTATGGCACCAGAGCTCCCATTCTTTCAACTAGGAGTAAAAAAAAGGTAGTGTATTTTGGGACTTTGTGCCTTTTTTTGTACTCTAGAATATGGGTATTTCTCAAAAGATGACACTAAAAGTTAACATTTATTGAGTGCTTGTTATACTGCTGGAATTGGGCTAACCATGCAACCTTGATTATCTGAGAAATGAGGAGGTTCAGAGACTTTATGCTGTGCTTACCAAGCCTATCCATCCTAGCAGGTCTGCTGTTCCAATCATCCCAGGTATGAAGAGGCCTTCAGAAAATTGAGGCAATTCCAAGCAACTTACAGACTTCTGGCAGAGCCCTGCCTTCTTTTGGTACTGTTTGAATTATGGGATGATCTCTTAAATTTGGCCCAGTTCCTGAATTTACCTGCTGACGTACATTAGTACATTAGTTTTTGGTACTTTCACCTTCATATGTGCCCCTGTGGCCTACTATATTCCTCTTCATAGCTAAATACATTTGAAAACTTTCAAGAATTTGAACAACTCCTTTATACCTACAGGGTTAGAAGTCTTGAGCTCTTTCTTAAGAATGAATATCCTCTTCTCCAAAGATGAGAAAGTTTAAAGTCTAACATTCTCAACAGTGGCTCAAACCAGATCAGAACATTCAGCCAGAAGTATTACTGACCTTTGTAATCTGGCAAAACTGGAAACTCTACAGCACCTTATTTATGTTCATATTAACTTTAAAAATCCCTAGTGTCAGAATTCTGTAAAATCCAATCACTAATTTTACACAGAAAGGAAAGACACCTCAAGCAAAGAACTACTGAAGAAGAACAACAAAGTAGAATGTTTCACACTCCTTAATTTCAAAACCTACTGTACAGGCATGTTGTTGCTGTTATGTGCCGTTGAGTCGGACCCGACTCATAGTGACCCCTCCTTGGGTTTTTGAGGCAGTATCACTACGGAAGTAGATTGCTTCCTTCCGAGGACTGGCTGGTGGGTTTGGGTATATATATCCTAAAGAAGTGAGAGCTGGGACACAAACAATATATAGGCACAGTCATGTTCATCGCAACACTATTCACTACGGCGAAGAGATAGAAATAACCTATGTGCCTGCTTGAACAATTTCTCTTAGAAAGATCAGCATGAGGCCGGTCCCCATGAGGCGGAGGTCAAAGATATCCCAAATGTCCAAACTACCCTGCCACTCCATCAAGTCAGACATTAACTCCTCCTCCTCCTCCCAGTAATTTCCCAGTCTTAGGGTTCTGTATTTCACTGTAACGCCTCACAGAACTCACAGACACCCAAGGGTTCGTCTCACGTAGTAGTGGTGGAGGCTGGCAGGCTGGCGAGTCC
>NW_006921589.1:21838195-21838760 GCF_000298275.1 Orycteropus afer afer
CACACCACCCCAAATAGGCATGGATAATGAGATTTACAAAACATCACAGAATGGAGGACAATGGCTAGAAAGGCCACATCAAGCAATTCACTGCAGTACCCATCAACAGAAGATGGATAACCAAAATATGGTACATACACACAGTGAAATATTATGCATCCCTAAAGAATAATGTAGAATCTACAAAGCACAGCATGATGTGGATGAACTTGGAGGACATTATGCTGAGTGAAATAATTCAATCACAGAAGGACAAATATTGTATTAGTCCACTATTGTAAAAAGTCAAGGAAAGGTTTACATATGGGAGGAAACTTTCTTTGTTGGTTACCAAAGACGGGAGTGGAAGGGAGGAAAAATTGCTAGAAAGGTAAGAGACCAGTGTTGATTTGGGTGAAGGAAAAGGCAATATTCCAAAAGCAAATAACCAACACAATGTTGTTGTTGTTAAGTGCCATTGAGTCGTTTCTGACCCATAGCGACCCCATGCACAGCAGAACGAAACACTGCCCGATCCCGTGCCAGCCCCACAATCCCTGCTATACTTGAGCCCATCATCGCAGCC
>NW_006921589.1:21838960-21861343 GCF_000298275.1 Orycteropus afer afer
GTGTCAGGCGCACCTTAGTCCTCAATGAGATATCCTTGCTCCTCAGCACTTGAAACAGTTCCTTCGCAGTTGACTTTCCCAATGCTACATGTCGTCTAATGTCCTGACTGCTGCTTCCGTTGGCATCGATTGTAGACTAAGCAACATGAACTCCTTGACAACCTCAATCTTCTCTCCATTTAAACCAACACAATAACACTAAAGAAAATGAAACCAGAGAGAGGTACACAAGAGGTACAGACAGAAAGATAAACACTTATAAATACACAACACTGAATTGTCAGTAATAACAGACATTAATCTATGGATGAATACATAGGTAGACAGGCTGAATGATCATATCAATTAATGCAGAAAAGGTATCTGATAAAATCCCACACTCACTCTGATAATAACTCTCAGCAAAATAGGAATGAAAGGGAAATTCCTCAACATAATAAAGAGCATATGTGCATAATCAACAGCCAACATTATTTTCAATGGAGAGAGACTGAAAAAATTCCCCTTGCAAGTGTCAACCAGACAATGATGCACTCTAACATTGTATTGGAAGTCCTAGCCAGGGCAGTAAGGCAAGAAAGGGAAATAAAAGGCATCCAAATTAGTAGTAAGAAGTAAAATTATCCCTATCTGCTGATTATATGGCCTTATACATGAAAAATCCCAGAAACTCAGCAAGAAAACTACTGGAATAGATTGAAAGATTTAGCACAGTGGCAAGATTTAAGATCAACATACAATATCCTAAAGAAGTGAGAGCTATGACAAGAACAGATATATGCACACTCATGTTCATTGCAGCACTATTTACAATAGCAAAAAAATAGAAACAACCTGTGTGCCTATTAACAGAAGAATAGATAACCAAACCAAACTATGGTGCATACACACAATGGAATACTATACAACACTAAAGAATAATGTAAAATCTGCAAAACACCACATAATATGAATGAACCTGGCGGATGTTACGCTGAGTGAAATAAGTCAATCCCAGAAAGACAAATATAGTATTAGTTCATTATTATAAAAAGTGAAGGAAAGTTTATATATGGAAGGAAACTTTCTTTGTTGGTTACCAGGGTGGGAGGGGAGGGGAGGAAACACTACCAAAAAAAAAAAAAAAAAATCTTTCACCCATGTCACTTTAGTTTTGTGTATTTCACTGTGTATAAATTATATTTCAATGAAATGCATTTTTTTAAAAATAAACATACAAAAATCAGTTGGATTTCTCTACATCAACAAAGAGATCTCTGAAAAGGAAAACAATACCATTTTGATAGCTACTAAAAAGATAAAATACTTACGAATAAATCTTATCCCCTGGTTAAAGAAAAAGAAAATTACAAAACATTGCTACAAGAAACTAGAAGAGACTACCATAAATGGAAAAACATACTATGTTCATGGATAGGAAGATTGAGAACTGTGAAAATGTCAATACTACCCAAAGAAATCTATACATTCAATGCAATCCCAATCCAGATTCCATCAGCATTCTTTAAGGACATGGAAAGACTAATCATTAATTTTACATGGAAAGGAGAGAGAGCCTCAGATAAGCAAAGCACTACTGAAGAATAAGAATAAAGTATGAAGTCTGACACACCGCAATCTCAAATCCTACTGTACAGCCACACTAGCCAAAACAGCCTGGTATTGGTACAATGACAGACACATAGATCAGTGGAATAGAATTGAGAACCCAGAATTAGATCCATCCACCCATGGTCAGCTGATCTTTGACAAAGGGCCAAATTCCATTAAATGGGGAAGAGATGGCCAAAACTGGATAGCCATTTGCAGAAAAATGAAACAAGATCCATACCTAAAATTATACACAAAGCCTAACTCAAGATGGATCAGATTTAATTATAAAACTTTAAAGTTCATCAAAGAACAAATAGGGGCAAACTGAGGGGCCCTAATATATGACACAAACAGACTATCAAACATAACTAAAAATGCACAAACAGCAGAAGATAAACTAGATGACTAGAATATTCTAAAAATTAAATTCTTATGTGTATTAAAAGACTTCTCTAAAAGAGTAGAAGGAGCTCTGGTAGCAAAGTGTCTGAGGCACTTGACTGCTAACCAGAAGACTGGCAGTTCAAACCCACCAGCCACTCCTCAGAAGGAAGATGGGGCAATCTACTTGCCTAGTGATACTGCCTTGGAGACCCAAGGAGAGGTCACTATGAGTCAGGTCCGACTCGACGGCACATAACAACAACAACAAAAGAGTAGAAGAAGAAACTATAGATTGGGAAGAAATATTCAGCAATGACATATCTGACAAAGGATTTATCTCTAAAATTTATAGAAAACTCCAGCACTTCAACATGAAAAAAAGACAATGCAAAGAAAAAAACAGACAGAAGATATGAACAGACACTTCACCAAAGAAGATACCCAGGTGGGCAACAAACACATGAAGAAATGTTCACAATCATTAGCCAGTTGAAAGATGCAAATCAGAACAATGAGATATCATCTCACTCCAGCAATAATAGCAAAGTTCAACAAGACAGAAAATAACAAATGCTGGTAAGGGTGTGGAGAGATTAGGAGTCTCATATTCTGCTGGTGGAACTGTAAAATGGTATAACCGCTGTGGAAAACTGTATGATGCATCCTTAAAAAGCTGGAACTAGAAATACCATTTGATCCAGCAATTCCATTACTAGGTATTTGTGTTGGATTGGGTTCTCTAGAGAAACACAAAAACCAGCAAAGTGTATATATATATTTATAGAGAGAGAAAGAGAGAGAGAGAGAGATTTATCTTACGTAAATGGCTCACAGGCATGTAGAAGCCGACAAGTTCAAGCTGAAAAGTTCGTCTCTGGAGGGGGATGGGGCCCGGAGCCGCCTGCCTTTCGCACGCACGGCAGAGGAGTTCAAGCCACAAAGTTCATCTCTGGAGGAGATGAGGCCCGGAGCTGCCTGGTTCCCGTAAGCACAACAGAGCCGAGAGAATCAAACTGGCACGCAGCATGCTGGTTGCTGTTCCCAACAAAGGATGAATCCGAAACCTCCAGGGTGAGCGGCGAGCCGCTCACTCAAGGAAGTATATAGTCCGGAATGCCGTTCTTCCAGCCTGTCCCTGGGATAGCACTGCAGGCAGGCCACACCCCCGGGGAAACTCCCCCCGGGCAGACTGGCCGCTCAGAACCCAGTCATGTGATCCATCATGGGAACCATCACTCACAACTGGAGTCCAGCCAAGTTGACACATCTTCAACTATCACAGTATTTTTCCTAAAGAAGTGAGAGCAGGGACACAAACAATATATGCACACTCAATTCAGTGCAGCACTATTCACAATAACAAAGAGAGGGAAACAATCTAAGTGCCCATCAACAGATGAATGGATAACCAAACCATGGTGCGTACACACAATGAAATACTATGAAACACTAGAGAAAGATAAACAATCTGTGAAATACTGCATAATGTGGATGAACTTAGAGGACATTATGCTGAGGGAAATAAATCCATCATAGAAGGACAAATATTGTATGAGTCCACGATCATAAAATCAGTGAAAGGTTTACACATGGAAGGAAACTTTTTTTGTTGGTTACCAGGGATGGGAGGGGAGAAGAAGGAAAATTGCTGTCTAGGTAAGAGATAAGTATTGATTTGGATGAAGGGAAAAATAATGTGAAAAAAAGCAAGTGACCAACACAATACCACTAAGGCAAAGGAAGACCAGGAGAGATGCGTAAGAGGCACAGAAAACAAAAGTAAACACTTTTCCACACACAATACTGCACTATCAGTAATAACAAACATTAGTCTATGAGTGGATATATAGTTAGACAGGATAAATGATCAGATATGGGTAGGCAAAGGGGAACATACCCATGATCACATCCAAGTTTGGCAGATGATATTTCTACATATGTATTTGTATGTGCTATAAAAAATTCACATGTAGATAGATAGGGATAGATATATAATAGAGCTAACAGGGGACAAAGTTATGATAACTTCTTAGCCACAGCCAAACAACTTAAGGGTGTGAGTCACTGCACACACAGACTCGGACCGTGGTCACAGGGGACATCAAGCACAATTAGCATAACATACTACACAAAAACATTGTTCTATATCATACTTTGGTAAATATCTTGGATAGACTGGGAGAAAGGTATGGAACAAAATTCAGAAGTTTGAACGAGACTGGTAAAACCCCTGAGACTATGGCCCCTTGTCACCTTCATGCCTGGAATGAACTCACTCTCATGGCTTAACTTCCAGCCAAACAATAAATTTACCATTAAGGTGAACAATCATATCAGGTAAGTGCCCTTCTTAGAACAACCAGCCAAGCGATATCAGAAAAGCAGTATTTTCACAGAGAGGAAGCTCAGAGGGCAGGAATGTATAAGAAAGAAGTACGCAGGGAATAGGCAACCACAGGGAAGACATAGGAAGAGAGCTGTTCCACTGGGAATTGCAACCAATGTCATGAAACAAAATGTGTATGAACTGTTGAATGGAAAATGAATTTGCTTTATGAACTTTCAACAAAATCACAATTAACAAAAAAAAAAATCTTGGTGGCCTCATGCCTAAGGCATTTGACTGCTAACCACAAGGCTGGTGGTTCAAACTCACCAGCCACTCCTCCAAAGGAAGACTGGGCAATCTATTTCTGTAAAGATATCACCTTGGAAACCCAAGGAGGGGTTGCTGTGAGTCAGAACCAACTCAGTGACAGTGAGTGTGGTTTTATTTTTTTTTAATAAACTTTCAACCAAATCACAATTAAAAAAAAAAAAAAAATCTCTAGTGTTGGCTATGATCTCTCAGGATAAAGAAAGCCAAACGTAGCATTTTCTTAGATGTTATTAGGCAAAGGGGCTTTGGCACTCTTTCTCTTGCTTTCTCTAAAAGGAGAGAAACAAGCTACTTGAAGTGAACAGAATAGAGACTTACCACTAACATTGGTACATTACTCACCCTGGGTTTGGCCCCATCGCAAGGACTATCTAAATTGTCCAAGTCAGCCTAAATCAAATTAGAAGGGACAGCCACTGCAAATCCTTTTGGAATGAATGATAACCAAGTCATAAGGAAGGATCGGGTTCCAATAATTTTCTCTGTTTCTCTGGGAATTTGAGAGTGACAAAGCGTCTCCTTGAACCTAAGGTAAAAAGAACAGCTGTGAAATTACTGTGTAATGGCCTCTACTGCTGCCAGATCTCATGCTGGATGCTTTGCATATTTCGTCATGTTTTAACCACACAACCGCCCTGGAGATAAATGCTATTAATATCTCTATTTTACAAATAAGGAGACAAAGACATTGAGGGATTATGGAACTCAGCAAGCAGATTCAAATCTCGGTTTCCATATGTTAAATTCTATAACCCATTTTACTTCTCACAGTGCCATAAAAAGAGAGAGAGCACATCAGGAAGGCCAAGCACAGTGTCAGCTCCCTACTCTGGACTGTTCCCTACTCCTACATTTATCAGTGTGTCTTATATTTTAAATCTTCTTATACAAGTTTTATTTTCATATCTGATTTCAAGCTCTTTGAAAGGGTGGATTTTATCTTGTACAAGGTTGTACCCTCAAAGTTAGGAGAAACTCAATAAACATGTTTTGAACAAGAGAATGAATAAATAAATAAATTTAATTCTCATTGGCCTTGGGGACTCTATCTCCTAACACATAAAATGTGAATTTCTCAATTTGATCTTCAATAATAATAAAAAATATTGGCCACCAATAATAGTTATTATGCAGCAAACACCTGTGCTATGCCCTTAATAAGCAGCAATGCACTTAATCTTCACAAAGACAACAAACAACTATAAAGGGCAGAATCCAGTGTCAAACAGGTAATCTCATGACTAACTCTGTTCTTTAACCCCTACCTCATTCTGCCTCTGGGCATTACCTATGCACATATTGAACTTGATATACTAGTTCTTCCAACATATACCCTCTAGTTACACTGATTTCTTTATTGAATCTCCTTCCTTTCTTTGTTGTTGTTATGTGCCGTGGAGTCAAACCTGACTCATAGCAACCCCTCCTTGGGTTTCCAAGGCAGTATCACTATGAAAGTAGATTGTGCAACCTTCCTTCTGAGGAATGGCTAGTGGGTTTGAACCGCCAGCCTTCTAAATCCTTCCTAAATTTGTTCCATTAATGTCTTGATTTTCCTTTCTCCTTTTCTTATTCATAAGAGTCCAAGTTCATTCGAGGCACAGGCACTAACTGGAACCTTCTTTGATAACTCTGGCCCTCATTAATATTTCAATTAATAAAAAACATGCCTTGTGTTGGTTCCTCAAAACGTTAAACGTAGAACTACCATATAATGCAGCAATTCAACTCCTAGGTATATAGCAGTAATGTAAAAAGATACTTGTATAGCAGTGCTCATTTTATCACTATCCACAGCAGCCAAAAGGTGGGAACAACCTAAGTGTCCATCACAAGATGAATGCATAAGCAAAATGTGGCACATACATACAAACAAACAAAAAAAAAAAACCAAACTCACTGCCATCAAGTGAATTCGACTTATAGTGACATATCCTTGGGTTTCCAAGGAAGTAGATTGCCCATTCTTCCTTCCAAGGAGTTGCTGGTGGGTTTGAATGACCACCTTCTGGTTAGCAGTCAAATGCATTAGGAACTAGGCCACCAGAGCTCCCTGGATATTCTTACTCAGCCATAAAGAGAAATAAAATCTTGATATATGCTACCAGGTGGATGAATTTTGAAAGTATCACACACTGCCATTGAGTGAGCACTGACTCATAGAGACCCCTCCTTCGGTTTCTGAGGTAGTATCACTTAGGGAAGTGGATTCCTTCCATTGAAAATATTGTTGTTTGTTGTTATTAGGAGTCATCAAGTCATCTCATACTCATAGTGACCCCATGCACAGCAGAATCAAACACCCCCGGCTCCTGAGACTGCTCCATGATTCTTGCTATACTTGAGCCCATTGCTGCTGCCACCATGTCAATCCATCTCATTGAGGGCCTTCCTCTCTTTCATCGACCCTCAACCTTACCAAGTGTGATATCTTTCTCCAGGGAATGGTCCCTTCTGACAACATGACCAAAGTATGTGAGAGGAAGTCTGGCCATTCTCACCTCCAGGGAGTGTTCTGGCTGTACTTCCTCCAGGAAAGACCTGTTAGTTTTTTTTAGCAGTCCATGGTACCTTCAGCATTCTTCACCAGAACCACATCTCAAAAGCATCAATTCTTCTTTGGTCTTCCTAATTCATTGTCCAGCTCTCAAATGCATATGTTGTTGTTGTTGTTAGGTGTCGTTGAGTCGTTTCCGACTCATAGCGACCCTGTGCACAGCAGAACGAAACACTGCCCAGTCCTGTGCCAGTTCCATGATCCCTGCTATACTTGAGCCCATTGTTGCAGCCATGGTGTCAATCCATCTCATTGAAGGCCTTCCCCTCTTTCGTCAACCTTCCACCCTACCAAGCATGACATCCTTCTCCAGTGAATGGTCCCCTCTGACAACATGACCAAAGTAGGTGAGACAAAGTCTGACCATTCTCGCTTCTAAGGAGCATTTCAGCTACACTTCCTTCAGGACAGCTCTGTTAGTTCTTTTAGAGTCCATGGTACTTTCAGTATTCTTCACCAGCACCACAACTCAAAAGCATCAACTCTTCTTCAGTCTTCCTTATTTATTGTCCAGCTCTCACATGCATACCAAGAGATTGAAAATGTCATGGCTTGTGTCAGGCACACCTTGGTCCACCTTACTCCTTAGAACTTGAAAGAGTTCCTTCGTGGCCAACCTGCCCAGTGCTACCCATCGTCTAACGTCCTGACTGCTACTTCCATTGGCATCAATTGTAGAACCAAGCAATGTGAATTCTTTGACAACTTCAATCTTTTCTCCATTTATTGTGATGCTGCTTATTGGTCCAGTTGTGAGGATTTTTTTTTTCTTTATATTGAGATGTAATCCATACTGCACACTATATTCTTCAATCTTCATCAGTAAGTGCCTCAAGTCATCCTCACTTTCAGCAAGCAAAGTTGTATCATTGGCATATCTCAGGTTATTAATGACTCTTCCTCCAATCCTGATGCCACATTTTTCTTCATATAGTCCAGCTTCTCGGATTATTTGCTCAGCATATAGATTGAATAAGTGTGGGGAAAGGATACAATGCTGACACACTCCCTTCTTGATTTTAAGCCATGTAATGTTCCCTTGTTCTGTTTAAACGACAGCCTACTGGTCAATGAGCAGGTTCCTCATGAGTACAATCAAGTGTTCTGGAATTCCCATTCTTCTCAATGTTAGCCACAGTTTGTCATGATCCACACAATCAAATGCTTTTGCATAGTCAATAAAACACAAGTAAACATCTCTCTGGTATTCTTTGCCTTGAGCCAATATCCATCTGACAGCAGCTATGATATCCCTTGTTCCACATCCTCTTCTGAATCCAGCTTGCACCTCTGGAAGTTCTCTGTCAATATGCTGCTGCAACCGTTTTTGAACTATCTTCAGTAAGATCTTACTTGCGTGCTTTATTAATGATATTGTTCAATAATTTCCACATTCTGAGGGATCACTTTTCTTTGGAATGGGTACAAATATGGATCTCTTCCAGTCAGTTAGCCAGGTAGCTGTCTTCCAAATCTCTTGGCATAACCGAGTGAGTCCCTTCAGTGGGGCATCTGTTTGTAGAAACATCTCAATGGGTATTCCATCAGTCCTGGAGCCTTGTTCTTCACCACTTCCTTCAGTGCAGCTTCAACTTCTTCTTTCAGTACTATTGGTCCTTGATCATACGCCACTTCCTGAAATGGATGAACATCGACCAGTTCTTTTTGTTACAGTGACTCTATGTATTCCTTCCATCTTCTTTTGATGCTTCCCGTATCATTCAATATTTTGTCCATAGAGTCTTTCAATATTGCAACCCGAGGCTTTAATTTTTACTCAGCTCTTTCAGATTGAGAAATGTCGAGCATGTTCTTTCCTTTTGGTTTTCTAACTCCAGGTCTTTGCACATTTCATTATAGTAATTGCCTTTGTCTGCTTGAGCTGCTCTTTGAAATCTGTTCAGCTCTTTTATCTTGTCATTTCTTCCATTTGCTTTAGCTACTCTCTGTTCAAGGGCAAGTTTCAGAGTCTCTTCTGACATCCATTTTGGTCTTTTCTTCTTTTCTTGCCTTTTTAATGACCTCTTGCTTTCTTCATGGATGATGTTCTTCATGTCATCCCACAATTCTTCTGGTTTTTGGTCATTGGTGTTCAATTCATCAAATCTATTCTTTAGATAGTCTCTAAATTCAGGAGGGATATATTCAAGATCATATTTTGGCTCTTGTGGACTTGTTTTATTTGTCTTCAACTTCAAGTTGAACTTGCATATGAATAGTTGATGGTCTGTTCCACAACAGCTCCTGGCCTTGTTTTTTCTGAAGATATTGAGCTTTTCCATTGCCTCTTGCCACAGATGTAGTCAATCTGATTCCTGTGTACTCCATCTGGTGAAGCCTATGTGTATAGCCACCATTTGTGTTGTTGAAAAAAGGTTTTTGCAATGAATAAGTCATTGGTCTTGCAAAATTCTGTCATGCGACCCCCAGTATTATTTCTGTCACCAAGGCCAGATTTTCCAACTACTGGTGATTCTTCTTTATTTCCAACTTTTGCATTCCAGTCACCAGTGATAATTAACACATCTTGATTGCACATTCAATCAATTTCAGACTGCAGAAGTTGACAAAAATCTTCAATTTCCTCATCTTTGGCTTTGGTGGTTGGTGCATAAATTTGAAAAAGAGTCGTATTAACTGGTCTCCCTTGTAGGCATATGGATATTATCCTATCACTGAAAGCATTGTACTTCAGGACAGATCTCAAAATATCCTTTGTAATGATGAATGCCACGCCATTCCTCTTTAAATTGTCATTCCCGGCATAGAAGATCATATGGTTGTCTGGTTCAAAATGGCCAGAACCAATCCATTTCAGCTCACTAATAGCTAGGCTATCAATCTTTATGCATTCCATCTCATTTTTGACAACTTTCAACTTTCCTAGATTCATACTTCATACATTCAATGTTCCTATTATTAATGAATGTTTGCAGCTGTTTCTTCTCAATTTGAGTTGTGCCACATCAGCAAATGGAGGTCTTGAAAGCTTCACTCTATTCACATCAATAAGATTGGTCCTACTTTGGGGATGCAGCTCTTTCCTAGTGGTATTTTGAAAGCTTTTGGACCTAAGGGGCTCATTCTCCTGCACTGTATCAGATAATGTTTCCAGGCTATTCAAAAGTTGCACAGTAATGTATCAGACAGTGTTTCTCAGCTATTTATAAGGTTTTCCCTGGCCAATTCTTTGAGAACTTGATGGCCTCTTCCTTCTTCCTAGTCCGTCTCAGTCTGCAAGCTGCATTGAAACATGTACACCATGTGCAACCCTGCCAGCACTGGAAACACCAGTGGCACAGCTTCAAGCCTCACAGCAGCACACAAGCCACAATAGTACGACAAACTGACAGACAAGTTTGTCTTGCTTAGCTGTTCAAAACCTCTCCGGCCTCCCCTTACCTGTATCCTTGGTGCTGCTCTGCTCTGTTGTCGCCTCTGGTTTCTGTTTCCCCATGCTTTCCTGGCTGGTGGGGGTGGGGCCTGGGTCCCTCCCTCCCCTTACCTGGATGCCTGACTGCTGCTCTGCTCTGTCCTCGCCTCTGGTTTCTCTTTCCCCCGCGTTCTTACTTATTCTAAAATCATTCAGAAAAAAATATGTATAAATGTAAATGGGGTAAACTATTAACAGGGAAACCTGAGTAAAGAGTAAGTGTTTTGTGTGTGCTATACAAAAATGTGTGCTATACTGTATTTGCATCTTTTGTATATGTTTGAAATTATTTCTAAATGAAAAGTTAAAACAATTTTGGTAGAATATTGATAATTCAAAAAAAATAAAACTCACTGTTATCCTGTCTATTCTGACTCATAGCAACCCCCCTTGTTTTTCTGAGGCAGCAAATCTTTATGGAAGTAGATTGCCCTATCTTCCTTCCATGGAGTGGCTGTGGGTTTGAACTGCCAACCTTCTAGTTAGCAGTCAAATGCCTTAGGTCTGTGCTATCAGAGCCTAAACTGCTCAAATAAAAATTCAATTTAAAAAAGAAGATGAAGAAAGTATATTGAGGAAGGATCCCTGGCTGGCACAAATGGTTAAGCCCTCAACTACAAAGGTTGGCAGTTCAAACCCATCCAAGAAGTGCCCTGGGAGACAAGCCTGGTGACCTACTTCCAAAAGGTCACAGCCTTGGAAACCCTATGGAGCAGTTATACTTTGCACACATGCAGTAACCATGAGTCAAAATCAACTCCATTGCAACAAACAACATTGAAACCAAACTCAAACCCACTGCTATCCAGTTGATTCTGACTCATAGCAACCCTCATTGGGTTTCCGAGGTGGTAAATCTTTATGGAAATAGATTGCCTGATCTTCTTTCTGCTGGTGGGTTTGAACTGCTAGCCTACCAGTTAGCAGTCAAATGCCTTAGGTGCTGCACCACCAGAGCACCTCGAGGAAACCAAAAAGCCAAATCCATGGCCATCAAGTTGATTCCAACTCATAGAGCCCCTATAGGACAGAGTAGAACTGCCCCACTGGGTTTCCAAGGCTGTACTCTTTACAGAAACTGACTGCATCTTCTTTCTCTTGTGGAGTGGAGTGTGGTTCTAACCAACTTTTTGTTCACTGCCAAATGTTTTAACCACTGTGCCACCAGAGCTCCCTACATTGACAAAAGGAAGAGATAAAGGTGCAAAATAACAGTTTTATGCCAAAGGGGTTATAGTCAAAGGGTGAGGCAAGTATCCAAACCAACTGTTTAGTGTTTGCACATTTGAAAAGGGGTTTATATTATTCAAGTGTTGGGGGGGGGGGAGTGGCAAATGCATCCTAAAATTCACTGTAGGATTTTTCTATCTTTTTCTATAAATGGAAATTATAACAAAACATATCTCTTTATAAATTACTAATTGCTTCCTCCCAAAATAGTCTTGGGGTTTCTTACATTACCATATTTCTAAGGACTCAGGCCTCATTCGCTCCTCATAAAGGAGCTCTGGCAGTTTAGTGGTTAAGCCATTTGGCTGCTAACAGAAATGTTGGTGGTTCCAACCCACCAGCTACAGTCAAAGGCCTTAGGCACTACACCACCAGAACTCCTAAAACTAAACTCACAGCCATCGAGTTGGTTTCAACTCATTGTGACCCCCACTGGGTTTCTGAGGTGGTATATCTTTACAGAAGTAGATTAACCCATCTTCTTTCTGCAGAGTGAGTAGTGGGCTTGAACTGCCAACCTTCTTGTTAGGAGCCAAGTGCCTTAAGCACTACACTACCAGAACTCCTGGCCTTGTGGTAGGTAGTCCACAAATCAAATCAGGTAGATGGTGCTCTTTTCTAGTCTGTGTGTAGGGCTAGAAAAAATGATCACTGCATCATTGTTTTAGCAGTGTGCTTAGCTGCTAATAGGAGCTCTGGTAGCATAGTGGCTAATACACTTGACTGCTAACCAGAAGGCTGGCAAATCAAACCCACCAGCCACTACTTGGAAGGAAGGTTGGGCAATCCTACTTCTGTAGTGATACTGCCTCGGAAACCTGAGGGGTCGCTATGAGTCGGGGCTGACTCGACGGCACATAACAACAACAACTAGCTGCTAATGGATATGTCTGCAGTGCAAACCGTCAGTTGCTCTGTGGGAGAAAGATGTGACAATCTGCTTCTGTAAAGATTAAACCAAAACCAAACTCAGTGCCATCGAGTCCGTAGAGATTAGACCCTTGGAAACCCTAGGGGGCAGTTCTACTCTGTTCTAGAGGCTCGTTGTGAGTAGAGTCAACTCTATAGCCATGGCTTCATATAGTTGCAGAACCAAGTCAATGGCAGTGAGTTTGGTTTTTTTTAATGTGAATAAAGGACATAGAATGAGGGACATCATTGCTGATGTCAGATGGATCTTGGCTGAAAGCAGAGAATACCGGAAAGATGTTTACCTATGTTTTATTGACTATGCAAAGTCATTCAATTTCATGGCTCATAACAACTTATGGAAACTGTGGTAGTTAAGGTTATGTGTCAATTTGGCTGGGCCTGGTTTTGAGTAAGGAGCTCTGGTGGCGTAGTGGATAAGGCACTTAACTGCTAACTGGTAGGTCAGCAGTTCAAACCCACAAGCCTGTCTGCGGAAGGAAGATCTACTTCCGCAAAGATTTATAGCCTCGGGAACCCAGTGGGGGTTACTATGAGTTAGAAATGACTTGGTGGTGAGTTTGGGATTTTTGGTTTGGTTTGGAGTGGCTGTGCAGCTGGTTGTAGTTATACCTTAGGGATGTGGTCTGCTTCCAATATATAACACGTTTTGAGAAAGGTTTATGCAGCTTTTGGCACTCTTGAATCCTGAACATAGCCAAGTCGTCGTTCAGCAGCCTGCCATGTTGTCTGCTGATTTTGGGACTGTTAATAGACTTGAATCAGTGGCCTGCAGTAGAGTTTGGTAATATTGGGACTGTGCCTTTTTACTTGTCGACCTAGGGTTTGTCAGCCTCAGCAACTGGCAGCTGCCTGACTGAAGAAAGCCTCTAGCTTCAGTGGGTTGAGGGTAAGAGGCAGAGCTGAAGCCCAAGGTTGAGGGGCTTTCACCCAGCCCCTAGAGCTGGCACTTTGAACTCGGACTTCCAGCCTCCAAAACTGTAAGAGAATAAACTCCTGTTTGTTAAAGCCATCATTTATAGCATACATCTGTTAGAGCAGCATGAAGTAACCAAAACAGATGCCATTTTGAAGAATGAGAATTCCAGAACACTTAATTGTGCTCATGCAGAACCTGTACATAAACAGAGGCAGTCATTTGAACAGAACAAGTGGATACTGCGTAGTTTAAATTAGGAAAAGTGTGTGTCGAGGTTTTACCCTTTTACCATACTTACTCAATCTGTATGCTGAGCAAATAATCTGAGAGGCTGGACTACATGAAGACTAACACAGCACCAGGACAAAAACTCATTTACAATTTGTGATATAAAGATCATTTATAATTTGTGAGATACAGATAGATATACAGTAAGCAATCTTGCTTACTGAAATTGAATAGGACTTAAAGGATTCAGTGATAAAGATCAAAGACTACAGCCTACAAAGACTACATTCAGACTCAACCAGAAGCATATCTCTGGAAAGTAGTCTATGGTAATTAGTTTTAAATCGCTGGATGATCTCTCACAGCTGACAGTGGAAACTGTCATGACCAATAGAGACCGCTAACTGGGGTCCCCCCTCAAGTGGTACCCAGGGCGTACGCCATACCTGCCACACCTCTGATCTCAACATAAAGAAAACAAAAGTTGTCATAACTGGATCAATAAGTTATAGCACTAAAACTGAACAAAGTATTGAAGTTGTCAGGGATTTCATTTTATTTGGTTCCACAATCAGCATCCACGGAAGCAGCAGTAAAGAGATCACATTGTGTATTGCATTGGGCAAATGTGCTGAAAAAGACCTCTTTAAAGTGTTAAGAAGTGAAGATGTCATTTTGAAGACAAAGGTGCACATCATCCAAGCCATGGTATTTTCATTTGCCTCAAATGCATGTGAAAGCTGAACAATGAATAAGTCGTACTGAAGAAGAATTGATGCATTTGAATTCTGGTGTTGGCAAAGAACATCGAACGTTTCATGGACTGCCAGAAGTATGTATAAATTTGTATTAGAAGAAATACAGCCAGAATGCTCCTTAGAACAGAGGACAGTGAGACTTTGTCTCACATACCTTGGACATCTTTTCGGAAGAGACTGTTCCCTGGAGAAGGACATTATGCTTGGTAAAGCAGAGGGTCAGTGAAAAAGGGGAAGACCTCAACCTGATGGATTGAGGCAGTGATTGCATGGCAACAGCTGTGAGACTGTTGCAGGCCCTAGTAGTGTTTCCTTCTGTTGTACATATAGGGTCGCTATGAGTCATAACTACAGCACCTAACAACACAGCTTTCACTGGTTTACGAAAGTGATTCGAGACCCTAAAAAGGTTAAGAACTTAGATAAGCAAGTAAGAACACGCACATAAAATGCCAACAACTTTGTTTTCACAATTCTTCTACTAACAAAACCCTCAAAAGAGAGGGCCTTAGCAGCCTCCTCGACTTTTCCGCAGCCAAAAGGGGCGGGAACCTTGATCAGGCCAACAGTCGACGTTTAAGGGCGGGACTCAGAAACGGGCCAGGCAGCCAGCTGCAGAGCGTTCAGCAAGACTGCACTCTTAGCGTAGTGCCTAAGGCGTTTGGTTGCTAGCTAGAAGCCTAGCGGTTCAAACCCACCAGCCCACTCTTTGGAAGGTAGATTAGGCAACCTACTTCTGTAGAGACACCACCCCCAAAACCTGAGGAGGGGTGGCTATAAATCAGACTGCACAGCAGTGAGTTTGGGTTTTGGTTTTGCACCGTTGGCTGGTCCTGCCAACAACACGCCCACTCCGCGTTCTGCAAGCCGCAGCGCAGCCGCCGGAAGTCGTGTCTGCGGTCCCTGCAGCCCCTAGTGGTCACAGCCATGGCCGCGCGCCTCCTCCGCGGGTCCCTATGTCTCTGGGGCGGACGCTGGGCATTGCGTCCGCTCCTGGTCGCGAGGTGAGTGTGGGCCGCAGGCAGCGGCCAGGCGGGTGCAGCGAAGCCCATCTCTCCTGGGGTTGTTGGAACCAAGTGGTCCGGGCGCGCACGCAAAGGATGGCAGCCCATGTTGGGGCTTGGGCTGGGCCTGGACTGGCGGGGAGTCCTTAGCCCTAGGTTCCCGGAACCCGGCAGCCAGAACGAGCAGTCTCTTCAACGCAGCAAAAGCAGGAAGAGATCTTGCCTAAAAGTTAACCCCAGACCCAGGAATCTTCATTTTGAAAAGTTTCCCTGTGACTGGGAGCGGTTGGCCAACCACTGAGGGCAGCTGCATGAACTCAGGTTGCGCCCTTTGGCCCGGTTCTTTTGGCGTGGCAGAACCGTGTACCATGTGGGGTCTCTGGCAGCCTGATCTTGGAAGCCAGACTAACCGCCTCTCAGACGTGGAGAGAGCATTGCAGACAGGAGAAGTGTCCAAGACAGGGAACAAATTGTATATAAATTGTTGAATGGGAAATTAATTAGCGGTGTATACTTTAATGTAAAACACGATAAAGTGTTTTTATTAAAAAAAAAAAAAAAAAGTGAATCCCCAGGAGATAGCCCTGTCAGACAAGGGAATTAACCTTAGATTTATGAACAAACCAGTGCCTAAGGCATTTGACTTCTAACCAGGAGGCTTGTGTTTCAAACCTATCAGCCACTCCAAGGAAGAGAGATGGTACAATCTACTTTCCTAAAGATTCACTGCCTTGGAAACTCAGTAGGGGTTTCTATGAGTCAGAAATGACTCCTGGCAGTGGGTTTGGGTTTTAATTAATAAAATGCAGAGGAATTAGTGGAGGAAGCTTTTAAGTGGCTCCATGACTGTTAAAATGGTGTTCATTGGTTAAGCAAACTGGAAGCACTATTTTATGAGGGTGACAAAACAGGCAAATGAGCTAGTTGCAATATTGTGGTAAAATAATCTTAAGATGCTATGGGACAGACCAAATAAAATGTCTGCTCTTCCTGAGGAGGTTTGGAGGACTTCACGGAGGAGGTGATTTTACTTCATGATAAACATATTTTTTGAAGCTCTACCCTGGGACTTTGTTAAGGCAGTGATCCTTAATGTCCGGACCCTTTTTCACTCTTAAAATTAAAAAATAAAACAAAAACAGTTGACATGGATTCATAGCGACACTAATGTGCAGAGTAGAACTGCCCTCCACACAGTTTTCAATGGCTGATTTTTCAGAAGTAGATGGCCAAGCCTTTCTTCTGAGGTACCTCCAAGATTTGAACCACCAATCTTTTGGTCAGCAGCTGAGTACATAACCATTTGCACCACCCAGCAACAATCTTAAAATTAGAAGACCTCAAAGATCCTTTATTTATGTAGGTTTCATCTATCTACTAAAACAGAACAGAATGCCCTCCAGTTCATTCTGACTCGTGGTGACCCCATCTGTTGCAGAGTAGACCTGCTCCAGAGGATTTTCTAAGCTGGGAGGGAGTCCAGTGAGGCAATGGGTAAGCACTTGCTACTAACTGAATGATTCATGATTCAAATCTACCTAGCAGCTCCTCCATAGAAAAGATCTGCTGCTCTGCTTCCATAACGATTAGCCTGGGAAGTGTTAGAGAGCAGTTCTACTTTGTCCTCTAGCGTTGCTGTGAGTTGGAATCAACTCCACAGCACACAATAACAACAACAATCTTTAAAGAAGCAGCTAGGTGGGCAAAGTTAAGCTGATAGATTGGTGGTTCAAACCCACCCAGAAGTGTGATGGAAGAAAGGCCTGGCAATCTGCTTTTGAAAGATCACAGCCTTGAAAACCCAGTGGAGCATAGTTCTACTCTGCAACACATGTGGTCACCGTAACTCAGAATGAACTCTACGGCAACTGCTTTTTGGCTTAGCCTATTAGTTACCAGTAAACCAGTCCAGTCAACTCGGACTCATGGCAAATCCATGTGTGTCAGAGTACAGCTATACACCATACGATTTTCAGTGGCTTATTTTTCAGAAGTAAATCACCCAGCCTTTCTTGGCAGTGCTCTGGGTAGACTCATATCTTGAGTTAGCAGCCCAGTGTGTCCAATTTGTCCCATTCAGGTGTCTTGGTCTTTCTGTTGACAAGTGGATGTTTTAACAAACTGTTTGCCAAGAGTTTGGGTTTTTTTCTAGGGTTATTATCTCTGGAACACCTTTGACTGACCTGAAAGTTTATTCTGTCTGATACTTCTTTTGCTTTCTGTGTCTTGGTGTATTTTAGTCCTAAATATTCCAACAATTTCCTGACTATAATATGGGATATATAATTTTAAGATTCAGGCAAGCTTGAATATAAATTCTGGCTTTGTTATTTGCTAATTATGTTGACCAGTGATTACCCTAGGTTTCCTAGGCCTCAATTAGAGCTTCGGTTTCCTAGTCTCAACACATTTTTTCCCCTGAGGAAAAATCTAAAATATGGAACAGCCATATGGACAAACTTGGAAGGAAGGTTGGGCAATCTACTTCCATAGTGATACTGCCTTGGAAACCCAAGGAGGGGTTGCTATGAGTCAGATCCGACTCAACAGCAGTGAGTTTGGTTTGGTTTGGTATGGACAAAAGTGTGAATTATAGATTTATATCAACAAGAAATTGGAATCAATTATTTTAATTACAAGGATAAAGTGAATTTTGATCTATTTGATGTTACATTATAGTGGTTTGCAAGGCTCCTACATATTCTGATCCCTTGTACTTCTGACCTTATCTCCTACTCTTCTCACTCAGTGCATTCCAGCCACACTTGGCCTCCTTGCTGTTTCTAGAACACATCAGGGTCCTACTTGCCTTATAACATTTGCTCTAGTTATTCTCTCATCTTTTACTGCAGAAGTCGACTTGACTAACTCTATCACCTTTGAGCATTTGCTCAAATCTGATTTTTCTAGTTTTCTAGCCTATTCTGACTCACAAAATATGACCTTGATTATATCCCACCTGAATTTAGAGACCATCTGAAGAACAGATTTGACACTTTGAACACCAATGACCAAAGACCAGACAACTTGTGGAATCATAGCAAGAACATCATACATGAAGAAAGCAAAAGGTCATTAAAAAGACTGGAAGATAGGACTAAAATGGATATCAGAAGAGACTCTGAAACTTGCTCTGCAATGAAGAGTAGCTAAATAGAATGGAAGAAATGATTAAATAAACAAGCAGAAAAGATTTCAAAGGGCAGCTTGAGAAGAATATATAATAAAGTATTATAAGGAAATGTGCAAAGACTTGTTGTTGTTGTTAAGTGCTGTTGAGTCATCTTTGACTCATAGGCACCCTATCCACAGCAGAATGAAATACCACCCAGTCCTGCGCCAGCTCCGTGATACTTACTATACTTGAGTCCATTGCCACGGCCACTGTCAATCCATCTCATTGAGGGCCATCTCCTCTTTCGTCAACCTTTCACCTTGCCAAGCATAACATCCTTTTCCAGTGAATGATCCCTTTTGACAACATGGCCAAAGTATGTAAGACAAAGTAGGGCCATTCTCGCTTCCAAGGAGCATTCTGGCTGCACTTCCTCCAGGACAGACCTGTTAGTTCTTCTGGAAGTCCATAGTACTTTCAGCATTCTTCACCAACACCACAACTAAAAAACATCAACTCTTCTTTGGTCTTCCTTATTCATTATCCAGCTCTCACATGCATATGAAGTGATTGAAAATACCATGGCTTGTGTCAGATGTACCTTAGTCCTCAAGGAGACATTTTTGCTCTTTAGTACTTGAAAGAGGTCCTTTGCAGCTGATTTGCCCAGTGCTATACATCATCTGATGTCCTGACTGCTGCTTCCATTGGCGTTGATTGTAGAACCAAGCAATATGAAGTCTTTGACAACTTCAAACTTTTCTCCATTTATCGTGACACTGCTTATTGGTCCAGTTGTGGGGATGTTTGTTTTCTTTATATTGAGATGTAATCCATACTGCAAGAGCAGCACCCAGGCATCCAGGTAAGGGGAGGGACCCAGGTCCCACCCCCACCATTCAGGAAAGCCAGGGAAAGAGAATGCAGAGGCACAAAAGATCAGAGCAGCAGCCACGGATCCAGGTAAGGGGAGTGACCCAGACCCCACACCCACCAGCCAGGAAAGTGGGAGAAAGAGGAGCCAAGGGGAAGACAGAGCAGAGCATCAGTCAGGCATCCAGGTAGGAGGAGGGGCACAGGACTGACCCCTACCAGCCAGGAAAGCGGGGGATAGAGAAGCCAGAGGGGATGACAGAACAGAGCAACAACCAGGGATCCAGGTAAGGGGAGTGACCCAGGCCCCACCCCCAACAGCTAGGAAAGTGGGGGAAAGAGAAGCCAGCTAGGAAAGTGGGGGAAAGGGATGACAGAGCAGAGAAGCATCCAGGGATCCAGGTTAGGGGAGCAACCCAGACCCCACCTCCACCAGCCAGGAAATTGGGGGAAATTGAAGCCAGAGGGGATAACAGAACAGAGCAGTGTCAGGGATCCAGGTAAGGGGAGGGCAGAGAGGTCTTGAACAGCTAAGTGAGACAAACTTGTCTGTCAATTTGTCATACTGTTGTGCCTTGTGTGTTAAGTGAGGCTTGAGGCTGTGCCACTGGTGTTTCAACTGCCATCAGAGTTGCACATGGTACACAGGATTCAATGCAGCTTACAGACTGAGACAGACTAGAAAGAAGGAAGAGACCATCCACTTCTCAAAGAATTTGCCAGGGAAAACCTTATGAATAGCAGAGAAACACTGTCGGAAACATTACTGTGGAACTTTATGAATTACCCAGAAACATTATCCAATACAGTACAGGAGAACAAGCTCCTTAGGTCAGAAGGTTTTCAAAATACGACTAGAAAAGATACTTTGCCAAGTAGCAACTGGGATCTTAAAAGCTTGCAAGCAGCCATCAAGATGCAATTATGGGTCACTCCTTGTCCAGACAAAGAAGAATGAAGAAAACTGAAGATTCATGGAAGCAATGAGGCCTAGTGACTGGTACACCATGCAATTCTCAGACTATACAACTATGAGACCAGAAGAACTAGATGGTGCCTGGCTACCACGGTCAACCACTTGGAGGGGAATCTATGTAGGAGATCCTGGATAGACAGAGAGAACAATATGGAACAAAACTCAAAATCATATGGAAAAAAAAAAGGGGGCGGGGGGAGGACCAGGTTTGCTGGTCTGATAAAGCCTGGTGGAACCACTGAGACCATGGCCCCTAGCTACACTTTAGGTCTGGAATTGAACCCATACCTGTGGCTTCCAGCCAAACAAAAGACAGGCATATGAGTTGAACATTTAACTGAGGTAGATACACTCCTTGCAGAGAACAATCATGGGAGAAAGAAAGGCTTTTTATGCACAGGGAGACAGCTTAGGGGGCAGGAGTGCATGGAGGGATGGACACAGGGAAGAGGTATCTATCAGGAGGAAGTGGGAGGGGAGCTGTTGCATGGGGTAAATTGTAGCCAATGCCATGAGACAAAGTGTATGTGAACTGCTGTATGGAAAGTGAATTTTCTCTGTAAATTTTCACCCAAATCACAATTTAAAAAAAAAAAAATAGCAAAGAGCTGCATCATCAAAGTAGGACCAACCTTACCTGTATGGATAAAATAAAGCTTTCAAGACATCCATTTGCTGATGTGGCAGGACTCAAATTGAGGAGAAACAGCTGCAAACATCCATTAATAATAGGAACATGGAATGTACAAAGTATAAATATAGGAAAATTGGAAGTTGTCAGAAATGAGAGGGAATACATAAAGATTGATATCCTAGGCATTACGGACCTGAAATGGACTGGTGTTGGCCATTTCGAATTAGATAACCATATGATCTACTATGCCACGAATGACAAAGAGGAATGGTGTGGCATTCATCATTACAAGGGATGTTTCAAGACCTCTTCTGAAGCACAATACTGTCAGTGGTAAGATAATATCCATATCCATACAAAGAAGACCAGTTAATATGACTATTATTCAAATTTAAGCACCAACCACCAAAGCCAAAGATGAGGAAATTGAAGATTTTTATCAACTTCTGCAGTCTGAAATTCACCAAACATGCAATCAAGATGTGTTAATTATCACTGATGACTAGAATGCAAAAGTTGGAAACAAAGCAGAATCACCGATAGTTGGAAAATTTGGCCTTGGTGACAGAAATAATGCTGGAAATCGCATGATAGAATTTTGCAAGACCAACGACTTAATTCACTGCAAAAGCCTTTTTTCACCAACACAAATGGTGGCTATACATGTTGACTTCACCATATGGAGTATACAGGAATCAGACTCACTACATCTGTGGCAAAAGGCAATGGAAAAACTCAATGTCTTCAGAAAAAAAACAAGGCCAGTAGCTGATTGTACAGCAGACCATCAACTGCTCATACGCATCTTCAACTTGAAGTTGAAGAAAATTAAAACAAGTCCCCAAGAGCCAAAATATGACCTTTAATATATCCTTCCTGAATTTAAAGACCATCTAAAGAATAGATTTGATGCATTGAACACCAATGACCGAAAACCAGAAGAATTGTGGGATGACATCAAGAACATCATTCATGAAGAAAGCAAGAGGTCATTAAAAAGACAAGAAAGAAAGAAAAGACAAAAATGGATGTCAGAAGAGACTCTGAAACTTGCCCTTGAGTGAAGAGTAGCTAAAGCAAATGGAAGAAA
>NW_006921589.1:21862464-21863773 GCF_000298275.1 Orycteropus afer afer
GAATGTTGAAGGATACAGTCTGCAGTATGGATTACATCTCGACATAAAGAAAACAAAAATTCTCACAACTGGAGCTGTAACCAGCATCACAATGAATGGAGAAAAGATTGAAGTTGTCAAAAACTTCACATTGTTTGGTTCTACAATCAACACCAATGGAGGCAGCAGTCAGAACATCAGATGGCATATAGCACTGGACAATTGGCTGCATAGGACCTCTTTCAAATGCTGAGGAGCCAAGATGCCTCCTTGAGCACTAAGGTGCGCCTGACACAAGCCATGATATTTTCAATTGCCTCATACGCATGTGAGAGCTGGACAATGAGTAACAAAGACAGAAGAAGAATTTATGCTTTTGAGATGTAGTGGTGGAGAAGAATGCTGAAAGTACTGTGGACTGCTAAAAGAACTAACAATTCTGTCCTGGAGTAAGTGTAGCTGGAATGCTCCTTGGAAGTGAGAATGACCAGACTTTGTCTCACCTACTTTGGTCATGTTGTGAGAAGGGACCATTCTCTGGAGAAGGATGTCATGCTTGGTAAGGTGGAGGGTCGAAGGAGGGGAAGGCCCTCAATGAGATGTATTGACACAGTGGCGGCTGCAATGGGCTCAAGTATAGTAGGGATTGTGGAGCTGGTGTGGAACCAGGCGGTGTTTCATTCTGCTGTGCATAGGGTCACTATTAGAGAAGACTTGATGGCACCTAACAACAATCCATACTGCAGACTGTATCCTTCAACCTTCATCAGTAAGTGGTTCAAGGCATCCTCACTTTGAGCAAGCAAAGTTGTGTCGTCAGTGTATCACAGGTTGTTAATGATTCTTCCTCCAATCTTGATGCCACATTCTTCTTCATATAGTCTAGCTTCTTGGATTATTTGCTCAGCATATAGATGGAATAACTATCGTGAAAGGATAGAACCCTGACACACATTCCCTTCTTGATTTTAAACCATGCAGTGTCCCCTTGTTGTGTTTGAACAATAGCCTCCTGGTCTATGTACAGGTTCCTCATGAGTTTGTTGAAAACATCTCAATGGGTACTCTGTCAATTCCTGGAGCTTTGTTCTTTGCCAATTCCTTCAGTGCAGTTTCAACTTCTTCCTTCAATACCATTGGTTCTTGATCATATGCCACCTCCTGAAATGGATGAACACTGCCCAGTTCTTTTTGGTACAGTGACTCTGTGTGTTCCTTCCATCTTCTTTCGATGCTTCCTGCATCATTCAATATTTTGCCTATAGAATCATTCAGCATTGCAAATTGAGGCTTAAATTGTTTCCTCAGTTCTCTCAGCTTGAGAAATGCT
>NW_006921589.1:21864609-21871867 GCF_000298275.1 Orycteropus afer afer
TGATAAAAAGCTTTTGCAGTGAATAATTCATTGGTCTTGCAAAATTCTATCATGTGATCTCCAGCATTATTTCTGTCACCAAGGCCAAATTTTCCAACTATCGGTGATTCTTCTTTGTTTCCAACTTTTGCATTCCAGTCACCAGTGATAATTAACACATCTTGATTGCACGTTTGGTGAATTTCAGACTGCAGAAGTTGATAAAAATCTTCAATTTCCTCATCTTTGGCATTGGTGGTTGGTGCGTAAATTTAAATAACAGTAGTATTAACTGGTCTTCCTTTCAAAGACTTGGATTTAGGGAAAAAGGGCAAGCTCTGCATGTCTCAAGCTGAAAGAAGTGAAGAAACTCTTCAATCCTTAGGTTGCAATATTAAAGGATTCTATGGGCAAAATATTGAACAGTGCAGGAAGCATCAAAAGAAGATGGAAGGAATACACAAAATCACTGTACCAAAAAGAATTGGTTGATATTCAGCCATTTCAGGAGGTATTATATGATCAACAATCAATGGTAATAAGGGAAGAAGTCCAAGCTGCACTGAAGGAACTGGTGAAAAACAAGGCTTCAGGAATTGACAAAATACCTGTTGAGATGTTTCAACAAACAGATGCATATGTTTATGGCAAGAAATTTGGAAGACATGTATCTGGAAAACTCACTGGAAAAGATCCACATTTGTGACCATTCCAAAGAAAGGTTATCTAACCCCTCCCCCCCAAAAAAAAAAAAAACCTCAGTGCCGTTGAGTCTAATCCAATTCATAGTGACCCCTCCTTGGGTTTCCAAGGTGGTATGTCTACAGAAGTTGATTCCTCAGTCTTCCTCCTGAGGAGTGGCTGGTGGGTTTGAGCTGCCAGCCTTCTGGTTAGCAGTCAAATGCCTTAGGGCAGAGTTCCCAACAGAATGTGGAAATTTTTAAATAATATCATTGATATCACATGCAAGTAAAATTTTGCTGTGGATAATTCAATAATGGTTGCAGTAGTATATCGACAGGGAACTGCCAGAAATACAAGCCGGATTCAGAAGAGGGCATGGAATGAGGGATTGCTGATGTCAGATGGTTCATGGCTGAAAGCAAAGAATGCAGAAAGATGTTTACTTTTGTTTTATTGACTATGCAAAGGGATTTGACTGTGTGGATCATAAGATGTGGATAACATTGTGAAGAATGGGAATTCTAGAACACTTACTGTGCTCATGAGGAAACTACAAAGACCAAGAGGCAGTTGTTTGAACAGAACAAAGGGATACTGCATGGATTTATAATTTTCTCCCCAAGTTTAGGACAGTCTATTCTATATTGCAGCTCTCTTGACATCCTCACCATTTAGCAGTTCTGCAACTACACTACAACTACACTATTTTTTCCCCTCTTTTTGTTTTGTAGTTGTCCTCATTTGCCAATTGATATATCTCATTCCCTATTTACAAGCTTATTTTACTTTGTAAATAAGCTTTGTAGGCTTATTTTACTTTGGATACATCCATAATGTGTTGGTTTCTGGATTATGTCATCTTGTGTATTAATGGTCAGTTGTTGTTTGCTATTAGTGGTTCTCTGTTCAAAGGACTTCCTTTAGTATCTCTTGTAAGGTTGGTCTGGTTTTAACAATTTCCCTTAATTTCTGCTTATCTAGAAATGTCCTAATTTCATCATCATATTGAGGGATGGTTTTGCTGGGTATATAATTCTTGGTTGGAAATTTTTCTATTTCAGGATTTTATAGATACCATCCCATTGCCTTCTCACTTGCATGGTTTCTGCTGAGAAATCAGAGCTTATTCTTATTGGTTGTCCTTTGTAAGTAACTTTTCATTTTTTTCCCTGCTGCTTTCAGGATTCTTTAATTGTCTTTGGTTTTGATGAGTTTGATGATGATATGTCTTGGTGATTTTCTTTTGGGATCTATCCTGTTTGGGGTTTGTTGGACTTCTTGTATGGATATAGTCTCATCTTTCATCATATTAGGGAAGTTCTCTTCCAACAAATCTTCAACAATTTTCTCAGTGATTTTCTTTTTCTCTTCCTGTTCTGGAGTTCCAGTGACATGTAGGTTATTCCTTTTGATGGTATCCCACATGAACCTTAGGCTTTCTTCATTTTATTTTGATTTTTTTTCTGATTGATCCCTTTCCAAATAAATATTCAGGTATTTGTCTTCAGTCTCATTAATTTTGTCTTCCATTGATTTGATTCTACTCCTTTGTCCTTTCAGTGAGTTATCTATTTCTGAAATTTAGTATTAATCTTCTGGATTTCTATCTGTAGATTTTGTATCATTTCTAATTTTTCATTTATTTTGTCATTTTGTCCTGTGTTTTTTTCTGAAATTGTTCTAGGGTTTTGTCTGTTTTCCTTAATTTTGTCAGTGTTTTCCTTGATCTATCTCTCAGTCCTTTGAAAATACCCAAGTATAATTCTTTTGATTTCCTTATCAGGGAGTTGGGATTTGCAGTGCTGCTTCTTTGTCAATGTTGTGTTCTGGTTCTGTATCCTGCTCCCTTTTTTCTACCACTTTATCTTGCTTCTTTGTGTAGACTGTGGTTTCCTATTGTCTCTGAGACATTGTGATGTTATTGTATTTAGTTTTTATTGACTGTTTGTGAAGAGCTGTTGAGGGTGAGTCAGGCTCTTCTTGGTGGCTGTGTATCATTGACCAGTTGATAGAGAAGGTAGTGGTGGCTCTCACTCAGTAAGTGGAGTTGCAGGAGCTATGGGTGTAGTTGTGTCATATGGGCATGGTTGCTGTCTCCCACTCAGACAAAAACAACAATCAAATAACCATCATAAAAGTAAAAGCAAGTGGACAAAAAGCACACCACATAAATAAATACACAGAACAATCACCAGAAAAAAGAAAAGAAACCACAATGTCTGGGGACATTGGGCAATAAGAGAAAAGAGGTAGAGTAGGATAATAATAAAAAAAGAAAAATGTGAAAAATGCAAAAAGAAAACCAAGGAATGGAGAGAAAAGAAAGAAAAAATGGGAACTAGGAACAGGGAAGAGAGAAAAAGCTGAAAACTAGAACCTGGAAGGGATTAATAAAGAAGAATAATAAAAAAGATGAAAAATTAAAAAAAAATAATAATAATTTTAACAAATGAACTAAAAAGAAAAAAAGTCTTGGCAGGGTGGGCAGGGCATCCAACTCCATCAGTGCGCACAGACTTGGATGAAATTCTGGCCCAGAAGGTAGGTGGGAGTGAGGGATAGCTGTACCTCCATTCA
The DNA here is from genome assembly GCF_000298275.1 of Orycteropus afer afer. NCBI lineage: Eukaryota > Metazoa > Chordata > Mammalia > Tubulidentata > Orycteropodidae > Orycteropus > Orycteropus afer. The sequence goes on from NW_006921589.1 coordinate 21,867,850, forward strand.
CCAAGAGGGTGTGGGACATAAGAGTAACAAGGGGAATATCTCACTTTCCCAGTCATTCGTGTCCAGAATGTCCTTGCAGTCCCCAGCTAGTAGAGCCTATTCTTAGGTCCCTGGAATTTGAAAGAACACTGTTGCTTTAAATATCCAAAATGGTCAAACCGCTTGTAAAGATTCAAAATGGCTGCACCCTCTGGGCCAACAAAAGTTCATAACTCAGCCTGTCTCCCTTTTCACTGCTTCTCCTTTTTTTCACCACTCACTAGTGCAGTCCTCTGTGTAGCCCCTGGCTAGCAGGGACAGGTTAATTCTTAGGTCCTAACACCACTTGACAATATCCAAGCTTTCCATGCCATCAGGATCGCTGACAGACCACAGCTCTGTATGTCTCATTTTTTGGTGTTTACATGCAGGTTCGTTTACTAGTTAGATTTTTGTCCACTTCTGTATCCTTCCTTTCAAAGCTCAAGGCTCCAGGATTATGTTCTGTATGTGTGTTAATTGGTTCCCCTTTTCTTTGTTGAGGAGCTCTGGTAATGTACTGCCTAAGGCATTTGACAGCTAACCAGAAGGCTGGCAGTTCAAACCCACCAGCCACTCTTGGAAGGAAGATTGGGCAATCTACTTCCGAAGTGATACCACCTCGAAAACTCACGGAAGGGTTGCTATGAGTCAGATCCGACTCGATGGCAGTGTGTTCATGCATTTCTTTGTTGAAGAGGGTCTGTGTAGTTTGTCTGCCTATTCTGCCTGTTCTAACTGGAACTCTCAATCCATATTGCATGTATTTAAAATCAGGAAATATATGCATCAGGATTGTATCCTTTCATCATACTTATTCAGTCTATGTTGAGCAAATAATCCAAGAAGCTGGACTATATGGAGAAGAACATAGCATCAGGATTGGAGGAAAACTCATTAACAACAAGTGATATGCAGATGACAACCTTGCTTGCTGACAGTGAAGATGGCTTGCAGCACTTACTGATGAAGATCAAAGACTATAGTCTTCAGTATGGATTACACCTCAACATAAAACAAAAATCCTCACAACTGGACCAGTTAGCAACATCACAATGCATGGAGAAAAGATTGAAATTTTCAGGGATTTTATTTGAATTGGATCTACAGTCAACATCCATGGAAGCAACAGTCAAGAAGTCAGTAGACATATTGCACTGGGCAATTGTGTTGAAAAAGACCTCTTTAAGGTGTTAGGAAGCAAAGATGTCACTTTGAAAACTAAGGTGCACCTAACCCAAGCCATGATATTTCCAATCATGTCATAAGCATGTGAAAGCTGAACAATGAATAAGGAATACCGCAGAAGAGAATTGTGGTATTGACAAAGAACATACACTACATGGACTACCAGAATGAACAACTTCTGAAAGAAGTACAGCCAGAACGCTCTTTAGAAGAGTGAATGGCCAGACTTCATCCCTCGTACTTTGGTCACGTTATCAGATGGGACCAGACCCTGGGGAAGGATATCATGCATGGTAAAGTAGAGGGTCAGTGAAAAAGGGTAAGACCCTCAACAAGATGGACTGACACAGTGGCTGCAATGAAGCACTCAAGCATAGCAAAGATATTGAGGATAGTGAAGGACTGGGCAGGGTTTGGTTCAGTTGTGCAAACAGCCAACTCAACAGGACCTAATAATAACAACCTGACTCACTATTTCATGTTACTACCTCCCTCCCTTCCTTGCCCCAGACATATAGTCCTGATTTCTGGTCTAATTTTTTTTTTTTTTAATAGTACTTATCAAAGTCTAACATACAATATTTGCTTATTTACTGTGTTTGTTATTTTATTATTCAGTCTCACTGGAACATTAAGTATGAAGACAGAAATCTTTGTTTTGCTCACCAATGTATCCCAAGTTACTAGAACACTTCCTGGCAGACTTTTCAAAATGGCATCTTCTTAGTAGTCCCGACGCTAATTCCCTCTAACATCTTAGTGCCTGAAAACCTAGGTGCAGCAGTTTGAAATAGGGATTCTGGTGCTCTGAACAGTGCACTGAGTTGGAGTGTGCCAAACTCGGGAGTAGGATTAGAAAGGAGAAAGGGGCAGGAGAAAAATAACAAAAACAGGGGAATCTGCCTTGCAGAGTGCTGTCCAGCAGGCAAGAAAGACCATCAGAGACCTTCCTGGGGGAGCGCCAACTGGCAAGCAAGAAGGGCCAATGGAGACTTCCTTGGAATAGGGGAGAAAGCACACCACACCAGTGAACTAGTGGTAACCTCCCAGATCTACCTTCAGCACCTGCTTTTATCAGTAAACTTGGGACCACTGGGTGTAAGCAGGCATTTCTCTGGTTCTAGGACTGCTGATACCTGAGCAGAGAGACCATTAATGCCACAAGTGGGCAGACCCTGGGAGGAACTCCTGCAGCAGATCATGGAATGGGGCAGTTATCTTGGGTCAGCTTTTTGGTGTGGAGGGGCCAGTGCCTGCTTTTGTCAGTAAACTTGGGTCCACTGGGTGTGAGCAGGCATTTCTCTGGCTCCAGCGCCACTGAAACTCGAGCAGAGAGAATATTGACACTACAAGTGGGTGGACCCTGGGAGGAACTCCCACAGTGGATCCTGGAATGGGGCAGTTATCTTAGGTCAGCTTTTTGGCACAGAGGAGCCTCGAGAGTTGGGTTTTTGAGTGTGTCTGAACCTGGTGGAAAGTGGTGGCCCCCAACAATTGGAATCTTTGCTGAACTTGAGCTGTGTGCCTGTGAATAACAGCACAGTGTCATCATAGCAGCCCGCTCAAAGCCCTAGAAACCACTCCTGGCAACTTGGAGCTTTTCTCATTCTCTCTTCTCCTCCCACCTTTTCCACCTATACCCTCACTTTTCTGATAGAAAAATCGCATTGAGCCACCATGATACCTGCCGGCTCGAATCCTAAGCCCTCTTTACAACAAACAGAGACCTACATCCATATTCCACACAGCAATTCCATCATCACAAAGAAAACTGCAGAGCAACCCAGCACACCTGAATTAATAACCAAAAAAATGAAATACACCAGCTCCACCTTTTCAAAATATTAATTCATAAAACCAAGACAAAACAAATCAATACATAACCAACAGTTGAAGAAAACCTCAGAATGTCTAGGAAACAACAAGCAACCTCAAATCAAATGAAAAAAACAGGATAAGGCATTAGAAGAAAACTTCAAACAAATGTCACATTAAACATGGAGGAAGAGGAGGCAATAGAATTCTCTGAGAAGGAATTTAGAAGATATGTTTATAGAGTTCTACAAGAGCCTAAGGAAACCCCTAACAGAGGCAAGGAGAACACAGACAGTTCCCTGGAACAACTCAGGAAGATCATTCAAGAACAAAATAACAAGATTAATGCACAATCAAAACTCACACAAAAACAGCTGTTAGAAATCCAGAAGATGAATTCCAAAATTACAGAATTACACAATACAGTAGAAGCTCAAAAGGGTAGGATAGAACTGGCTGAAGAATGCATTTCCCAACTAGAAGACAAATCCCTGGATACCAGCCTGTATGAAGAAAAATCAGAACACAGATTTAAGAGAAATGAAGATAACCTAAGATTTATACAGAGTGACATGAAAAGAAACAATATATGCCTCATTGGAATTCCAGAACAAGAAAAGGCAGGGGGAAAAAAAAAAAAACACTGAGAAAATTGTGGAAGATCTACTCGTAGAAAACTTCCCCCATACCATGAAGAAAGAAAAGATATTTGTCCAAGAAGCTCACAGAATCCCATACAGGATAGATCCCAAGAGAAAAACACTGAGGCATATTATAATCAAACTCTCCAAAATCAAAGACAAAGAAAAAAAATTTGAGAGCTACCTGGGACAAAAGAAATATTACTTGTAATAATCAAACAGGCTGAGCTCCGATTACTCAGCAGAAACCATGCAGGCAAGAAAGCAATTGGACGACATATATAAAACACTGAAGGAAAAGAACTTCCAACCAAGAATCCTATTGTTGTTGTTGTTGTTATGTGCCGTCGAGTTGG
>NW_006921589.1:21872673-21882378 GCF_000298275.1 Orycteropus afer afer
GACTGCTCTGGTGGCTGGGGAATAAACGGAGAGGGTGAAGAGAAAGGTGGGCCAAGCTGTGGACTTTTGCCAGTCTGGAGGTACCACCATTTTGAACGTTTAAAAGCGGCTTGACTCTTTGGATATTTAGAGACAGTGCTCTCACATATTCTTGGGGCTTAACAGGTTCTGCTTTCTAGAAACCCCAAGGACACTCCAGACCTGCAAGACTGAAATGGTACCACATTCCTCTTGTTACCCTTATACCCCACACCCACATGGTGAATGGAGGTACGGCCACTAAACTAATTACACTCAATGTGAATGGACTAAATGCACCAATCAAGAGAAAGAGAGTGGCAGACTGGATAAGAAAAAAAAAGACCCATCAAGATGCTACCTACAAGAGACCCACCTTAGACACAAAGATAAAAACAAATTAAGAGGTAAGGAGTGGAAAAAATATACCAAGCCAACGGTAACCAAAAAAGAGCAGGAGTGGCAATATTAATTTCTGATAAAATAGACATTAAGGTGAAAAACATCATAAGAGACAAAGTACATTATATGATGTTGAAAGGGTCAATTGACAAAGTAGACGTTACAATAATAAATATTTATACACCCAGTGAAAGTGCTCCAAAATATGTGAAGCAAATATTAATTGTATTAAAAGGGACAGTAGACAACTTTACAATAGTAGTAGGAGACTTTAACACACCACTTTCAAAGAGGGACAGGTCAACTAGAAAAAAACTCAACAAAAATACAGAAGCACTTAACAACACAATCAACCAACTCAAACTCATGGGCATATATAGAATATTCCACCCAACAAAAGCACAATACACATTCTTCTCCAGTGCACATGGATCCTTCTGCAGAATAGATCATATGTTAGGACATAAAACAAGCCTCAATACAATTCAAAACATTGAAATACTACAAAGCATCTTCTCCACCACAATGCTATGAAATTAGAAATTAATAATAGGAAGATCAAGGAAAAAACATCAAACATGTGGAAGCTGAACAATTCACTGCTCAAAAACTACTGGGTAATAGAACAAATAAAAAGTGAAATAAAAGAAAAATTCCTAGAAACAAATGAGAATGAAGATAAATCATACCAAAACCTATGGGACACAGCAAAAGCAGTATTCAGAAGACAGTTTATAGCAATAAATGCATACATCAAAAAAGAGGAAAGAAAGAAAATCAACACTCTAACTCATCAACTCCAACAACTAGAAAAAGAACAACAAAAGAATCTTACAGTATCTAGAAATACAGAAATAATAAAGATCAGAGCAGAAATAAATGAAACACAAAACAAAACAAAAAAGCAGAGAAAATCAAGAAACAAAAAGCTGACTCTTCAAAAAGATGATCAAAATCGACAAACCATTGGCAAGTCTAACGAAAGAAAAGAAAGAGAAGATTCAAAGGACAAGAATAGTAAATGAAAGGGGTGTCATCACAACAGAACCAATGAAATAAAATAGGTACTTACAGAATATTATGAAAAACTATACTCCAACAGATTTGAGGACCTAGAAGAGATGGACAAGTTTCTAGAATCACAAGACCTACCTAAACTATCCCACTCAGAGATGGAATAGATGAACAGACCTAAAACAAAAGAAGAAATTGAGCAGGTCATTAAAAAAAAAAAAAAAAACTTCCCACAAAGAAAAGTCCTGGCCCTGATGGCTTTGCTGGAGAATTTTACAAAATATTCAGAGAAGAGTTGACACGTATACTACTCAAGCTATTCCAGAATATAGAAAAAGATAGAATACTCCCAAACTCATTTTATGAAGCAAGCATAATACTAATACCAAAACCAGGGAAAGACACCACTAAAAAGGAAAACTGCAGACCAATATCCCTCATGAACATAGATGTAAAAATATTCAACAAAATCCTAGCTAACAGAATCCAGCAATATATCAATAATAATAATAATAATACATCCTGACCAAGTGGGATTCATACCAGGTTTGGAAGGGTGGTGCAACATCATAAAAACAATCAATGTAATCCACCACATAAACAAAACAAAAGGAAAAAATCATATGATTATATCAATCAATGCAGAAAAGACATTTGATAAAATCTAACACCCATTCCTGTTCAGAACTCTCAGCAAAATAGGGTTAGGGAAATTCCTCAACATAATAAAAGGCATATATGCAAAGCCAATGGCCGACATCATTAATGGAGAAAGAGGCAAGGCATTCCCCTTACAAATGGGAACCAGCCATGGATGCCTTCTATTACCACTTCTATTTAACATTATATTGGAAATCCTGGCCAGAGGAATAAGGCAAGAGAGAGAAAGGCATACAGATTGGCAAAGAGGAAGTAAAACTATCTCTATTTGTGGACGATATGATCTGTACATAGAAAACCGAAGGGACTCAATGAAAAAATAACTACTGGAATAGAGAGGTTCAGCAAAGTGGCAGGATACAAAGTCAACATACAAAAATCAGTTGGATTCCTCTACACCAACAAAGAGTCCTCTGATAAAGAAATAAAGGAAACAATACCATTTGCAATAGCTAATAAAAAGATAAAATATCTAGGAATAAACCTTACCAGAGACATAAAAGACCTATACAAAGAAAACTATCAAACACAATATTTTCACAATATTCAGTCTACCTGCCCATGAACAAGGTTGTTGTTGTTATGTGCTGTCAAGTCGGACCCGACTCATAAAGACCCCTCCTTGGGTTTCTGAGGTGGTATCACTATGGAAGTACATTGCCCAACCTTCCTTCCAAGGAGTGACTGGTGGGTTTGAACTGCCAGCCTTCTGGTTAGCAGTCAAATGCTTTAGGCACTATGCTACCAGAGTTCCATGAACAAGGTAGGTTTTTCCATTTATGTAGTGCCCTTGTTGTCTCTTGACCAGAGCAAATGTAAAACTCAAAAAACTATAAAATTCATCTGTTCTGGTTACCTACTGCCACTCTGACAAGAATATACCACAAATGGGATGGCCTTCACAAACAGGAGTTTATTCTCTCACAGTTTGGAGGCTTTAAGTCCAAGTTCAAAGTGCCAGGGTCTAGATGCTGGGTGAAAGCCCCTTGACCTTGGGCTTCAGCTCTGCCTCTTGCTCCCAGCCCACTGGAGCTACAGGAGTTTTTTCACTCAGACAGCTGCTGGCTGCTGAGACTGACAAGCCCAAGGTTGACAGGTAAAAAGGCACATACCTGATGTTACCAGACCACATGGCAGGCCATTAATTTAAGTCCATTTTAAGTCCCAAGGTCAGCAGAGCATGGCAGTCTGCTGAACAATGACACGACTACATGCAGGCTCCAAGAGTGCCATAAGCTAAACACAGTTCCCAAAAGTTTCTCCTTATATACAGGAAGCAGACCACATCCCTAAGGCAGCTACTCATGGTGGCAGATCCCACCATGGAGTTGACTGCCAGTCTCCTCATGGAGAATAACTACCACCAGCTGCCCAGTCACTCAACCAGGCCCAGCCAAGTTGACACACAGACATAACCACCACATCATCAAAGATAAAATAAGGGCAAATCTGGGGGCCCTAATTTATGCATAACCCAGAATGCACAGGAGGTAGACGAGAAGCTAGATGACTGAGACCTATTGAAAACTAAATTCTTATGCACATCAAAAGACTTCATCAAAAGGGTAAAAAGAGAACCTACGGATTGGGAGAAAATAATTGCCTGTGACATATCTGATAAAGGACTTATATCCAAAAATCTATAGAAAACTTCAACACATCAACACTGAAAAGATAGACAACCCAGTTCACAAATTGACAAAAGACTTGAACAGACACTTTACTAAAAATGATATACCAATGGCCAACAAACACATGAGAAACTACTCAGCGATCACTAGTCATCAGAGAGATGCAAATCAAAACAGCAATGAGATAACATCTCACCCCAGCAATAATAGCAAAGTTCAACAAGACAGAAAATAACAAATGCCGGCACGGTTGCGGAGAGATTGGAACTCTTGTGAACTGCTGGTAGGACTGTAAAATTGTACAACCATTATGGCATATGGTATGGTGTTTCCTTAAAAAACTGAAAATAGAAATACCATTTGACCCAGCAATTCCATTTACTAGGAATATATTCTGAAGAGGTGAAAGACACCACACAAATAGACATATGTACACCTATGTTCATCACAGCACAATTCACTATAGCAAAGAGATGGAAACAACCTAAATGCCCATCAACAGATGAGTGGATAACCAAATTATGGTACATGTACACAATGGAATACTATGGTACATTAAAGAACAATGAGGAATACATGAATCATCTCGCACGTGGATGAGCCTGGAGGACATTATGCTGAGTGGAATAAGTCAATTTCAGAAGGACACATACTGTATGAGCCCATTATTGTAGAAAGACAAAAGAAGGGTTTGTTTGTTATAAGGAACTCACTTTATAGATTACTGGGGTGGGGAGGGAAGGGGAAGGATTAATTCTGGGCTGGTTGGGGCCCACATGATGACGTGGGTAAGGGGAGGAATGTATGGAAAGAGTCTGTGGCCACCGTGATAACATTAGGAAAAGGGAGGACACTGAATTGTGCACATAGGAGATAATACCAAACAGTGTGCCCACAATACTGCATTACCATTGACACCAAACACCAGGCTACGATAAACACATAAACACCTGAGAGGATCAGATGGAGGTCAGTGAACAGGAGTATGCTCTAGGCCAAGGATAGATTCAACACAGGCTAATCTTGCACAGATACCAATGATACAAAATACCTGCAATCCTTACAGAAACAATAGAAGACAGACACAGAGTAATCCCTCACAGACACCCAGACACTGTGGGAGAGAGATCCAACATATCTACTGTCTCAGGACCATAGTACTGGGGGACACCAGACTCAATTGGCACAACAAAATACATAAAAGCCTTGTTCCTCATCCTACATTGATGAGTAGTGACTGGGTTCTTAAGAGCTTTGAAGTGGCCATCTAAGATGGACCAAATGCTCGCCTAGGAGCTCTGGTAGCGTAGTGCCTAAGGCACTTGACTGCTAACCAGAAGGCCAGTGGTTCAAACCCACAAGCAGCTCCTTGGAAGGAAGGTTGGGCAATCTACTTCTGTAGTGATACCGCCTCGGAAACCCAAGGAGGGGTCACTATGAGTCGGGTCCAGATAATAACACTAACATCAACAATGGTCTCCTATCATCAGAAGCGAAGAAGAGGGATTGAAAAGAAATTAAAAGGGGGGTGGCATTTGGAAGCAGTCAGCCCTAGGACACTACAGCCCACGAGACTAGAAGAACTAGATGGTGCCTGGCTACCAATGCCAGCCACTCAGGAAAGGATCAAATCTGGAGATCTTGGATAGAGTGGGAGGAAAAACGTGGAACTAAATCCAAAAACTCAATAATGACCAGAATTACTGGTTGGATGGAGTCTGGTGAGACCCCCAGTACTATGGCCCTGGGATACATTCTGCACCTGGAATAAAGCTCACTCCCAAGGGCTGGCTCTCAGCCCAATAGTAAACAAGATGTACATGCAGACCACTCAACCCAGGGTGACACACCCACAATACCCTATGGAAATACATTCGTTGGAACAATAGACAATAGACAATGGTTTGAAGGCACCACTGAAATAAAGGAACTACCAAACCAGAGGGACAACATTCACATGGAGGAAATGCAGGACAAACAGGAGTGCATAACCATGAAGGGCACGGGGGAGGGGGGTGTTACTGCGCAGGGAGGGGAGGAAACTGGAATAGGGTTGGGCATGATAAATGGGGAGTGAAACTAAATGTACACATAATGTTGAATGTAAAACTCTTAAAATGAAAATAAAATAAAAACACTGCCTGGCACACAGTAGACACTATGTAAACATTAGTTGACTAAATGAATGAATAAGGAGTGCTAGTGGCGTAGTGCCTGAAGCATTTGAGTGCTAATAAGAAGACTGGTGCAACCCACCAGCCATTCCTCAGAAGGAAGGTTGGGCAATATACTTCCATAAAGATACCGTCTCAAAAATCCAAGGAGGGGTCACTATGAGTCGGAGATGACTCAGTGGCACATAACAACAACACAACAACAAATGAATGAATAAGCTATTGGATGGCAAGGTAGTGACCATAAAAATACTTATGAAGACAAAAGGCAGACCAAGTATAAAAATTATAATGTTAAATATTCAAAGCTAAAGCTTAACCTGCAGAAAGGCTGTATTATGTATTCAGATTGTAGTAACAATGTATTCAGATTGTATAAATAAATAAAACTCAACTGTAACTTGCATTAGGAGTTCTAGTGGTGCTGTGGTTAAAGCACTGGGCTGATAACCAAAAGGTCAGCAGTTGGAACTCACTCCCATGGGAGAAATATGAGGCAGTCTGCTTTCATTAAAGATTATTATGAGTCAGAATTGACTATATGGCAGTGGGTTTGGTTGGTTTGGTTGTAACTTGCATGGGAAAGACAAATGTAAATCAAACTGACACAAAATGATTAATAGACAAATATAAACCAAACTAGAAAAAAAAATTAATTTTAGAATGAAAAAAGATGGATACAACCTTAATGCCCAATAAACAAGACTGATTAAATAATAACATGTTAGCTTAATTTACTAAACCTTTAAAAATGGTAATTGTTGTTGTTGTTGTTATGTGCCGTCGAGTCAGCCCCGACTCATAGCGACCCCTCCTTGGGTTTCCGAGGCAGTATCACTACGGAAGTAGATTGCCCCATCTTCCTTCCGAGGAGTGGCTAGGAAGACCTTTAAAAAATATATTTTTTAAAAAAAAGACCTTTAAAAAAAACACTAAAAAAAAAACTGCCATCGAGTTGATTCCAACTCATAGCGACCCCCATTGGGTTTCCTAGGTGGTAAATCTTTATGGAAGTAGATTGCCTCATCTTCCTTCAGCTTAGAAATATAATATTTACTTAAAAACTTTAGATAACAACTTTAAGCCTACTATGATTAAAATTATGTGAACATGTGTTTTCTAAACAAAGACTAAAAAATACAAAGCAGGATCCAATAAGAGAAAGAGAGATTTAAAATAAACTTTATTGCAAAACAGAAAACATTCTTTGGTGATATTTGAGTTGTTGTTGTTGTTGTTGTTATATGCCGTCGAGATATTTGAGTACATGAGAATAATTTTTTAGGTGAACTTGAAAATACCAGTAGTACAATTTCTTAGAATTCTTTTCAGGGATACCTGGTGTGTGTTGGTGGGGGGAGGGAGAAAGAGGGACTAGGGAGTGTTTGAAGGCACTGTTGAACTAAAGGAACTACGAAACCAAACCCACTGCCATTGAGTCTATTTCTACTCACAGCGACCTTCAATGGGTTTCCAAGGCAGCAAGTCTTTACAGAATTAGTTCACCTCATCTTCCTTCTAAGGATTAAACTGCCAACCTTCTGGTTAGCAGTCAAATGCCTTAGGCACTGTACCACCAAAACTCCTTAAAGGAACTACAGGACATTCTCATTTTAAGCATGGCATGTCAGGGTAGGGTCCATTCCTGATGTTCTTGAATAATTCAACACTAATCCTTAAAACGGAGCTGTGGTGGCATAGTGGATAAGACATTTGGCTACTAACCAGAAGGTCCGCAGTTCAAACCCACCAGCTGCTCTGCGGGAGGAAGATGAGACAATCTACATCTGTATAGATTTACAGCCTTGGAAACCTAATACCAAAAACAGAAATAAAAAAACTCACTGCCATGGAATCAATTCAACTCATAGCGACTCCTCCTTGGGTTTCTGAGGCAGTATCTCTGTGGAAATAGATTGCCCGATCTTCCTCCTGAGGAGTGGCTAGTGGGTTTGAACCACCAGGCTTCTGTCTGGTTAGCAGTCAAGTGCCTTAGGCAGTTCACAACTAATGGAGGTCGCTGTAAGTCAGAATGACTCCATAGCAATGTTTCATTTAATCCTTAAAAGGTTAGTGGGCATTTTGATTTATACCCATAGTGGCTCTGTAATGGGGCAATAACATCAACACAGCTTACAGTTTTATACATTTGCCATTTCTAATTGTGTGATTCTGGATACAATAATAATTTTGGAAGATCTACATTATTCTAAAGGAGCTCTGGTGGTGCAGTGGTTAAAGCATTCGACTGCTAATCACAAGGTCAGGGGTTCTAACCCATTAGCTGCTCCCATGGGAGAAGGATGAGGCAGTCTGCTTCTGTAAAGATTTACAGTCTTGGAAAACCTATGGCGCAGTTCTAATCTGTCCTAAAGGGTCACTATGATTGAGAATCAACTCAATGGCAGCGGGTTATGATTTTGGCATAATTTAAACAGTTTGCATGACATGAAACCTTATCAATTAGTATAATATTGTACTATTTGGATTTTGGATAATTTAATTCACATAGCATGTGACAACACTGTATGTATTTCACAACTCAGATGGGTGGTTAGTTCTGGGCACGTTCTTCTTGATAGATTTGGAAATGGAGACTGAGTTAAAGGAGGGTAACCTCCTTCTTCATCCTCCTCCAGGGAGATAGATCCTATCAAAAGTGGTGAGCTTTGGTAGCATAGTACGTAAGGCACTTGACTGCTAACCAGAAGGCTGGCGGTTCAAACCCACCAGCCACTCCTCAGAAGGAAGGTTGGACAACCTACTTCTGTAGTGATACCGCCTCGGAAACCCAAGGAAGGGTCGCTATGAGCTGGATCCGATTCAACAGCACATAACAACAACAAAAACAAACCTGCTTCTTCATCCCCCTCCAGGGAGATAGATCCTATCAAAAGTGGTGATGCTAAAATTTGCACCCAGGTTTGTCAAACTTTAACCACCACCCCCTCCTACTCTTTCTACCAGCCACTAAATTGTCTTGGAAGGGGGAAAAAAAAGGAGGATTTTTCCATTTTGCTTTCATTAATTCTTTATCTTCCATGTTGTTCAGTGAAATTAATTTGGATCTGAAGAGCAACAATCATTTTTTAATTTTTTTTTTTTTAAGATATTCTCATTCTGGAGTTGAAGAACGTCTAGAACCTTCTTCTGCTAAAAAATTAACAGACATAGGAATTAGACGAATCTTTTCTTCAGAACATGACATTTTCCGGGAAAATGTAAGGAAATTTTTTCAAGAAGAATTGGTTCCTCATCACACAGAGTAAGTGGCACATTTTCCTTTAATGTAATGTACAATGGGAGTGTGATTAAGTACCATTTTCTAGAATGCTCAATGCCCTGCAAATAAAAGTTTCCCCTTTCCTCTGCTCCCTTCTTCCACTGGTAAACACTAATAATCTTTGGTTTCTCTATATATATTTATTTTGTTTTGTTTCAACATTGATGCTGAGGTGTTGGAATTTTCTATAAATTTTAGAAATAAGTCCTTTGTCCAATATGTCATTGCCGAATATTTTTTTCCATTCTGTAGGTTCTCTTTTTACTCTTTTGGAGAAGTCTTTTGATGCAGATAAGAATTTAAATTTTAGAAAATCCCAATCATCTAGTTTATCTTCTGCTGTTTGTACATCATGGGTTATGCTTGATAGTCTATTTATGACATAAATTAGGGCCCCTAACTTTGCCCCTCCTCGGAAGGAAGGTTGGGCAATCCTACTTCTGTAGTGATACTGCCTCGGAAACCCAAGGAGGGGTCGCTATGAGTCGGGGCCGACTCAATGGCAAAACAACAACAACAACAT
>NW_006921589.1:21883454-21886977 GCF_000298275.1 Orycteropus afer afer
CACTACTCCACCAGTTAGTGATTGGTTTTTCCCATGTCTTTGAAGAATGTTGATGGGATCTGGATTGGGATTGCATTGAGTGCATAGATTGCTTTGGATAGTATTGACATTTTCACAATGTTCAATCTCCCTATCCATGAGCATGGTATGTTCTTCCATATTTGTAGATCTTTTATAGTTTCTTGAAGTAGTGTTTTGTAGTTTAATTTATATCAGTCTTTTGTTTTCCTGGTAATATTTATTCCCAATTATCTTATCTTTTTGGTAGCTATTGTAAATGGTATTGATTTCCTTATTTCCCTTTCAGAGAGCTCTTTGCTGGTGTAGAGGAATCCAACTGATATTTGTATGTTGATCTTGTATCCTGCCACTGTGCTAAATCTTCCAGTAAATTCCAGTAGTTTTCTTGCTGAGTTTCTTGGGTTTTCTATATATAGGATCATATCATCTGCAAATGGTTTGTTTATGTGGAGTGTCCCAGGGGCAGGCCACAGTAAGCCAGCCTTGGACCAGAGGAAGGCAGATGTTTGTGTACATGGAGCACCTGGGGGCAGGCTACAGCAAGCCAGCCTGGGAGCAGCAGAAGGTGGGTGTTTGTGTGGAGCACCCTAGGGACAGGTCTAAGTAAGCCATCCTGGGAGCAGCTGAAGGCAGGTGTTTGTGTATAGCGCCCCGGGGGCAGGCTGGGTAAGCAAGCAGGGTGGGAGAGAACAGTAAATGACCAGAGCAGTTTGGAACAACTAAGGGAGACAAAGTTGCCTGTCAGTTTGTTGTACTGTGGTGGCTTGAGTGTTGCTGTGAGGCTGGAGGCTGTGCCATTGATGTTTCACATGCCAGCAGGGTTACCTACCTGTGGTGGACAGGTTTCAGCAGAACTTCCAGACTAAGATAGACTTGGAAGAAGGAAGAGACCATCCATTTTCAAAGAATTGGTCAGTGAAAACCTTATGAATAGCAGTGAAACACTGTCTGATATATAACTGGAAAACTATGAATAGCCCCAAAACATTATCTGATACACTGCTGGAAGATGAGTCCCTCAGGTCAGAAGGCACTCAAAATATGACTGGAGAAGAGCTGCCTCCTCAGAGTAGAGCTGACCTTAAATGATGTGGATACAGTAAAGCTTTTGGGACCTCCATTTGCTGATGTGGCATGTCTCAAGATGAGAAGAAACAGCTGCAAACATCCATTAATAATTGGAACATGGAATTATGAAGTATGAATCTAGGAAAATTGGCAGTTGTCAAAAATGAAATGGAACACATAAAGATTGCTATCCTAGGCATTAGTGACCTGAAATGGACTGGTTTTGACCATTTTGAATCAGATGATTATATGATCTACTATGCTGGGAATGACAAATTGAAGAAGAATGCTGTGGCATTCATCATGGCATAGAATGTATCAAGATCTATGCTGAAGTACAATGCTGCCAGTGATAGGATAATATCCATATGCCTACAAGGAAGACCAGTGAATACTATTATTCAGATTTATGCACCAACCACCAAAGCCAAAGATGATGAAATTGAAGATTTTTACCAACTTCTGCAATCTGAAATTGACTGAACCTATAATCAAGATATGTTAATTATCACTGGTGATTGGAATGCAAATGTTGGAAACAAAGAAGAATCACCAGCAATTGGAATATATGGCCTTGGTGATAGAAATAACGCTGGAGATTGTATGATAGAATTTTGCAAGACCAACAACTTAGTCATCACAAATATCTTTTTTCAGCAACACAAACAGTGGCTATACACATGGACTTCACCAGACAGAGTACACAGGAATCAGACTGATTACATCTGTGGTAAGAGGTGATGGGGAAGTTCAATATCTTCAGCCAAAACAAGGTCAGGAGCTGATTGTGGAACAGATCATCAACTGCTTTTATTCAAGTTCAAGTTGAAGCTGAAGACAATTAAAAGAAGTCCACAAGAGTGAAAATATGACCTTGATTATATCCCTCCTGAATTTAGATACCGTGTAATAAACAGATTTCATGCATTGAACACCAGTGACCAAAACCAGAGGAATTGTGGGATGACATCAAGAACATCATCCATAAAGAAAGCAAAAGGTCACTAAAAAGACAGAAAAGGGAAAAAAAAGACCAAAATGGATGTCAGAAAAGACTCTGAAACTTGCCCTTGAATGGAGAATAGCTAAAGCAAATGAAAGAATCAACAGGATAAAAAAGCTGAACAGAAGATTTTAAAGAGCAGCTCAAGAAGACAAAGCCAATTATTATAATGAAATGTGCAAAGACCTGGAGTTAGAAAAACAAAAGGGAAGAACACACTCAGCATTTCTCAAGCTGAAAGAACTGCAGAAACAAATTAAGCTCAAATTGTATTATTGAAAGATTCAATATGTTGAGCGATACAGAAAAAAAGAAGATGGACGGAATATACAGAGTTACTGTACCAAAAAGAATTGATAGATAATTATCCATTTCAAGAGGTGGCATATGATCAAGAACCAATAGTATTGATGGAAGAAGTCAAAGCTGCACTGAAGGAACTGGTGAAAGACAAGGCTCTGGGAATCAATGGAATACCCATTGAGATGTTTCAACAAATGGATGCCGTACTGGAGGCACCCACTTGGCTACGCCAAGAGATTTGGAAGACAGCTACCCAACCAACTGACTTGAAGAAATCTGTATTTGTACCCATTCCAAAGAAAGGTGATCCCACAGAATGTGGAAATTACTGAGCAATATCATTAATATCACATGCAAGTAAAATCTTACTGAAGGTAATTCAAAAATGGTTGCAGCAGTATATCAACAGAGAACTTGCAAAAATGCAAGCTGGATTCAGAAAGAAACATGGAGTGAGGAATATCATAGGTGATGCCAGATGGATCTTGGCTAAAAGCAAAGAATACCAGAAAGATGTTTACTTGTGTTTTATTGATTATTCAAAGACATTCAATTATGTGGGCCATAACAAATTGTGGATAACATTGAGAAGAATGGGAATTCCAGAACACTTAATGGTACTAATGAGGAACCTGTACATAGACCAGGAGGCTGTCATTCAAACAGAACAAACAGAACATGCATGATTTAAAATCAGGAACGGAGTACATCAGTGCTGTATCCTTTCATCATACATATTCAATCTGTATGCTGAGCAAATAATCCGAGAAGTTGCACTGTGTGAAGAAGAATGTGGCATCAGGATTGGAGAAAGGCTCATTAACTACCTGAGATGTGCAGACGACACAACTTTGCTTGCTGAAAGTGAGGATGACTTGGAGCACTTACTGATGAAGATTAAAGACTACAGTCTATCAAAAAATTACCAACTAAAAAAAGTCCTGGCCCAGACGGTTTCACTGGAGAATTCTACAAAACATTCAGTGGAAAATTGATACCAATCCTACTCAAACTATTCCAAGACATAGAAAAGGATAGATCCTCCCTAACTCATTTTATGAAGCAAGCATAACCTTGATACCAAAACCAGGCAAAGACATCACTCAAAAGGAAAACTACAGACCAATA
>NW_006921589.1:21898946-21903342 GCF_000298275.1 Orycteropus afer afer
GTCATGTTGTTAGAAGGGATCATTCTCTGGGAATGATGTCATGCTTGGTAAGGTGGAGGGAAAATTAAAAAGGGGAAGACCTTCAACAAGATGGATTGATGCAGTGATGCGCTCAGGTGTAGTATGGATCATGAGGTTGCCACAGGACTACGCAGTGTTTCATTCTGTTGTACATAAGGTCGCTATGAGGCAGAGATGACTCGATGGCACATAACAACCACAGTATCTGCAAATAAGGATAGTTTTACTTCTTCCTTACCAACTTGGATGCCTTTGATTTCCCTTTCTTTCCTATTGCCCTGGCTAGGACTTCCAATACAGTGATGGAGAAAAATGATGATAGAGGGCATCCTTGTCTCTTTCCTGTTTGCAAGGGAAATAGTTTCAGTCTCTCCATTGAGAATAACATTAGCTGTTAGTTGTTAGCATGTTGTTGTTGTTGTTATGTGCCATCAAGTCGGCCCCGACTCATAGCAACCCCTCCTTGAGTTTCCGAGGCAGTATCACCATGGAAGTAGGATTGCCTAACCTTCCTTCCGAGGAGTGGCTAGTGGGTTTGAACCACCAGCCTTCTGGTTAGCAGTCAAATGCCTTAGGCACTATTATATTCAGGAATTTCCCTTCTATTCTTGTTTTTCAGAGTTTTTTTCAGGAGTAGATGTTGGATATTATCAAATGTCTTTTGTGCATTTATTGATATGACTGTGTCATTCATTTCCTTTATTTTACTTATGTGATGAATTACGTTGATTGTTTTTCTAATGTTGAACCATCCTTGCATACCTGGTATGAATCCCACTTGATCATGATGTGTTATTTTTTTGATTTGTTGTTAGAGTTTGTTGCTAGGGTTTTGTTGAAGATTTTTGCATCTATTTTCATGAGTGATATTGGTCTGTAGTTTTCCTTTCTAGTGGTTTCTTTGTCTGGTTTTGGTATCAGGGTTATGCTTGCTCTATAAAATGAATTTGGGAGGATTCCATCCTTTTCTATGTTCTGGAATAGTTTGAGTAGGTTGGTGTCAGCTCTTCTCTGAATGATTGATAGAATTCTTCAGTGAAAGCTTCTGGCCAGGACTTTTTTTGCTGGTAATTTTTTTGACCCATTCAATTTCTTCTTTTGTTATGGGTCTGTTCAAGTTTTCTACCTCAGTCTGTATTAGTTTAGGTAAGTAGTGTGTTTCTAGAACTTGGTCCGTCTTCTAGTTTTTCAAATTTGTTGACATACAGTTCTTTGTAGTATCCTAGTATTATTCTTTTTATTTCTATTGGTTCATTGTGACGTCACCCCTTTAATTTCTTATTCTTGTTATTTACATCTTCTCCTCCTTTTCCTTTCTTAAGTTTGCCAATTTTATTAATCTTTTCAAAGAATCAACTTCTAGTCTTGTTGATTTTTCTATTTCTATTTTCTATTTCCTTTATTTCTGCTTGAATCTTAGTATTTCTTTTCTTGTGGTGACTGTAGGCTTTTTTCCTGTTCTTTTTCTAATTGTTGGGGGGGTGTGCCTAAGGTGTTGACTTTGGCTCTTTTTTCTCTTTTGATGTGTGCATCTTTGCCCTAAATTGTCCTCTGATCACTGCTTTTGCTGTGTCCTGAAGATTTTTGCTATTTTGTGTTTTCATTGGTATGTTGTGTTTTCATTGGTATGTTGTGTTTTCATTCTCATTTAAGGAATTTTTTAATTACATTTTTCATTTTTTCTATTACCCACTTGTTTTTGAGGAGGGTGTTACTCAGTTTCCATGTGTTTTCTCTTTTTCTGTTGTTCTTCCTATTGTTGATTTCTAATTTTATAGCACTGGGATCTGAGAAGATGCTTTGCAGTATCTCAATGTTTTTAAATTTATTAAGGCTTGCTTTGTGGCCTAACATGTCCTGAAGAGTGTTTCATGTGTACTGGAAAAGAATGTATATTTTGCTATTGTTAGGTGAAGTGCTCTGTAGATATCTATAATGTCAAGTGGGTTGATCATATTGTTTAGTTCTTCTGTATCTTTATTGAGTTTCTTTCCAGTTGTTCTATCTTTTATTAAAAGTGGTATATTAAGGTCTCCTACTATTACTGTAATCTATTTGTCTTTTCAATTCTGTTAAAATCTGATTTATGTATTTTGGGGTCCCTTCATTGGGTACATAGATATTTACTATGGTTATGTCCTCTTGTTCAACTGATCCTTTAATCATTAAATAATGTTCTTCCTTGTCTGTTATGGTCATATTGTCTTAAAGTCTATATTATCAGAAATTCTCCTGCTTTCTTTTGGTTGCCATTTGCTTGGTATATCTTTTTCCAACTTTTGATTTTTAGTCTATTTTTGTCTTTGTGTCTAAGGTGAGTGTCTTATAGACAGGATATTGATGGGTCATGTTTTCTTACCCAGTCTGCAACTCTCCATCTCTTGAGTGGTGCATTTAATCCATTGACATTCAGTGTAATAATCAACAACTATGAATTTATTGATGTCATTTTGTTATGTGGCTTTTTTGTGTGTGTGTGTGGTGTTGCTGATTTCTTTGTTCCACATAATTTTCTGTGCTGAGCTCATTTTGTTTATGAGTCATGTTATCATTTCCTTCATTGCTATTGTTTTAGTATTTGCTAAGTATTTGTGCTTTTCCTCTTTTAATTTTGATGTGAAGATTTATTATTTTTCTTTGGGGTGACCCTATAATTTAAAATTTTCTTCCCAAGTTTAAAACAGTCTGTCGTATCTCCCAGTTGTCTCATTTCCTCACTATTTAGAAGTTCTGTAACTACTCTATTTATTCCCTCTTCTGGGTTTATAGTGGTCCTCATTTACCAATTGATGTCTCTACTTCCCTCTTTACAGTCGTGTGAGGTTCTTTTCTTTTGGATACTTCTATAACTGGGTTGGCTTCTGGGTTATGTCATCATATGTGTTAATCATCAGTTGTTCTTTGCTGTTGTTGGTTCTCTGACCAAAGGACTCCCTTTAACATCTTTTGTAAAGTTGGTCTGGTTTTAACAAATTCCCCTAATTTCTGCTTATCTGGAAATCTCCTAATTTCACTCTTATATTTGATATACAATTTTTCTGGGTATTTAACTCTTGGTTGGAAATTTTTTTTCTTTCAAGGTTTTATATATATCATCCCATTGCCTTCTCACTGCATGAGAAGAAATCAGAGCTTAGTCTTATTGGTTCCCCTTTGCAGGTTGTTTTTCCTTTTTCCTGTGCTGCTTTTAGGATTATTTCTTAGTCTTTGGTTTTGGTGAATTTGATGATGATATATCTTAGTGTTTTTCTTTTGTGGTCTATCCTGTTTAGGGTCATTAAACTTCTTGAGTGGATACATTCTTGTCTTTCATCATATTAGGGAAATTCTGTTCCAACAAATCTTTAGTTTTATCTGTCTCTTTCCTGTTCTGGAATTCCGATTACATGTAGGTTATTCCTTTTGATGGTTGTTGTTGTTATGTGCCGTCGAGTCGGACCCGATTCATAGCGACCCCTCCTTGGGTTTCCAAGGCAGTATCACTACGGAAGTAGATTGCCCAACCTTTCTTCCGAGGAGTGGCTGGTGGGTTTGAACCGCCAGCCTTCTGGTTAGCAGTCAAGTGCCTTAGCCACTATGCTACCAGAGCTCCCCTTTTGATGGTATACCACATGAATCTTAGGGTTTCTTCATTATGTTTTGGTCTTTTGTCTGATTGATCCCTTAACAAAGTAATATTGAGGTATTTGTCCTCAAACTTGTTAATTCTGCCCTCCATTGATTTAATTCTACTCCTTTACCCATTCAATGTGTTACTGTTTCTGAATTCTTAGTATTAATCTTCTGGATTTCTATTTGCTGTTTTTTATGGTTTCTAATTTTTAATTTATCTTGTCAGTTTATTCTTGAATTGTTTTCCTAAATTGTTCTAGAGTTCTGTGTTTTCCTTAATTTTGTCAATGTTTTCCTTGATCTTGTCAGTGTTTTCCTTGATCTGTCTCTCAATCCATCGACAGTACCTAAATATAATGCTTTCGAATCCCTCATCAGGGATGCTGCTTCTTACTTGGGGATGGTTTCTTTGGGTTTATATCCTTATCCCATGTTTCTACTACTTTATCTTTTTTGTGTGGACTGTGATGGTTTATTGTCTCTGAGACATTGTGGTATTATTATACTTATGTTTAATTTGTGGTTGTATGGGGATGTGATTCACACAAGTCTTTTTTTTCCTTTATTTTGTTTTGATATATCTGTGTAAGCAGGGTACTGTTCTCCTCTGTTTGCTGGTTGTAGCACTTAGGCACTCACTACCTGTGTCCTGATGGGTGTGATAGAGAATGAGAGTGTGTGCACAGATCTCTGTTAGCTGTTCATAAAGAGCAGTTGAAGGTAACTTGAGCTGGTATTGGCTGCTATCTATCATTGGTCAGTT
>NW_006921589.1:21903762-21909036 GCF_000298275.1 Orycteropus afer afer
AAAAAAAAAAAATTGTGTGGGGTGGTTCACAGCACCCAGGCTCTGCCAGGGCACAGACTAGGATGGAACCCCAGAAAATCAAGAAGGTGGTGGAGGCGAGAGAAATGGCCACACCCCTGTTCACCAAGAGGGTGCAGGGCATAAGAGTAACAAGGGGAATATCATTCCTCTCCAGTCATCAGTCTCCAGTGCTGTTGCCTTGCATATTGTTGTTGTTATGTGCCATCACCATGATTGTTGGTGTGTTTGAGTCCATTCTTGTGTATCTTTTACCCAAATACCTAATCTTCAGAAGTTTTTTTGCGGAGTTATGCTGCAAGGTATTTCTCCTCTTTTGTTCTTCCTGTTTAAACTATAATAAAATTTTCTGCTCTTGTCAGCTTTTATATGCTTGTTCCATAAGTTAAGCACTTTAAGGAAATGCACAGAGTAGAGTTGCCTTTTTCAGGCAGGTTAGGTGAATTCCCATGACTATATGGCACAACTAAGGTTGCACCCAAAGAGCACCAGCTTTGTGAAATTATACCCGTGAATATCAATGAGAGTAATTTGCAAGTCTAATAAATAGTCAAAAGAGAGGGAAAAGAGAAAGTGGTAAATATGAAGAAGTAAGAAAGAGAAAGAAGAGGAGAAGAAATAATTCAAAGTCAGATACACATAGGAAGGTATGGCCCATGTCAGCAGAAGTTGCCTTAAATTAAAGAAGCATTCCTGTATAAGTTATTTATAAATTTAAAGTTGGTCTTAAAATAATATAAGAAAATTTCTTTGATTTTCAAATACTTGCTATCTGCAGATGGGAGAAAGCTGGAGAAGTGAGTCGGGAGCTTTGGGGGAAAGCTGGAAAACAAGGATTGCTTGGTGTCAATATTGCAGAACATCATGGTGGTATTGGTGGAGACCTCTATTCAGCATTTGTTGTCTGTGAAGAGCAGTAAGTATGAAGACATCTGAAGTTGGGTCTTTTGTTTTGTAAGCATACTGCTTACTGTTCTGAGATGACAAAAAAATGCTTTGTTCTTAGAAATTTGAAAATAGTCTAAACTGTGAAAAATTATATCACTCATGTACTTTTACAGATATTTTGAATAGAAAGACAAGGAGATCTACTTTTAAGTTGTTAAAATAGATATTGTTGAAAATTAAAGGACTATCTGAGTGGCATAAGCAATTATTTTTTCCTTTTAAAAAGGTAACTGAAAAAGACAATAAAATAGAAAAATATTCTCATCAAATCTAATAAAAGGTTAATATATTTAAAAAATCAAGATTTCAATGATAAATGGGTAAAAGATTTGTGCATAACAATTCATCAAAAAAGAAATGCATATACGCTATTTAAAAAAAAAGGTTTATCTTTGTTGTTGTTGTTATATGCCGTCGAGTCAGCCCCGACTCATAGCGACCCCTCTTTGGGTTTCCGAGGCTGTATCACTACGGAAGTAGGATTGCCCAACCTTCCTTCCGAGGAGTGGCTGGCGGGTTTGAACCGCCAGCCTTCTGGTTAGCAGTCAAGTGCCTTAGGCACTATGCTACTATCTTTATTACCAATCAAATGGAAATTAAATTAACATTGAAATATCATTTTGAGTACCTACAAATTAGTGAAATTTTTTTAAAAAAAATCATAATACCTAGTGCTGACAAAGTTGCAGAGAAAGTAACATAAACTCTTGGTGGCATTATAAATTAGAATGGGAAGTGCTTTGGGGATTAAAAAATGAGACTACATATAAAAAATAAAATGTTTATGCTCTTTGATCTAAGATCTCACTTTGGGGACTTTATCTTAAGAAAACAATAAAAATAGAACTTACATATAGAAATTGTTATTGTGTTTGATCATAATCTCCCAATTTGGAAGCAATCTAAATGTTTAGCAATAGAAGAATGAACCAGTAAATCATGGTATTTGAAGAATTTGGAATGTCTTACAACTATTTAAGATTATGTTAAAAAAAACTATATAAAAAGGGTTGTGTTTGTGTGTGATATAATTTAAAGTTAAAATAGTAAAATATAAAATGATACAACCATGATTGCAGTTCATTTACAATATATCTTTATGACAAATGTAATTCCAAAATGAAAATAGTTGTTGTAGAGGTGATACAATTGTAGGTGATTTGTTTTATAAAGCTTTTTTTATCTCTTAATTCATTAAATATGTTTTAGGATTCTTCTATTATGTTTGAGCAAGAAATTAAAAGATTAGTAAGGAAAAAAAGAGAGAGAACTTTTAAGAAGTTACTAGATTCATAAGGAGACAGGCTATTACCATACAATGTCATAAATTCTGTGATTTTTGTTGTTTTAGTTGTTTTTTCATTGCAAATCAAATACACTGGAAACAGAATAAAATAACTATTTCATGCTTTAAATTTTCTTCTTTATTCCCCCCCAAGGGCATATTCAAATTGTTCTGGCCCAGCGTTTGTTCTTCATTCAGATATCGTCATGCCTTATATTGTAAACTATGGCTCAGAAGAACAGATTAAGCACTTCATCCCCCAAATGACTGCAGGCAAATGTATTGGTGCCATAGCAATGACAGAGCCTGGGGCTGGAAGGTAAGAGTAATGGAAGGATATTGAGAGAGAGAAGCAAAGGGGCCATATGGTAAAAGGCTATAGGAATGGAAGAAAGTAGCAGCAAATAAAGAATATTAGAGTGTTGGGGACTTACGGTGAGAAATAAAGAAAAAGCACACGGGAGGGGAATAATAGAGAAGATGGGACATGGTTAATTTTGTCTCAAATATGGGTCAGCCATTCTCCTTAATCCTGCTTTGATTTAGATGGGAATCAGACATCTTCTTTTGTACAGTACCGAATTTGTAATATTATGTATATTTGTATGGCATCATAACATTTTATAAATGTTTTTATATTTATTTTCTTGTTTGGCAATCCCAATAGTGTTTTTGTTGTTAGCTGCTATTAAATGAAATGTTGTCCAGTGCAGTGTTATCCTCCCAATTGCCAGGAAATCACAATAATACCATCACCATACAGACTATAGAGATACTAAGATCTCTATGTAAGAGAAAACAGGAAAGGAGAAATAAAATATTTTAACCAAGTTCATAAAGCAAGTTGATGTCTGCACTGAAGCTAGGATGCTCTGAAATCAGATGTATGATCTTGGGCAAAATCTTTGAGCCTCAATGTCTATATCAGTGAAACTGAGATAATAATACATAATGAATAGGAGTATAGTGAGGGGCTGAATTCCTGGCATGGTTGTTGTTGTTGTCGCTGGGTGCCATCAAGGTGGCTTCAACTCATAGCGACCTTATATACAACAGAACAAAATGCTGCCTGGTCCTGTGCCAGCCTCACAATCCTTCCTACACCTGAGGCCACCATTGCAGCCACTGTGTCAGTCCATCTTGTTGAGGGTCTTCCCGTTTTTTTTTTTTTTTGACCTCCACTTTACCAAGCATGATATCGTTCTCTAGGGAATGGTCCCTTCTGACATGACTAAAGTAGGTGAGATGAAGTCTGAGCATTCTCACTGCAAAGGAGCATTCTGGCTGCACTTCTTCCAGGACAGATTTGTTAGTTCTTCTGGCAGCCCATGGCAATTTCAGTATCTTTTGCCAATACCACAACTCAAAAGCATCAACTCTTCTTTGGTCTTCCTTATTCATTGTCCAACTTTTACATGTATATGTACGTGTATATAAGGCAATTGAAAATACCATGGCTTGAGTTAAGTGCCAGTTAGTCTTCAAAGAGACATCTTTGCTCCTCAGTGCTTTAAAGAGATCTTTTGCAGCAGATTTGCCCAGTGCAATACATCATCTTATTTCTTGACTGCTGCTTCTATGAGTGTTGATTGTGGATCCAAGAATATGAACTATTTGACAACTTCAATCATTTCTCCATTTATTGTGATGCTGCTTATTGGTCCAGTTGTGAGGACTTTTGTTTTCTTTATATTAAGATTCAGTAATCCATACTGAAGACTGCAGTCTTTAATCTTCATCAGTCTTCCTCCAATCCTGATGCCACATTCTTCTTCTTATAATCTAGCTTCTCAGATTATTTGCTCAGCATATAGACTGAATTGTTGTTGTTGTTGTTGTTGTTGTGTGCCGTCGAGTCAGATCTGACTCATAGCGACCTCTCCTTGGGTTTCCAGGGCAGTATCACTGCAGAAGTAGATTGCCCCATCTTCCTTCCGAGGAGTGGCTGGTGGGTTTGAACTGCCAGCCTTCTGGTTAGCAGTCAAGTGCCTTAGCCACTATGCTACCAGAGCTCCCAATAAAAATAAGTGTGGTGAAAGGATACAACCCTAATGCACTCCCTTCCTGATTTTAAATCATGCACTATCTCCCTTTAAGGAGGTCTGGTGGTGCAGTGCCTAAAGCAGAAGGTTGGCGGTTCAAACCCACCAGCCACTCTGTGGAAGGAAGACTGTGCAATCTACTTGTGTAAAGATTTACTGCTTGGGAAACCCCAAGGGGGTTGCTATGAGTTGGAATCGACTCAATGGCAGTGAGTTTTTTTTTTAAAAAAAAAATATTCCCTTGTTCTGTTTGAACAACAGCCTCCTGGTCTATGTATAGGTTCTTCATAAGTACAATTAAGTGGTCTGGAATTCCTATTCTTTTCAGTGTTATCCATAATTTGTTATGATCCACAGAGTCAAATGCCTTTGTGTAGTCAGTAAAGCACAGGTAAACATCTTTCTGGTATTCTTTGCTTTCAGCCAAGTTCCATCTGACATCAGCAATGATATCCCTTGTCCCATGTCCTCCTCTGAATCCAGCTTGCATTTCTGCAAATTCCCTTTCAACATACTGCTGCAACTGTTTTTGAATTATCTTCAGCAAGATTTTACTAGCATGTGATATTAATGATATTTTCAGTAATCTCCATATTCTGTGGGATCACTTTTCTTTGGAATGGGTACAAATATGGATCTCTTCCAGTCAATTGGCCAGATGGCTGTCTTCCAAATTTCTTATCATAGCCAAATGGGTGCCTCCAGCATGGCACGTTTGTTGAAACATCTCAATGGGAATTCCATCAGTTCCTGGAGCTTTGTTTTTCACCAGTACCTTCAGTGCAGCTTCAGCTTCTTCCATCAATGCCACTGGTTCTTGAGCATATGCCACCTCCTGAAATAGATTAACATTGACCAATTCTTTTTGATACAGTGACTCTGTGTATTACTTCTATCTTCTTCTGATGCTTCTGCTTCTTTCAATATTTTGCCCTTATTGCAACTTGAGGCTTGAATTTTTCATCAGTTCTTTCAGCTTGA
>NW_006921589.1:21910436-21911444 GCF_000298275.1 Orycteropus afer afer
CGGCCGCTTAGAACTCAGTCATGTGATCCATCATGGGAACCACCACTCACAACTGGAGTCCAGCCAAGTTGACACATCTTCAACTATCACAACCAGTAATAATCAATACATCTTGATTGTTTGATTAATGTCAGACTGAAGAAGTTGGTAAACATCTTCAGTTTCCTCATCTTTGGCTTTGGTGGTTGGTGTGTGAATATGAATAATGTTAGTATTAACTGGTCTTCCTTGTAGGCCTGTGGATATTATCCTATCACTGACAGCCTTGTACTTGAGGATAGATCTTGAAACATATTTTGTGACAATGAATGCCACACATTCCTCTTCAGTTTATCATTCTTGGCATAGTAGATTATATTTTTGTCTCATTCGAAATGGCAAAAACCAGTCCATTTCAGCTCAGTAATACCTAGGATATCAATCTTTATCCATTGCATTTCATTTCTGACAACTTCTAATTTTCCTAGATTCATACTTTGCATATTCCATGTTCCTGTTATTTGTGGATGTTTGAAACTGTTTCCTCCCATGTTGAGTTGGCCACGTCAGCAAATGGAGATCCCAAAAGCTTCCATCCATGTCATTAAGGTCGATTCTACTTTGAGGAAGCAGCTTTTCCCCAGTCATATTTTAGTGCCTTCTGACCTGAGGGGTCATTTTCCAGCACTATATCAGTGTTTCAGGGCTATTTATAAAGTTTTCCAGTAATATATCAGACAGTGTTTCACTGCCATTCATAAGGTTTTCACTGACCAGTACTTTGAGAAGTGTATGCCCCCTTCCTTCTTCCAAGTATAACTTAGTCTGAAAACTCCACTGAAACCTGTCTACCATGGTGACCCTCTTGGTATTTGAAATATCGGTGGCATTGCCTCTAGCCTCACAGAAACATATAAGCCACCATAGTATGATGGCTCTGGTAGCATAGTGGCTAAGACACTTGCCTGCTAACCAGATGGCTGGCGGTTCAAACCCACCAGCCATTCCTCGGAAGGAAGGTTGGGCAAT
>NW_006921589.1:21912064-21917001 GCF_000298275.1 Orycteropus afer afer
GGGTTTGAACCACCAGCCTTCTGGTTAGCAGTCAAGTGCCTTAGCCACTATGCTACCAGAGCTCCCATATATATATACATACATACATATATACAAACATCCACTAATAATAGGAATATGGAATGTACATAGTATGAATCTAGGAAAATTAGAAGTTGTCAGAAATGAAATGCAATGGATAAAGATTGATATCCTAGGCATTACTGAGCTGAAATGGACTGGTTTTTGCCATTTTGAATGAGACAAAAATATAATCTACTATGCCAGGAATGATAAACTGAAGAGGAATGTGTGGCATTCATTGTCACAAAAAATGTTTACCATTTTATATATGTGTGTATATATATATTTATTTATTTATAAACCAAACAAACCAAACTGACTGCCATCGAGTCAGATCTGACTCATAGAAACCCCTCCTTGGGTTTCTTAGGCGGTATCACAATGGAAGTAGATTGCCCAACCTTCCTTCTGAGGATTGGCTAGTGGGTTTGAATTGCCAGCCTTCTGGTTAGCAGTCAAGTGCCTTAGGCACTACACTACCAGAGTTCTTGGAAACCCTATGGGGTCTACTCTGTTCCATAAGATTGCTATGAGTTGGAATGGACTTGATGATGATGGATGGTTTAAAACCAGTAGAGGGAATTAATAAACAAAGGAGAGTTGCTTTCTCTTTAAAAAACAAACAAACAAAAAACACCTTATGGGACCACAGACATATATGCTGTTAGTCATTGCCTGAGCCACAATTAAGCAATGCATACTTACATGTTTTAGTAACTGATATTTTATATATATTTATAATTAAAATTATGAAGTTAAAATATAAAGCATGCAACTTTAAAATGTTTACTATTAGTATCCTTCTTTTGGTGAAAAACATGCTAGAGATTGATTCACAAGAACGTATTATAATACATCTCTGTCATTTAACCTGTCTTTCAGATAAATGACCCTGGATTATACAACATTCTCCTTAATTTACCTGAAATGCTTGACATGATTAAGTTTACAATGGAAAAGTTTTAAATTTGTGTTTCTAATATCTTAATGTTGAGGGTTCCCAAGACCACCTTAGGTTTGATGATTCACTAGGAAGACTCACAGGATTCAACATACAGCTATTCTCATGGCTGTAGTGAAGGAATACAAAGCAAAATCAGCAAAGGAAAAGGCATAAGGAGCAAAGTCCAAAGAAAACCAAACACAAGCTTCCAAGAGTCCTCTCTCTCAATGGAGTCATATAGGATGTAATTATTTCCTCCAGCAGTAAGTTGTGACAACACATGTGAAATGTTATCTACAAGGAGAACTAGTTAGATACTCTAGTTAGAGACTCTAGTTAGAGGCTCAGTGCCCAGGGTTTTTACTGAGGGCTGGTCATGTAGGTACATTTTGCCTCACCCACACCAAAATGCCACACTTCCAGAATGAAAGTAGATGTTCAGCATAAGTCAGTTGCTCACATAACCATTTAGGCTCAGTGAGCGTTATTATTAGGTAATGGTGGATTAGGTATTATGAAGTATTAGGTAAAAGTCTTCCAAAATCCAAGTTCCCAGAGACTTACCAAATACCAACCTTGTAAGCAAGCCTAAGTGCAGCAGCCTCAGGCCTGTTATATTAGCTCTTTCCTGCATCATCAACTCCCTTGGCCCTTGCCTTGGTCATCTTTACAGCAAAATTATTATTAGTAAAATCTCACACTGCAGTGTGAAGTCAATCTGCAGTATTGATTTCAGTTATTCTCTTTAATGGTCTTAGATTTAGCCAATTAAAACAAATCTCACTAACCATAAAAGTTTATCTTAGAAGGCCAGGTGACTTCCTCCTCAAATTATCCTTTTTTATCTGGTCTAAGTCATCAATTCAAGCATAGCACAACTGTTACCAGTAAGTGGAAGTGATTTGAAAGCCTTCTAGAGCTGAGACAGTCCCATGATGTCAAGATGCAGGCAAGAAGTATACTCCCAGAGGGCACGTGGTATATTTCACCCTTGGAAAGAAAGAGTTTATAACTGTTAGGGCACATGAGGAAAATGTGTATTCTGCTGTTGTTGAGTGGAATACTCTATGTATGTCTTTTAGATCTAGTTGGTTTATAATGTTCAGATCTATTTCCTTATAATCTTCTGCCTAGCTGTTCTACCCATTATTGAAAGTGTTGTTGCTATTGTTGTTATGTGCCATTGAGTCAGACCTGACTCATAGCAACCCCTCCTTGGGTTTCCGAGGTGGTATCACTATGAAAGTAGATTGCCCAACCTTTCTTCTGAGGAGTAGCTGGTGGGTTTGAACCACCAGCCTTCTGGTTAGCAGTCAAGTGCCTTAGGCACTGTGCTACCAGAGCTCCTTATTGAAAGTGGGGTGATGAAAGCGTCCAACTATTAATGTTGAACTCTCTACTTCTCTTCAAATCTGTCCATGTTTGCTTCATATATGTTTGGACCTTGTTGTTATGTGCATATACGTTTGTAATTGTTATATCTTCTTAGAGAATTGGCCCTTGTATTGTATATAATATCCTTCTTTATGTCCTCTAACAATTTTTTATTTAAAGCTTACGTAGTGTGATATTAATATAGCTACCCCAACTCTCTTTTTGTTATGTTTATCAAGTATTTTTTTCCTCACTTTTCACTTCCAGCCTAGTTTTGTCTTTGGATCTAAAATGAGTCTCTTGTAGACAGTATATCCCTCAAAAACTCACTGCCATCAAGTCAATTCTGACTCATAATGACCCCATTGGGTTTCCAAGGTTATAAATCTTTACCGAAGTTGATTGCTTCATCTTCTTCTGGAGCAGCTGGTGGATTTGAACCATCAACCTTCTTTTAGCAGCCAAACACCTTACCCACTACACCACCAGAACTTAAACAGTATATAGTTGGATCAATGCTTTTTAATTCATTTTGCCAATCTCTGCCTTTTGACTGGAATTTTAATTCATTTACATGTAAAATAATTGATAAGGAAGGAATACTTCTGCCACTTAGTTATTTGTTTTCTCTGTGTCTTAAACTTTTTTTTCCATCATTTCCTCCATTACTACCTTCTTTTAATACTCATTTTATACTTGCCCATGTAATTACTTTTATGGGAGAGCTTTACTTCTTTGTACAGCTCTGAATTATTTTCAAGTGTTCTGTCATATCAAATTTCAACCTCCAGGACGACTGCTAAAAGAACTAAAAGATCTGTCCTGGAGGAAGTGCAGCCAGAATGCTCCTTGGAAGCAAGAATGACCAGACTTTGTCTCACCTATTTTGGTCATGTTGTAAGAAGGGACCATTCCCTGGAGAAGGATGTCATGCTTGGTAGGGTGGAGGGTCAACGAAAGAGTGGGAGGCCTTTAATGAGATGGATTGACACGGTGGCTGCGATGATGGGCTCAAGTATAGCAGGGATTGTGGGGCTGGCGTGGGATCAGGCAGTGTTTTGTTCGGCTGTCCATGGGGTAGCTATGAGTCAGAAACGACTCGACGGCACTTAACAACAACAACAGGACTCCCTTTACCATTCCTTGTCCAGGGCAGTTCTAGTGGTAATGGACTTTTGTTAATCTGGGAATGTCTTCATTTCTCCCTTATTTTGAAGGACTATTTTACTGGGAGCTCTGGTAGCATAGTGGCTAAGACACTTGCCTGCTAACCAGACAGCTGGCGGTTCAAACCCACCAGCCACTCCTCGGAAGGAAGGTTGGGCAATCCTACTT
This sequence comes from Orycteropus afer afer, assembly GCF_000298275.1. Taxonomy (NCBI): domain Eukaryota; kingdom Metazoa; phylum Chordata; class Mammalia; order Tubulidentata; family Orycteropodidae; genus Orycteropus; species Orycteropus afer. The sequence goes on from NW_006921589.1 coordinate 21,915,780, forward strand.
CCGTAGTGATACTGCCTCGGAAACCCAAGGAGGGGTCGCTATGAGTCGGGGCCGACTCGACGGCACACAACAACAACAACAACATTTTACTGGAGATAGAATTCTTGGTTTATAAGTTTTTGGTTTTTCTTCTTTTTAGTGTTTTAAGTATCCCATCCCACTGCCTTCATGGTATCTGATGAGAAATTGATGTTTAATCCTAATGAAGATCCCTTGTACATGGCAAATTGCTTCTCTCTCGCTGCTCTCAAGATTCTCACTTTGCTTCCTACAGTTTGATTGTAAAGTGACGCAGTGTGGATCTCTTTGAGTTTATTCTACTGGTGTTCATTGAGCTTCTTGGGTATGTAGATTTATTTGTTTGATCAAATTTTGGAAGTTTGGGGGCATTATTTCTTCAAATGCTTTTTCTACCCTTTTATCTCTTCTCCTTCTGGAACTCTCATAATGCATCTTAGTCCACTTGCTGGTGTTCAGTAGGTCCCTTAAGCTCCATTCACTTTTTTCACTCTTTCTGGTCCTCAGACTGGATAATTGTTCTAGCATCAAGTTCATTAATTCTCTTTTTCTGCCTGTTCATGTCTGCTGTTGAACCACTCTGTTATTGTTGTTATGTGCCGTCGAGTCGGACCCAACTCATAGCAACCCCTCCTTGGGTTTCCGAGGCTGTATCACTATGGAAGTAGATCATCCAACCTTCTTTCTGAGTGGCTGGTGGGTTTGAACTGCCAGCCTTCTGGTTAGCAGTCAAGTGCCTTAGCCACTATGCTACCAGAACTCCCGTTGAACCACTCTAGTGAATTTTTTTTTTTTTTTTCAGTTACTGTACCTGTGGCTCCACAAACTTCCTTTTTTATAATTTCTATGTCTTTGTTGATATTCCTTTAGTTGTTTGTCCATATTTTTCTTTAGCTCTTTGATCATATTTGAAATAGCTAATATAAAGTCTTTTTCTAGTAAATCTAATGTCTGGACTTCCTCAGAGTTGGTGCTTGTTGCTTTATTTTGTTCCTTTGAATGGGCCATCCTTTCCTGTTTCTCCATATACCTTGTGATTGAGAATAGAACATTTGAATATTATAATACAATAATATTATCGTGCACTGAACACTTTCCCTTATTACCCTCCCGAGAGGGACCGGGTCTCCGGAAGCAAGGTAAGCACGGGCGGGCTTGTGCTTACTCACTGATCTGCACTGAACACTTTCCCTTGTTACCCTCC
>NW_006921589.1:21920236-21929851 GCF_000298275.1 Orycteropus afer afer
TCGACGAAAGAGGGGGAGGCCTTCAAGGAGATGGATTGATATGGTGGCTGTGATGATGGGCTCAAGTATAGCAGGGATTGTGGGGCTGGCGCGGGGTCGGGCAGTGTTTCGTTCTGCTGTGCATGGGGTCGCTATGAGTCGGAAATGACTCAACGGCACTTAACAACAACAACAACAACAATACGATAACTCTGTAAACCAGATATGCCCCGTTTCTTAGAGTTTCCTGGGTGTTTTGTTATGTTTTTGATTATTGAAGGCTGTGGTAGTCTGTTGGTTTCTAAACTCTTTTTACTATATTAAAACTATATTCCTTGATGTGTGGTGGTTACTAAAATCTGTTCCTTTAGCTCATGTCCAGGTAGTGTTTTGACAGATTCCTTGAATGGCAGGAATTTAATGGAAAGAAAAACAACAGCAAAAAGGAAAAAAAAAAAAAAAAACTCTCTCCCAGTCTTTGCAGATTGGTTCTGTGGTAGGGCATTCCTTCCACACTCAGCCTTGCTTTCACTGAGCCTTTGGACATAGGGTTTTCTCAGGTCTTTTCTGAGCAGGTGTCTTGCTCTGTGTATGGTGTGGTGTTCTAAATTCTCTCATGTACACAGTGCTTTTGAGTGCCCTAATTTCCCAAAGAAACTCTCTCCCTTGCTTTTCCTCCCAGGCTGTAGATGGTCTGTTGTACATCTCAACCATACTCTTTTGCCCCAGGTGGCTACAGGTTGATCATTCATCTTAGTGTTTCTAGCAGTGCCCACCACTTTTGAGCCCTGAGTGAGTTCTGAGATAGGTGAAACTGATATGAGCTCCCTACATCCACCTTCAGGTAGTCCCCAGAAAGGTTAGAACAGACAAACACAATAATTTGTGAATATGGTCTGGTACGCTTCCTCAAGAACAGAGACCAGGGTCCCACACTAGGATCACAGGTTGTTGTCTTCAAGACTGCTGCCACCTGGGGAGGTGGTGAGGCACAGGTAAAATAACCACAAAGCTTTCCTACTGTTGTTTTTTTTAAGTTGCCCTTTTCTTGAGTCTTTGTTCCCTTGAATGCTGTAAACCTTTGACTGTTTTTCAAAATTATGGCTAAGTTGCTTCTGATAGTTTCTATTGTTTTTGATGTTTGTGTATGTGGGGAGGAGAGAGCCTGAAGCTGTTTACTCTGCCATCTTGCTGACCTCTTAATTAAATAGCTAAACTTTTGATGAGTAGAGACAGGGGAAGGAAGCAAGCTGACTAAAGGCAGGAAAGTATGTGTAGCAAATAATTCCAGGGAAATAGTGGGCCTTGAAATATCATTTGAGCCCAATTTGGAGGTCACTGAATGCTAGCTGGGTCTTATTATGCTCTATAAAATCAGCTTAGTTAATGTAATCTTAATCATATATCCATATATATAAATGTTTTAAAATATATCAGACATGGTCTTTTAGTCATTTGTGTGACTATTTCTAATATCTAAGGTCAGTGTTTATAGTGTGGCCAATATGAATTAATCACATTACATACATTTACTTAATGATATTTGCATAGTTCAGTTTTTACCAAGTGATGATTTATTCATCTTTTCTTTCAATTACAGTGATTTGCAAGGAATAAGAACAAATGCCAAAAAGGATGGAAGTGACTGGATTCTCAGTGGAAGCAAGGTGTGTAAAAAGGGGCATCCATACCATGTCTCTCCAGAGTCATGCCATGGGTAACAAAGTCTCAAAGACTACTCATCATTGCTTCTGTCAGATCCAGGGACCCACACAAGAATTAAGTTTACTTAAGTTATTGCTGAGCTAATAAGAAAGTTACAACATTATATTAACATAAACTGGGTAGCTTCTTCATATTATTTTGCATGTCTCATTACTAATACGGCAAAAGTGGTTTTAGCTTTTCGACAGCCCTTATCAAATCAGAAAAGGTGAAGGAAATGCTCCCATTGCCAAGTATAGAACAAGCAAGTTGATAAATTTTGTGTTGATGAGTGACTGGGGAAGAGGCTTTCTCATAAATATCAAGAATACTTTCAAAAGGTCCTAGGAGCAAAAGATATTACTGATAGAAATTTAGTCCTTCTGAAGGAGCCTTGGTGGCATAGTTTTTAAGCACTTGGTTTGCTAACAGAAAGATCGGCCATAGCCATAGCCACTTCTCTGAAGGAAAGCTGTCTGCTCTGTAAAGATTGTTATTGTTGTTAGCTGCCGTCAAGATGGTCTGATTTGACGCTATATACAACAGAACGAAGCACTGCCTATCTTGTTCCAGACTCACAAACATTGCTATGTTTGAGTCCACTGTTGCAGCCGCTGTGTCACCCTATCTCATTGAGGGTCTTCCTCCTTTTCACTGACCCTCTACCTTTCCACACATGACAGCCCTTCCTGTTAATGTGAGATAAAGTAAATGAGTCTCGCCATCTACACTTCTAAGGAGTATTCTGCCTATATTTCTTGCAAGACAGATTTCTTCATTTTTCTGCCAGTCCATGTTATAGTCAATATTCTTTGCCAAAACCGTATTCAAATGCATCAATTCATCTTCACTATCATTTATTCGTTGTGCAGCTTTGAAATGCATATGAAGTGACTAAAAATACCATGGCTTGGGTCAGGCACATGTTAGTCCCCAAAATGACATCTTTGCTTTTTAACATTTTAAACAGATCGCATCTCAACCCTATAGGACAGAGTAGAACTGCCCCATAGGGTTTCCAAGGATATAAATTTTTACAAAAGTAGACTGTTGCTGCTTTCTCCTACATAGCAGCTGGTGGGTTTGAAGTGCTGGCCTTTAGGTTAGTAGTCAGTCTCTTTAAGCACTGTGCCACCACCAGGGCTCCTTGTGAATTGCTATAAAAGTTTCTAAACTTGAAAAAGGAGGTAAGATGGCAGAATAGGCAGAAAGACTGCACATAACCTCTTCAACAAAGAAAAGGGGAACCAATTAACACAGATACAGAAGATAATCCTCGACCCCTGAGCATTGAAGGGAAAGACATGGTAGTGGACTAAACCCCCACTAGCAGAAGAATTTGCATGAAAACACCAAAAAAGGAGACACACAGAGCTGAGGTCCAGCAGCGATCCTGACGGCACAGACAGCTTGGGTATTGCCGAGTGGTGGCAGGACCTAAGAATTAACCTAAAAATCAGTTCTGCTAGCTAGGGACTGCTAGGAGGACTGCTCTGGTGGCTAGTAAATAAAAGGCAGCAAAGAGGAAGGTGGGCTGAGCTACGGACATTTGCCTGTCTGGAGGGTGTGGCCATTTTGAACGTTTACAAGTAGCTTGACCATTTTGGATGTTGAAAGCGACATCCTTCTCCCAGATTGCAGGGATTTAAGAACAGGCTCCACGTGCTGGGAACTACAAGGACATTCCAGACGTGGACGGACAATTGGAAAGGTGCGACGTTCCCGTTGTTGCTCTTATATCCCACACCCTCTTGGTGAACAGAGGTGCAGCCATCCCTCACTTCCACCCACCTTCTAGGCTGGCAGGAATTCCATCCCAGTCTGTGTGCTCTGACAGAGCCTAGGAGCCTTGCCCCGCCCTGCTCCAATTTTTTTTTCTTTTTTTTAGTATGTTTGTTTTTGTCTGTTTTTAAACTACTGCTATTATTATTACTTTTGCCATTTTTGTCATTATTCTTTATTCTACCCTTCCCAGGTTCTAGTTTTCAGATTTTTTTTCTTTTCCCTGTTCCTGGTTGCAATTTTTTTTTCTCATAGTTAACCCCATTCTTTGTTTTTTCTTTTTGCCTTTTTCTTCAATATTCTCCTTCTCTATCTTTTTTCTCTAATTGTCCTCTCCCAAGATATTGTGGTGGGTTCCCCCCACCCTTTTTTTTTTTTTTTTTTCCTGAATGAAAGAAAAAGAGGCAGGTCAAAGACATATATTTAAAATAACACTGGTAATGGTAATGGCTAATATACAGGCTTTCCAAATTCCCAAAACAATTATATTCCTTCACAGCTAAATATCCAGATCCAAGTAGAGAGATATGTTTTTCCTGTAGAGGTATACTAGTTCATTAATTGTCATTAAGTTAATTGAGATCATAAATTCAAGAAAAACAGAAAATACAATCTAAGACTTAAATGATAAAATATAACACATTATACTTATCTATTTTTAAGAACTGCCAGTGTTAAGTATTATAATAAAATAATTACTTTTAAAGTCCATAATTTGTGGCTGAAGTCATTCATTCATTCACTGAACACACATTCACACAGGTTCTAAGATATCTAAGATCATCTATAGCCAGTTTAGTACTAGAGACAAAAGAAAGAGGACAAAATATATCAAGTAAAGATAAAGCAACTATAGAATGCAAAAAGATAAAATAAACATTTATAAGAAACATTTCATGGGTTGCCAGCCACAAATTTTATATCTTCCTTACTACATATACAAATAGGCAAATATTCATTCCTTCACTGAATGAATGCTTACCAACCACTGTAGACAATGCTAGGCATTGATTATATAATGAAAGAACAGTATTTGCTTTCAAGGTATTTAAAATTCAAGTTCAAGTCACTTTTAGTATTTGCCTCTGTGTGTCTTTTAATACGCATTCAGAAGTTTTCATCATCAATAAAGATGATAAAAATTTAATTGTGTTAATGTTGTTATTGTTGTTTGCCATCGAGTTGGCCCCAACCCATAGCAACCCCTCCTTGGGTTTCCGAGGCAGTTATCACTACGGAACTAGATTGCCCAACCTTCCTTCTGAGGAGTGGCTGGTGAGTTTGAACCACCAGGCTTCTGGTTAGCAGTTAAGTGCCTTAGGCACTACGCTACCAGAGTTCCTATTTAACAAGTTAGAACTGATTAATTCCAATTTCAAAAAGACAGAACTGATTTTTATATTCAAATCAAAATATATACATAATTACAGTTGTGTTGTATATCTAGAACTCTCAGTTTGTCATACTGTGTGGTTTGTGCATTGCTGAGATGCTTCAAACTATGCCACGAGTACTTCACACACCAGCAGGGTCTCTCATGGTAGAAAGATTTCAGCAGAGCTTCCAGACTAAGACAGACTAGGAAGAAGGGCATGCTGGTCTACTTCTCAAAAATTTGACCACTAAAAACCTTATAAACATCTGTGAAACACTGATTTATTGCTGGAAGATGAGTCCCTCAGATTGGTCAAACTACGACCAGGCAAGAGCCGCCTACTCAAAGTAGAGGCACCCCTGAAGACATGATGGAATAAAGCTTTCGGGATTTTCATTTGCTGAGGAGGCACACCTCAAATTGAGAAAAAACAGCTGCAAACATCCATTAATAGTCAGAACATGGACTGTACAAAACATGAATCTAGGAACACCGAAAGTCACCAAAAATGAAATGCAATATATATAGATTGATATCCTAGGCATTAGTGAACTGAAATGGACTGTTATTGTACATTTTGAATCTGACAATCATGTGGTCACTTATGCCAAGAATAACAGATTGAATAGGAACAGCATCACGTTCATTGGCAGAAAGAAAATTTCAACGTCCTGAAGTACAATGCTGTCAGTGACAGGATAATATCCATATGCCTATAAGAAAGACAGAAAAGACAAAAATGGATGTCAGAAGACAATCTGAAGTTTGCTCTTAATGGAGAGTAGCTAACATGAACAAAAGAATTAAAAGAGTTAAACAGAAGATTTCAGTGTACAGCTTGGGAAGGCAAAGTATTATAATGAAATTTGCAAAGACCTGGAGTGAGAAAACCAAAAGGGAAGAACACAAGAAAAATTCAAGCCTCAAGTTGCAATACAGAAGGATTCTATGGGCAAAATAATGAAGGACACAGAAAGCATCAAAAGAAGATGGAAGGAATACACAGAGTCACTGTAGCAAGAGGTAGCATATGATCTAGAACCAACGTTCTGAAGGAAGAAGTCCAAACCGCACTGAAGGCACTGGAGAAAAACAAGGCTCCAACAATTGACAGAATATTCATGGAGATGTTTCAACAAATGGATGCAATGTTGTAAGCAGTCGCTCATTTATACCAAGAAATTTGAAGGACAGCTAATCAGCCAAATGGCTGGAAGAGTTACACATTTGCATCGATTCAAAGAAAGGTGGTATAATAGAATGTGGAAATTATGAAACAATATCATTAATATCACACACAAGTAAAATTTTGGTGAAAATACTTCAAAAACACTTCCAGCAGTACATCAACAAGGAACTGCCAGAGATTCAGAAACGGTCACAGAATGAGGGATATCACTGAAAGCAAAGAAAACCAGAAAGATGCTTAACTGTGTTTTATTGATTATGCAAAGGCATTCAACTGTGTGGATCATAACTAATTATGGGTAACATTGCAAAGAATGAGAATTCCAGAATAGTTCATTGTTCTCATGAGGAACATATAAATAGGACAAGATGTAGTCATTCAACATAAAAGGGGATTGTACATGGCTTCAAATCAGGAAAAGTGTGCATCAGGTTGAATAATTTCACCATACTTATTCAATCTATATGCTTAGCAAATAATCCAAGAAGCTGGAGTAAATAAAAGAGAAGGCAGCATCAGGATTAGAGGAAGACTCATTAACAATGTGTGATGAAGAAGACATAACCTTGCTTGCTGAAAGTGAAGAGGACTTGAAGCATTTATCTATGAAGCTCAAAGACTACAATCTTCTGTATGGATTACAACTCAACACAATGAAAACAAATCCTCACAAATAAACCAATAAGCAACAGCATGATAAATGGAGAAAAGACTGAAGTTGGCAAGGATTTCATTTTACTTGGGTCCAAAATCAAGGACCATATAAACAGCAGTCAAGAAATCAAATGACGTACTGCGCTGGGCAAATACACTGCAAATGGTCTCTTTAGAGTATTAAAGATTCAAGATGTCACTTTGAAGACTAAGGTGCATCTGGCCCAACCATGATATTTTCAGTTACCTCATATGCATGTGAAATCTAGGTAGTGAATAAGGAAGACCACGAAGGAGTTGATGTCTTTGAATTATGGTGTTAGCAAAGAATACTGAAAATACCATGGACTGCCAGAAAAAGAAACATATCTGTCCTGGAAGAAGTGTAGCCAGAATGCTCCTTGGAAGTTAGAATGGCCAGACTTTGTCTCACCTACTTTGGTCATGTTGTCAGAGAGGACCATTCCCTGGAGAAAGATACTAGGCTTGACAACGTAGAGGATCAGAGAAGGAGAAGGCCCTCAATGAGATGACTGACCGAGTGGCTGCAAGGATGGGCTCAAGCATAGCAAGGATTGTGATGATGGTGCAGGACCAGGCAGTGTCTCATTCTACGGTTCATAGCATTGCTATGGGTCAGAGCCAACAAGACAGTACCTAACAACAACATATCAGAGATTTTCCAAAAAGTATAAAATGTGATTCATACCTTCAAGGGACCCAAAGTAGAGGTGGGTTATTAAGACTAGTATATATATTAACAAGCCATGTAGAACAAAGTATTGTTTAATAAATTGTATAACCCAAAGTGCTATAGGAGACCAATGAAGGTCAACATAGTCTCGGAAGACAGGATTTTATTTGTTTCCAGCTAAAAAAGGACAAATCTGTCCTTTAGCTCTTCTCAGCAGAAAAAGTAAATACTGAATTTACTTAATTCACCTACTAAATTTTATTAAAATGAATTACTTCAAGAGTAGTGTAAATATAAAAATTGGTAGATTTAGAGATTTCTTTCCAAACACAACTACCAGATAATCCTTGTGAACACAGACATCCTTAATGATGTAATACTAAAGAAGTAGTATGGTACAAGGGAAAGAGCACAGGTTTAGAGTCATACACATACCGACAAGAATCCTGGCTCCACAACTTATCAGGCTTTTTGACCATGGGCAAATTACGCAACCATGCTGAGCCAGTTTTGTCTTGAGGAGAACTCCCTCCACTCCCAGGGTTGTCATAATGATTAAATGAGGTATCATATGTAAAGTAACAAGCACAATACCAACTAGAAAAATCACCTGCACTCATTAATGATAAGCTCCCACACTTCAACAAATTTGAATGATAGTGATATAAGGACATCAGAAGACTGGAATGCTCACTCTGCTTCACATTTTGTGAAGCAAACTGTAATGTAAAAAAATACATTAAAAAAATTAATATACTGATCTATAAAATAATAAAAATTAAAGTGGCCAGCTTCTAATTCTATACTGATTTTCATACTTCTTTTGAGAATCTGATAAAGATGATAGACTTCTTCCACCAAAAATACCACATATACATACAGAATTTCACATTAATTTGGGGACATTCACAGATTCCCTGAAAGCCAGATTAAGAATTATGTTCTATCTCGCTATTTAAATTAAAATGAAATAAAATTAAAAACTCAGTTCTCCATTACAATAACCACATAAGGCGATTGACTGTTGCATAGCACAGATATACATTTCCATCATTTCAGAAACGTCTTCTGGACAGTGCTATGCTAGAATGATAACACGATGTGATAATTTTAAAAAATATATTTCTCTCTCTTTTTTTTTTAAGTATGTAAGTACTTCTCTTTCAAGTAAATTCTCAAGAGGGCAGAGACTGAGGATTTTGCTCACAATTGAATCTTTAGTATCTAGCATAAAATAAATAAACATTCTGTGAATACCTTATAGCTGACATAGTTTTGTTTGCATTATTTTAACATAGTAGAAGTTCACACTGGTAAAGGGCAGAGCTGAAAGCTATGAATATAATGAGTATCTAAACAGTTTCTTAAAAGTACCTAGTCAAACTTAAATGTATTCTACAACTGATCAAATCCTCAAGCCCATTAGGGCAGCTTGCAGACTTTAAATTTCTTGAGTTATAGCTATTCATATTGACTAGAGTGGGAGTCCTGTTAGTGCAGTGCCTAAGGCATTTGACTGCTAACCAGAAGGCTGGAGGTTCAAACCCACCAGCCATTCCTTGGAAGGAACTGGGCAATCTACTTCCATAGAGATACCACCTCAGAAACCCAAAGAGGGGTCACTATGAATCGGAATTGACTCGACAGCAGTGAGTTGTTTTTTTGTTTGCTTTGATTGACTAGATCATTTAAGTAAATATTTGAGTCTTATTCACATTCTATTCAAGTATACAAAAATATGCTTACTTGTAACTTAGTTTTGATTATTCCTATATGAATTTTTCCTAAGTAAAGAAAGCAGTTGAGTAATGTAATTGTCAATTAAAAAAAAAAAAAAAAATGAAACGCACTGCTGTCGAGTCATACCTGACTTCTAGCGACCCCTCCTTGGGTTTCCAAGGTGGTATCTCTAATGAAGTAATTGCCCAACCTTCCTTCCGAGGAGTGGCTGGTGGATTTAAATTGCCAGCCTTCTGGTTAGCAGTCAATAGTTGGTATATACTCAAACACAACAGTTTAACAATTGAAATATTTTAAATTCATCTAAGTTTTATAACTTAAAGACTATACCACTAAGATTTTAGAAAATCTATTTCCTTTTAACTTATCTCGAAACCAAGACAAAATTGCTGCTATATACTGAACAGGAGCTCTGGTAGCATAGTGGCTAAAGCACTTGACTGCTAACCAGAAGGCTGGCGGTTCAAACCCACCAGCCACTCCTCGGAAGGAAGGTTG
>NW_006921589.1:21930041-21936195 GCF_000298275.1 Orycteropus afer afer
TCAGAATCCAGACCCTCTTCAACATGAGACAACAGCCCTGTAGCAGACAGTGCAAATCTTTGGATTTCTGCAGCTGAACATTGTGCAAAGCCATTTTTTGTATCATCCCACAATTTATTCTCTACAGTCAAGATGTTGACTTCTGGCTTAATTTCAGTGCACTTAGGTAAACTGTTATCCAAAATAGTGGTAGTTTCATGAAAGATCTTCATTTTGGGGAGCTGATGCTTCACAGAAAATTTCATTTGCTGACCATAGTGCTTAACAACATGCTTTGCCAGGAGCATCTGCAAATGTTTCTGAGTTCTTCTAGCCTGGCTGAGTTAAATTTTCTGTTTGCTTACACAATGAAGTAAATGAGCACTCACTTCCTCCTCTTTTTCAGCAGCTGAGGAACTAATAGGTACGTGTGAGTGGCCAGGCAACATTTTCTTTTGAGCACAGTGTAATAAACCCTTTTTAACTTCAGAATCAGTGACTTTATCCAAAAGTGCATTCTTTTGGTACCAATTACATTTTTGCAGTTGTACTTTATCTACATTAGTGTCTTTGGTTACATTTGAATCCAAAATAATTTGTACATCTGTCATACGCTGGCTTGTGGTATCTGATAGAGGTTCCTTTTTGATGAATTCTTCAGAACGGGAATGACAGATTTTACTGAGCTGAATGTTGCTGCCATTACACAGTATTTTTTTCAGCTTATTGCAATTGGGTTCCACTACTTTCTTTTGTTTATAATTCTCACGGTATTTCTTTAATGTACAATTGTTTGTTGTTGTTGTTATGTGCCGTCAAGTCAGACCCAGCTCATAGTGACCCCTCCTTGGGTTTCCGAGGTGGTATCACTATGGAAGTAGATTACCCCATCTTCCTTCTGAGGAGTAGCTGGTGGGGTTGAACCACCAACCTTCTGGTTAGCAGTCAAGTGTCTTAGGCACTATGCTACCAGAGCTCCTAATGTAGAATTCAAACTCATTAAAAGAACTGTCTGGTAATGTTTTGAAGACTGAGGGAAGCCAAAATGTTTTAAAAAGAAAAAAAAAAAATCACTACCATTGAGCCAGATCCAATTCATATTGATCCTTCCTTGTGTTTCCAAGGTGGTATCACTACGGAAGTAGATTGCCCAATCTTCCTTCCGAGGAGTGGCTGGTGGGTTTGAACTGCCAGTCTTCTGGTTAGCAGTCAAATGCCTTAGGCACCATACCATATATATGTGCATATATGTGCATTTATGTTTGTGTGTGTGTGTGTTTGTAGAGTTGGTAAGAATGGATCAGAAAAATAACCACCAATGTGCTAAATCCATCCAGTGAAGAAAGAATAGTCTCTTTAATAAATGAGTTTGGAACAACTGGATTTCTACAAAGAGTGAATCTGGCTAAACCAATAATGTCTTACATCATAGACAAAAACTAACTCAAAATGAATCAAAGACCTAAATTTAATATCTAAAACTTTAAAATTCTTAGAAGAAAACATAGGAGTGATGCTTTGGGATCTAGTTTTCAACAATGATTCTTAGATACGACACCGAGAAACTATTGTTCATCATCAAAGGACTTTATCAACCAAGTGAAGAGACAACCTATAAATTTGGAGAAAATTTTGGAACTATATATCTGACAAAGGTTTAATTTCCAGAATAAATAAACAACTCCTACAACTTAATAAAAACAACTCAATCAAGAAGTGGGCAAAGGATATGAATAGATACTCACCAAAGAACAAATACAAATGGCCAATGAGCACATGAAAATTTTCTCACCATCATTAATCTTTGTTGTTGTTGTTATTAGCTGTCACCATGTCAACCCCTAAACTCATGGTGACTCCATACACAACACGATAGGACCACTGTGATCCATAAGTTTTTCACTGGCTGATTTTCCAGAAGTACATCACCAGGCCTTTCTTATTAATTTGTCTTAGTCTGGAGGCTCTGCTAAAACTTGTTTGACTCAGCTAAAACTTGATTAGCACCACACATTAGCTTCCACTGAGAGATAAGTGGTAGCAGCACTTGAGGTGCATTGGCTGAGAATAAAACCTTGGTGTGTTGTTACATGGAAGATTAGAATTCTACCACTGACCCAGGATATCCCTGTCATTACTCATTTAAAAAAAACAACTCACTGCCGTCGAGTCAGATCCAACTCAGCGACCCCTTCTTGGGTTTCTGAAATGGTATCACTACAGAAGTAGATTGCCCAATCTTCCTTCCGAGGAGGGATGTACAAACTAAAACCACGATAAGATACTACTTCATGCCCACTAAGATGGCCATGATTTTTTAAAAAATGGAAAATGACAGGTGTTGGCAAGGATGTGGAGAAATAGTAACCCTCATTCATTGCTGCTGAGACTATAAAACAGTACAGCTGCTGAGGAAAACAGTTTGGTGGTTCTTCAAAAATTTAAACATAGAACTACCACGTTGTTGTTGTGTACCATCAAGTCAATTCTGACTCAGAGACCCTGTAGGTCAGAGTAGAAGTGTTTCATGGGGCTTCTTAAGCTGTAGTCTTTGCAGGAGACTGTCGCATCTTTCTCCTGTGGAGTGGCTGCTAGGTTTAAACCACTGCCCTTTCAGATAGCACCTGAGCATTTAACCACTGCACTACCATGGCTCCAAGAACTACCACATGCTGATCCAACTTGATGGCAGTGAGTTTGGTTTTTTTGGTTAGGGACATACCTAAGAGATGTGAAAGCAGCAACACATCAGACATATGAACATCAATAACAGTGCAGCCCTATGGAGACAGACTGAAGCCATTCTCCTTAAGAACAGGAACCTGACAAGGATGCCCTCTATCACCACTTCTATTCAACATTATATTGGAAGCCCTAGCCAAGGCAATAGGCAAGAAAGGGAAATGAAAGGCATCCAAATTGGTAAGGAAGAAGTAAAACCCCTATTTGCTGATGCTATGATCCAACACATAGAAAACCCAAGAGACTCAGCAAAAAAATTACTGGAACTCATTGAGAGATTTAGCACAGTGGCAGGATATAAGATCAACATACAAGTATCAGTTGGATTCCTCTACACCAGCAAAGATATTGCTGAAAAGGAAATGAGGAAAGCAATACCAGAAAAAAAAAAAAAAAAAAAATGAAATGCTTGTGAATGAATCTCACTAGGGACACAAAAGACCAGTAGAAAGAAAACTACAAAAGATTACTGCAAGAAAACATAAGAGATCTATGTAAATGGAAGAACGTACCATGCTCCTGGATAGGAAGACTGAACACTGTGAAAATGTCAATTCTACCCAAGGCAATCTTACATTTAATGCAATCCCAATTCAGATCCTATCAACATTCTTTAAGGATATGGAAAATCAATCACTAATTTTATATGGAATGGAAAGAGACCTCCAGTAAGCAAAGCACTATTGAAGAAGAAGGCACTCTGGGGGCATGGTGCCTAAAGCATCTGACTGCTAACCAAAAGCCTGGCAGTTCAAACCCACCAGCCACTCCTCAGAAGGAACACTGAGCAACCTACTTCCATAGAGTTATCACCTCAGAAACCTAAGGAGGGGTTGCTATGAGTTGAATCAATCAGCAGTGTGTTGTGTGGGTTATTGATGAAGAGGAACAAAGAAAGAGGTGTCAAATTCCCAAATCTCAAAACCTACTGTACAGACACAAAAGTCAAAACAACCTGGTATTGGTAGAACGACAGACACACAGACCAAAGGAACAGAATTGAGAACCCAGAAATGTATCCATTGACCTATGGTCAGCTGATTTTTGACAAAGGGCTGAAATCCATTAAATGGGGAACAGATGGTCTCTTTAACAAATGGTGCTGGAAAAACTGGATACCCATTTGCAGAAAAATGAAACAAGATCTGTACCTCATATCACACACAAAAACTAACTACAGATGGATCAAAGACTTAAATGTGAAACCTAAAACTATAAAGTTCCTCAAGGAAAAAACAGGAGCAAATTTAGGGGCCCTAATTTATGGCATGGGAGCTCTGATGGTGTAGTACCTGAGGCATTTGACTGCTAACCAGAAGCCTGGCAGTTCAAACCCACCAGCTACTCCTCAGAAAAAGGTTGGACAATCTACTCCTGTAGTGATACTGCTTTGGAAACCCAAGGAGGAGTCGCTATGAGTTGCAGTCAACTCAGCGGCAGTGAGTTTGGTTTTTTTGTTTAATTTATGACATACATAGACTATCAAGCATAACCCAAAATGTACAAACAGCAGAACATAAACTAGATAAATGGGACCTTCTAAAAATTAAATTTTTATGTGCTTTAAGAGACTTCTCCAAAAGAGTAAAAAGAGAACCTACAGACTGGGAAAAAATACTTAGCAATGACATGTCTGATAAGAGACTTATCTCTAAAATTTATCAAAACTGCAATACCTCGACAACAAAAAACAAACAATCCAATAAAAATGGGCAGAAGACATGAATAGACACTTTACCAAAGAGGATATTCAGGCAGCCAACAAACACATGAAGAAATATTCATGATCATTAACCATGGTTGTTGTTGTTGTTGTTGTTATGTGCCATGGAGTCAGATCCTACTCATATCAACCCCCCTTGGGTTTCCAAGGTGGTATCACTATGGAAGTAGATTGCCCAACCTTCCTTCCAAGGAGTGGCTGGTGGGTTTGAACCACCAGGCTTCTGGTTAGCAGTCACGTGCCTTAGGCAATACGCTACCAGAGCTCCTATTAACCATTAGAGAGATGCAAATCAAAAACAACAAAGAGATATCATCTTGCCCCAGTACTAATAGCCAAGTTCAACAAGACACAAAATAACAAATGCTGGCAAGGATGTGGAGCGATTGGGACTCTCATACACTGCTGGTGGGACTGTCAAATGATACAATCACTGTGGAAAGCACTATGGTGATTCCTTAAAAAGTTGGAATTAGAAATAGCATTTGATCCAGCAATCCCATTAGTAGGTATATACCCTAAAGAAGTGAGAGCCATAACAAGAACAGATATATGCACGCCGATGTTCATCGCAGCACTATTTACAATAGCCAAAAGATGGAAACAACCTAGGTGCACATCAACAGAAGAATGGATAACCAATCTTTGGTACATTCACACAATGGAATACTATGCAACGCTAAAGAATAATGTAGAATCTGCAAAACACTGCACAATGTGGATGAACTTGGAGGACATTATGCTTAGTGAAATAAGTAAATCACAGAAGGACAAATATTGTATTAGTCCATTACTGTAAAAAGTCAAGGAAAGGTTTATATATGGAAGGAAACTTTCTTTGTTGGTTACCAGGGTGGGAGGGGAAGAGAGGAAACATTACAAAAATAAAAATAAAAATCATATAAAAATAATAAACATCCACCTTATCCCCAGAAAATGGAAGGTAGAAACAACCTAAATGTCCATTAACAAAACAATGGATTAACAAAAAGGTTGTACATACATACAATAGAATGTTAGTCATAGAGAGAAATGAAATCCTGATACATAGTAAAACCAAACTCACTGCTGTCAAGTTGATTCAACTCATAGTGACTCCTCCTTGGGTTTCTGAGATAGTATCTCTACAGAAGTAGATTGCCCAATCTTCCTACCAAGGAGTGGCTGGTGGGTTTGACCCACCCCATTGATGAACTGTGAAAATATCATGTTGAGTGAAATAAGTCACAGAAAGAAAAATACTGTATGGTTCCACTTATATGAAATATCTAAACTAGGCAAGTGTATATAAAGATGTTTACCAGGGACAGGTGCGAGGGAGGAGAAAAGGAGGAATCATTGCTTAGGAGACAATGAGCTTCCAATAAGGGTTATAGAAAATTTGTAAATGGATAATGATGATGGCTGTTCAACATATTGAACACAATGTGACCAAATTGTACAAGAGAAAGAAAAAAATATACACATGAAACTTGTAGCTATAGTTGCATTAGGTAAATTTCATGAACCAGATCTAGGAGTGGTAGTTTAAGGAAATATGAACTTTAACTACAAAATTTTATTACTTGAGTAAACATTAAATGCAAAAAGGACCATGTTGTTATTTCTGGGAGATAAAAATAAATGTTTGCCTTTTTTAATATATATTGCATAATGTCTCAAAAAAATGAAGACATTTCTGTCTAATTCCCCCTAATTCTGATGTCTTAA
>NW_006921589.1:21936320-21938922 GCF_000298275.1 Orycteropus afer afer
GAACAAAAATAACCAGATTTCTCTGTTTTTATATTTTATGCTCTATTTTTATGAGAAATAGAAAAATAACTATAAAACAAGCTAACACTGGAAAATTTTTTCCAAGTTTCAAATTAAGTCATTTGATCCACTCAATTCAACACCCTACACCTTCTAATCTATAAACATCAACAACAGCATTTAGATAACCATGTTACTCTCTAAGGGAAAATGCATTAATCATAGTTCTCACTGGAGATGTAGTCATATTCAAAAGCTAATGTACTTTACATCTCCTCTCCCACACCTTGTCTGCTAGTGCATGCAAAGCCAATGACTATAATGAAATGTGCAGAGACCTGGAGTTAAAAAAACCAAAAGGGAAGAACATGCTCAGCATTTCTCAAACTGATAGAACTGAAGAAAAATTGAAGCCTCATGTTGCAATATTGAAAGATTCTATGGGCAAAATACTGAGTAACACAGAAAACATCAAAAAAAGATGGAAGGAATATATAGCGTCACTGTACCAAAAAGAACAGGTCGATCTTCATCCATTTCAGGAGGTGGCATATGATCAAGAGCCAATAATATTGAAGGAAGAAGCTGAAGCTGCACTGAAGGAACTGGTGAAGAACAAGGTTCCAGGAATTGATGGAATACCTATTGAGATGTTTCAACAAACGAATGCCCCACTGGGGGCACTCACTTGGTTATACCAAGAGATCTGGAAGATAGCTACCTGGTCAATTGACTGGAAGAGATCCATATTTGTACCCATTCTAAAGAGAGGTAATCCCACAGAATGTGGAAATTATAGAAAAAATATCATTAATATCACACACAAGTAAAATCTTACTGAAGATAATTCAAAAACAGTTGCAGCAGTATATTGACAGAGAACTTCCAGAGCTGCAGGCTGGATTCAGAAGAAGATGTGGAATGAAGAATATCATTGCTGATGTCAGATGGATCTTGGCTCAAAGCAAAGAATACCAGAAAGATGTTTACTTGTGTTTTATTAGCTATGCAAAAGCATTCGATGAATTCCGGTAAGATGGCAAAATGGGCAGAAAGACTGCACAGACACTCTTCAATAAAGAAAAGGGGAACCAATTAACACAGAGACAGAAGATAATCCTGGACCCCTGAACTTTGAAGGGAAGGATATAGAAGTGGACTAAACTCCATCTAGCAGAAGAATTTGCATGAAAACATCAAAGAAAGGAGACATACAAAGCTGTGGTCTGGCAGTGATCCTGATGGTGCAGACAGCTTGGATATTGCTCAGTGGTGGTAGGACCTAAGAATTAACCTAAAAATCAGCCCTGCTAGCCAGGGACTGCACAGAAAACTGCTCTGGTGGCTGGTGAATAAAAAGGGAAGGAGGAAAGTGGAAGGAGGGCTGAGCTGTGCATTTTTGCCTGTTCGGAGAGTGCAGCCATTTTGAATGTTTACAAGTGGTTTGACCATTTTGGATATTTAAAGTGACAGCATTCTCCCAGATTGCAGGGACTTAAGAACAGGCTCCACTTGGCGGGAACCACAAGGACATACCGGACGTGGACGGACAACTGGAAAGGTGCAACATTCCCCTTGTTACTCTTATACCCCACACCTTCTTAGTGAACAGAGGTGCGGCCATCCCTCACTCCCACCCACCTTCTGGGCCAGCAGGAATTCCATCCCAGTCTGCGTGCTTGGATGGAGCCTGGGTGCCCTGCCCCACCATGCCCCCATTTTCTTTTCCTTTTTTTTTTTTAGTTTGTTTGTTTTTGTCTGTTTTAAAACTACTACTATTATTATTACTTTTGCCCTTTTTATTATCATTCTCTATTCTTCCAAACCCAGGTTCTAATTTTCAGCTTTTTTTGTATTTCTTGTTCCCTGTTTCCTTGTGTTTCTTTTTGTGTATTTCCCATTTTTTCCTTCATTATTCTTCTTCTCTACCTTTTTTTTCTTATTGCCCTCTCCCCAGATATTGCAGGGTTTTTTTTTTTGTTTGTTTTGTTTTGTTTTTCTTATTCCCTTTTTTCTTTTTTTGGTTACTGTTCCTGTGTGATTACATGGTATGTTTTTTGTCCATTTGCTTTTACTTTTTTGATGGTTATTCAATTGTTATTTTTGTCTGAGTGGAAGTGGGAAAAGTCCCCATACAACACAACTACATCCACACTTCCTGCAGCTTCACTAACTAAGTGAGAGCCACCACTTCCTTCTCCACCAATGGGTCAGTGATAAACCACCACCAAGAAGAGCCTGACTCACTCTTGGCTGCTCTTCACAAACAATTCACAGAGATCTAAATACAACAAGGCCACAATGTCTCAGAGACAACAGACTATCACAGTCCACACAAAGAAGCAAGATAAAGTGGTAGAAACAAGGGAGCAGGATACAGAACCAGAACAAATACCTGAGGAAGAAGTAGCACTGGAACTCTCTGATAAGGACTTCAAAAGAATTATATTTAGGTATCTTCAAAGGAGTGAGAGACAGACCAAGGAAAACACAGACAAAACCTTAGCAGAATTTTGGAAGAAAATACAAGAACAAAATGACAAAATAAATGAAAAATTAGAAATTATTCTAAATCTACAGATAGAAATCCAGAAGATTAATA
>NW_006921589.1:21940242-21940783 GCF_000298275.1 Orycteropus afer afer
TACAAGAGACACACCTTAGAGACAAAGACAAAAATAGACTAAAAATCAAAGGTTGGGAAAAGATATACCAAGCAAATAGCAACTGTAAAAGAGCAGGAGTGGCAATATTAATTTCTGATCAAACTGACTTGAAGACAAAAACCACCATATGAGACAATGAAGGACATTATATAATGATTAAAGGATCAACTGAACAAGAAGATATTAACCATAATAAATATCTATGGACCCAATGAAAGAGCCCCAAAATACATAAATGGAACTTTAAAAGAGTTGATGACTATAGATGACTCCACAGTCATAGTGAAAGACTTTAATACACCACTTTAAATGAAAGATACAACTGGAAAGAAACTCAACAAAGATGCAGAAGAGCTAAACAATACACTCCACCAACTTAACTTTATAGGCATCTACAGAGCACTTCACTGAACAAAAGCACAATATACATTCTTTTCCAGTGCACATGAAAATTTTCCATGATAGACCATATGTTAGGCCATAAAGCAAGCCTTAATAAATTTAAAAACATTGAAATACT
>NW_006921589.1:21941216-21941790 GCF_000298275.1 Orycteropus afer afer
GGAAAAACAAATCACTAAATTTACATGGAAAGGAAAGCAATCTCGGACAAGCAAAGCACTATTGAAGAAGAACAAAGTAGGAGGTCTCACACTGCTAGATCTCAAAACCTACTGTACAGCCACAGTAGTCAAAACTGCCTGGTATTGATACAATGACAGACACATAAACCAATGGAATAGAATTGAGACCCCAGAAATAGATTCATTGACCAATAGCCAGCTGATCTTTGACAAAGGGCCTAAATCCATTACATGGGGAAGAGAATGTTTAATAAGTAGTGCTGCCAAAACTGGATATCCATTTGCAGAAAAATGAAACAAGATCTGTACCTCACACCATACATTAAATGTGAAAACTAAAACTATAAAGTTCCTCAAAGAAAAACTAGGAGCAAATTTAGGCGCTATAATATATGGCATAAATAGACTATCAAGCATAACCCAAAATGGCACAAACAGCAGAAGAGAAACTAGATGAATGGGACCTTCTAAAAATTAAATTTTTATTTGCTTCCAAAAACTTCTCCAAAAGAGTCATAAGAGAACCTACAGATTGGGAAAAAATATTTGGCAA
>NW_006921589.1:21943674-21950604 GCF_000298275.1 Orycteropus afer afer
GATAGAGCCTGATGGAACCACTGAGACTATGGCCCCTAGCTGCCCTTCAGGTCTGGAATTGAACCCACACCTGTGGCTTCCAGCCAAACAAAAGACAAGCATATGAGTTGAACATTTACCTGAGGTAGATACACTCCTTGGAGAGAACAATCATGGGAGAAAAGAAGGACTATGTATGCACAGAGAGACAGCTCAGGGCAGGAGTGCATGGAGGGCTGGACACAGGGAAGAGTTAACTATCAGGAGGAAGAAGGAGGGGATCTGTTGCATTGGAGTAAATTGTAATCAATGTCATGAAAAAAAGTTTATGTGAACTGCTGTATTGAAAGTGAATTTGCTCCATAAACTTTCACCCAAATCACAGTTAAAAAAAAAAAAAAGTTTCAAAACTTTTTCATTTTCTCTATTTATTTTGTCAGGGGCTGGTAACAGTTTGTGGACTGGCATCATCTGTGATCACTTTCTGAGCCTCCCTTTTCTAGGTTATTTTATAACCTAGTTTCATAATAGGGAGCTCTGGTGGCATAGTGCCTAAGGCATTCAGCCACTCCTCGGAAGGAAGGTTGGGCAATCTACTTGCACAGAGATATCACCTCAGAAACCCAGGGAGGAGGGGTTGCTATGAGTCAGAAATGACTCAACGACAGTGAGTTTGGGTTTTTTTGGTTTTGAGTTTCATAATGATTATACAGCAAAATAAAACCTGTAGTCAAATAAATTTGGAAAATGTGCACATCTTTTCAGTCTTTGATATGCTGATGTACATTGTGAATCTCTAAAACCAGGGTATATTTGTATAATGTATTTTATACAAAGGAGTTTTTGTGGTGAAGTGGTTTAAGCATTGGGCTGCTAACCAAAAGATTGGTGGTTTGAACCCACCAGCTACTCTGTGAGAGAAAGATGAGGCAGTCTGCTTTTGTAAGATTACACCCTTGGAATCCCTATGTGGTAGTTCTCCTTTGTCCTGTAGGGTCATTATGAGTCAGAATTGACTCGATGGCAATGGATCTTGGGTTTGCCCTAAGAAATTTTCTCTTTATAGGCTATCTTGAGTGACTGGTGTTCTTCAAATATACTTTAAGAAATATTAGTCTGAATTCTTAAGGATTATAATAAGCAGGTACTACCTCCAATGGAAACAAGGTGTTAACTTCAGTTAAAATGAAAATTTAGAAAGTTAGTTAACTTTCTGTATAGAGGGGGCTCGTTTTGACAGAGTGGGGTATTTGGCCAAAAACGAAATGGGAACCATATTTTCCTAAGACTCTAGCTTTCTAAGGAAGCCTAACCTCCTCAGTTGTAGTCTTCTGTGAGAACCACGTAGGAAAGGCACCATTTACTCTGCCTCAAAAACTCTATTGAAAATAACAAATACTGAAAGCAAGCAAAAGTAAAGGGAGGGTAAATAAATATCAATGTCAATAAGATGAACTGATATGCAGCCATTTAAATGTCAACACATAGTTTACAATAATCTAGGAAAATAATTGTTGTTGTTGTTGTTATGTGCCATCGAGTCGGCCCCGACTCATAGCGACCCCTCCTTGGGTTTCCGAGGCAGTATCACTACGGAAGTAGGATTGCCCAACCTTCCTTCCGAGGAGTGGCTGGTGGGTTTGAACCGCCAGCCTTCTGGTTAGCAGTCAAGTGCTTTAGCCACTATGCTACCAGAGCTCCTAGGAAAATAATTATATTAAGCTTAAGTAAGAAAATCAGGATATAAAATGTAAATATAGAATAATTCAAAATATATTGAAAAGAAAAAGACAAGAAAATGTCACAGTGATGTGTCTGGATGGACTCATAAAAGATTTTTTTTTTTCTTTTTCTTTGTAACTTTACACACTTCCTATACTTAGATGGGCTCAAGCATAGCAAGCATTGAAGATGGCAGGACCGGGCAGTGTTGTTCAATTCTACCGTACATAGGGTCGCTATGAGTTGGAATCGACTCAGTGGCACCTAACAACAAGAGTACTTGGATAGGGGACAGAGAGATGTATAAAGCATGTCTTGTCTGTTTTAGTCTTCTTGAATTTGCTTTCTCTCAATCATAATTTGCACATGTTCCTGAATTACTGTGGTACATTATAGTATATTTGGGGTTTTGCAGGTATTCATCACAAATGGGTGGCTGAGTGATGTTGTCATTGTAGTTGCAATCACAAATCGTGAAGCTCGCTCTCCTGCCCATGGCATTAGCCTTTTTTTGGTGGAAAATGGGATGAAAGGATTTATCAAGGGACGAAAGCTATGTAAAATGGGATTAAATGCCCAGGTAAGCTATAATAAATCATACTCGGGTAATGAGATTATTATCAATCTAATAGATGCCTTGTGTAGAGAATATACATGTGGAACAATCAACCTTTCTACACTGAGGTCTTGAAGTATGTTCTTCAGAGGTTTATTCCACCATTTACACCACCACAATGGCTCTTTCTGGTGGTCAGCTATGAAAGTGATCTAGGGCATCTGGATATGTGCTTTAGAATTGGCAAAATCAGCTGCATGATCAACCCTTTCTTTAGGAAATTGAAAAAAATTATGAAGAACAGAAATATTTTTTTCTCCTACGTATTACACAGTTACCAAAAATAAATGTGTATTTCTTATACATTGGAAATCCTTAGTTCTCAGTACATAAATAAACGAACAATAGTAGAGCTAGAAAGATAGTGTATTGTAGGTAGAGGGGGAGGCATAAGCTTTGGAATCAGACAGACCTGGGTTAGAATCCTTGGTTTACTACCTATGTAATTAACCATTTCAATTTACCTTCAGTTTTGTTTTTCTCTTAAGTGGGAGTAATACCTAATCAGGTTATTGAGAGATTTAAATGAGATTGTTCTCTTCTTAATTTTATGGCTTCTTAGGATACTGCTGAACTATTCTTTGACGATATTAGGTTGCCAGCTAATGCCCTACTTGGAGAAGAAAATAAAGGCTTCTATTACCTCATGCAAGAGCTTCCACAGGTAAGAGTAAATAATGAACTGGGACAGAATAACATAGACTATAAAAATCCATGCATGCAAAACTTATGACCTAGCCAATAATTTGAGTATAACTTAAAATTGTAAAAAATAAGGATTTTAATTGAACTCAGAGTTAGTTAATCAAAGCTTATAAAAGGGGTAGGGAAAATAAGTGTTTTAGCTCTGTGATTCCTTTTTGGAATAGTTTTAGGTTCTTAACTTAAGTCAAGAACTTTTTGTTCCTTTTAAGAAAATGTCAGCTAAGGCATTTGGCACATTTTTATAATAACTGAATCAAAGGGGAAAAGATGATATGTTCTGACTGAAAAGCTTTAACCACAAGGGTCGGTTGCCTTGTCACCCTTTTGGAATTTAGGTTCATAGGGATCATTGAACCTCAAATGTCAATAAAAGGGAGTATACCTCCTTTGGTGATTTCCATGGCATGGGCTAAACATGACATTAGGAAAAACAGCCAGGAACACTGTCATGGAATAGGGTATGATAAGATGGGGTTAAAGTAACTATGACTATGGGTACTTTTGCACTAATAGGCAGAATTTAAACTACACACTTTAAGATGTGCATTTCCAAGAGACATTAGGATACATAGTACACAGAGATAAATAAATAAATATCAACAACTATGGAATTTCTTTACTCATCTATAAATGAGAAAGATAAAAGGATATTAAATAAATTATATATTATATATTGATATGCAGTAAGGACAATCATTCATAAAAATGAAGAGTTTTCTTTAGAGAGTTATTCTTATAGATCATCAAAATAATATCATAAATCTCTATAGATTTAAAGAGCTAAGAAATAAAATAATCTTGGAGTTTTATAAAGATTATTTATGGGATTTATTATTGAAATCATGTGGTAGTAACTTCTATAATTAGAATAATGTTCAAGACCTAATTTTTGGGTTATAGGAAAGGCTAGTGATTGGTGAAATGGCAATTTCAGCCAGTGAATTCATGTTTGAAGAAACCAGGAACTACGTTAAACAAAGAAAAGCTTTTGGGAAAACACTTGCACATATACAGGTAAGCTTGTCATCATGCTTTCATAGTAGATATCAATTTGATCATTTGAATTGTGTCTAAGCCAAACATAAATTTGGGGTAATTTTCATTTAGGTGGTGTTAGAAGCCATGGAAGTGGATGAGATCACCTTGAGGGAGTAAGAGAGTTAGAGTAAGGCAAAAAATGACAGAGAATAGAGTCCTGAGAAAAACTACAAGGTTTAAAGGTAGATTAAGAAAGGAAGAGCCTACGAAGGAGATTGTGAATGAATAGCTAGAAGGGAGAAAGAAAACAAGGCAAGAATTATAACAGAAGCCAAGAAAAGAGAATATTTCAAGAAGGAAACAGTAGTGCCAAATGGTGTTTAGATGGAAAAGAAAATGAAGCCAAAGAGTACCTATTGGATATAATAGTATGGAGGTTATATTGGTATTTTTTAATAAAATCAGGGAGTGGAAGAGTGAATGGAAATGAAAAAGTAAAGATACATATGGGAGCCAACTCTTTCTTGAGTTTTCCTATGAAGGGTAGAAAGAATGGTTGCTGAGGGAAGAAAAAGATTTGAAGGCTAAGGAAGATATTTGGTGGTAATTAGTGTTTTTGTCCACCACTCATCCACTAATAATTAGAACATGGAATGTACGAAGTATGAATCTAGGAAAATTGGAAGTTGTCAAAAATGAAATGGAATAGATAAAGATCAATATCATAGGCATTACTTAGCTGAAATTAACTGATTTTGCCATTTTGAATCAGACAACCATATGATCTACTATGCTGGGAATGACAAGTTGAAGAGGAATGACATGCTACTCATAGTCACAAAAAAATATTTCAAGCTCTATCCTGAAGTACAGTGCTGTCAGTGATAGGATAATATCTATGTAATCACTACAAGAAAGATGAGTTAATACTACTATTATTCAAATTTTACACACCAACCACCAAAGCAAAAGATGAGGAAGTTGAAGATTTTTACCAATTTCTGCAGTCTGAAATTGACCAAACATGCAATCAAGATGTATTGATTATTACTGGTGATTGGAATGTGAAGCTGAAAACAAAGAAGAATCACCAGTAACTGGAAAGTATGGTCTTGGTGATAGGAGTTACACTGGAGATCTCATGATAGAATTTTGTAAGACCAATGAGTTATTCATTGCACATACCTTTTTTTAACAACGTAAACAGTGGCTATACATGTGGATCTCACCAGATAGAATATACAGGAATCAGATCAACTACATCTGATGGAAAGAAGTGATGGAGAAGCTCAATATCTTCAGCCAAAACAAGCCCAGGAGCTGAATGTGGAACAGACCATCAATTGCTCATATGGAAACTCAAGTTGAAGCTGAAAATAATTAAAACAAGTCCACAAGTGCCAAAATATGACCTTGAACTTAGAGACCATCTGAAGAATAGATTTCATGCATTTAACACCAATGACCGAAAACCAGACAAATTATGGGATGATATCAAGAACAT
The DNA here is from genome assembly GCF_000298275.1 of Orycteropus afer afer. NCBI lineage: Eukaryota > Metazoa > Chordata > Mammalia > Tubulidentata > Orycteropodidae > Orycteropus > Orycteropus afer. The sequence goes on from NW_006921589.1 coordinate 21,949,179, forward strand.
CATACATGAAGAAAGCAAAAGGTCATTGAAAAGAGAGGAAAGGAAGAAAAGACCAAAATGGATGTCAGAAGGGACTCTGAAGGTTGCTTATGAACGGAGAGTTGCTAAAGCAAATGGAAGAAATTACAAGATAAAAAAGCTGAACAGAAGATTTCCAAGAGCAGCTCAAGAGGACAAAGTCAATTATTATTATTTTTTTAATAAAATCTGAAAAGACCTGGAGTTAGAAAACCACAAGGGAATATGATAGTTAGTATTTCTCAAGCTGACAGAACTGAAGAAAAAATTGAAGGCTTGAGTTGCAATATTGAAAGATTCTATGGGCAAATTATTGAACAATGCAGGAAAAATCAAAAGAAGATGGAAGGAATACACTGAGTCACTGTATGTGTCAGACTGGGTTCTCTAGAGAAACAAAACCAGTAAAGCTTATATAGAGAGAGAAAAGGAAATTTATCTTAAGAAAATGGCTCATACACTTATAGAAGCTGGCAAGTCCAAAATTCTTGGATCAAACATCAAGCTAGAGGCTTTTCCCGACTCTTACAGCTGCAGGGACTGAGAAGCTCAAGGTTGACAGGCAGTATACTGGCCGTTGACTCGAATGAATGACGAATCCAAAATCTCCAGGCCGAATGGTGGATTGTTTGCTCACGGACAGTTGTAGGCACTGCAACAGAATCCCGATCCACAGAAGAATGTCTCTTTTTCCAGGATGTCCATAAATATACTGGAAGCAAACCATACCCCTAGAGAAACTCCCTTTCAATGGATTGACTGCTCAAAACATATTCATCTGATCCCATCATGGGAATAACCACATCACAATTGCTTAAACCACACAGAACTGTGGTTCAGCCAAGTTGACAAACAGCTCCAACTATCATACTGTACCAAAAACAATTGGCCGGGGACTCCGGCAAGACGGCGGACTAGGCAGAAAGACTGTGCAGACCCTCTCCAACAAAAAAAAAGGGAAACCAATTAACACAGACACAGAAGATAATCTTGGACCCCTGAGCATTAAAGGGAAAGATATAGAAGTGGACTAAATCCTAACTAGCAGAAGAATTTGCATGAAAATACCAAAAAAGGAGACACACGGAGCTGTGGTCTGGCAGCGTTCCTGAGCAATCCTAACGGCACAAACAGCATGGAGATTACCGAGTGGTGGTAGGACCTAAGAATTAACCTAAAAAGCACCCTTCTAGCCAGGGACTGCACGGAGGACTGTGCACGTTGGCTGGGGAACAAACAGAGAAGGTGAAGAGAAAGGTGGGCTGAACTGTGGACTTCTGCCAGTCCGGAGGGTGCCACCATTTTGAAGGTTTAAAAAGCAGCTTGAGCCCTTCAGGTCTGGAATTGAACCCACAACTGTGGTTTCCAGCCAAACAAAGTACAGGCATGTGAGTTAAACATTTACCTC
>NW_006921589.1:21954779-21957427 GCF_000298275.1 Orycteropus afer afer
TAGAAAAACAATCAACATCATCCACCACATAAATAAAACAAAGGAGAAGAACCACATGATCATATCAATTGATGCAGAAAAGGCATTTGATAAAAACAATTGGCCAATGTTCATCCATTTCAAGAGGTAGTATATGATCAAGAACCAGTGGTATTGAGGAAGAAGTCAAAGCTGCATTGAAGAAATTGGTGAAGGCTCCAGGAATTGATGGAATTCCCACTGAGATGTTTCAACAAACGGATGCCACACTGGAGGCACTTACTCGTCTATGCCAAGAAATTTGGAACACAGCCAAACTGGCAAACTGAATGGAAGAGATCCATATTTGTACCCATTCCAAAGAAGGGTGAGCCCACAGAATATGGCAATTATTGAACAATATAATTATTATCAAGGAGCTCTGGTAGCACAGTGCCTAAGGCATCTGACTGCTAACCAGAAGGTTGGTGGCTCAAACCCACAAGCCATTCTGTGGAAGTAACAACTGGGCAATCTGCTTCCATAAATATTTACCACCTTGGAAACCCAATGGGGGTTGCTATGAGTTGGAATCAATTTGACGACAGTGGATTTTTTTTTTTTTTTTAATCATTAATATCACATGCAAGTAAAATTTTGCTGAAGATAATTCGAAAATGCTTGCAGCAGTATATTGACCTGGAACTTTCATAAATGCAAGCTGGGCTCAGAAGAGGATGTGGGATTAGGAATATCATTGCTGATGTCAGGTGGATCTTAGCTGAAAGCAAAGAATACCAGAAAGATGTTTACTTGTGCTTTATTGACTATGCAAAAGCATCTACTATGTAGATGATAATGAATTATGGATAACATTGAGAAAAATGGAAATTCCAGAACACTTGATTATGCTCATGAGGAACCTATACATAGCCAAGGATGCTGTTGTTCGAGCAGAACAAGGGGACACTGCATAATTTAAAATCAGGAAGGGAGTGTGTCAGGGTTGTATCCTTTCACCATACTTATTCAATTTGTATGCTGAGCAAATAATCCAAGAAGCTGTACTATATGAAGAAGAACATGCCATCAGGATTAGAGGAAGACTCATTAACAACTGGTGATATGCAAATGACACAACCTGGCTTGCTGAAAGTGCGGATGACTTGAAGCACTTATTGATGAAGATTAAAGACTACAGTCTTAGTATGGGTTACACCTCCACATAAAGAAAACAAAAATCCTCACAACTGGACCAATAAGCAGCATCAGGATAAATGGAGAAAAGATTGAAGTTGTTCAAGATTTCATATTACTTGAATCTCCCATCAACACCAATGGAAACAGCAGGCAAAAAATCAGACGACATATTGCACTGGGCAAATCTGCTGCAAAAGACTTTAAAGTGTTGAAGAGCAATGACATCTCTTTGAAGACTATAAGGTGTCATGGTATTTTCAATTGCCTCATATGCATGTTACAATGTAACAAATTACATTGTATGGCTTTTTTAGCCATAGTCTTGGTAACTCCCACTTTGCCCTGAGCAACTGAGTACCCAATTGTTAAAGTTATCCACCTGGTGTATTTCTGTTGGAGCAGCAGGAGTAATTTTCGGGGAAGTTCACACTCTCTCAGGTGTTTAGAACTCTGATTGGTTGGTTTTGGCCACTCTGCTAGGCTCAAAAGGAGCCCTCCTAGAAGCAGAAGGAATCTCTCTGACTGCTGTCTGAGAAAGACGTGCTGCTGAGAGAAATGCACTGCTGAGAGATGTGAGAGAGACATGCTGCTGAGAGGGAGAGATATGAGAGACACGCACTGCTGAGAGAGAGACATGCTACTGAGAGAGACTGTCAGCTGAGACATGGATGGCTGAGAGAGACTGAGCACATTCCTGAACTTGAATTGTAACCTGTTGGTTCCCTAATAAATGCCATAACCTGAGTGGTGTCTGTGAGTTCTGTGTGGCCAATGCAATGAATCAGAGCCCAGTAGAGAAGTAGTGAGTGCCATTGGAGGGACGGTTGGTGTCAGGGTTGGTGAAAGGGCTGGAGGGAGGCAGCATGTCTGGCCTCAGAGGAATAGGCCTTGGGCTGCCGATGGTGATTCTGTTTTCCTCGTTTTTATTTTATTTTATGGGTTTGTTTTACATTCAACATTACATGTACATTTAGTTTCACTCCCCAGTTACCATGGCCAATGCTTACCCAGTCTCCTCCCCGCCCTGCCAGTAACCTCCCTCTATGCCCCTCAGTTATGCACTCTTCTTGTCCTGCATTTCCTCTGCGTGAATGCTGCCCATCTGGTGCTCTATGGTCTATTGCTCTAAGGGATGTATTTCCATAGAGTATGTGGGTGCATCACCCTGGGTTGAGTGGTCTGTGTGTACATCTTGTTAACTATTGGGCTGAGAGCCAGCCCCTGGGAGTGAGTTTTGTTCCAGGCCCAGAACATATCCCAGGGCCATAGTATTGGGGGTCTCACCAGACTCCATCTGACCAGTAATTCTGGTCATTATTGAGTATTTGGATTTTTTCCACATTTTTCTTCCCACTAGATCCAGGATCTCCAGATTTGATCATCTCCTAAGTGGTTGCCATTGGTAGCTGGGCACCATCTAGTTCATCTGGTCTCAAGGGCCGTCATGTCCTACAGCTGATTGCTTCCAAATGCCCTTGTTTTTTGTTGGG
>NW_006921589.1:21957920-21966993 GCF_000298275.1 Orycteropus afer afer
TGGAAGTGAGAATGGCCAGACTTGGTCTCACCTATTTTGGCCATGTGGTCAGAAGGGACCATTCTCTGAAAGATATCATGTTTGACAAAGTGGAGGGTGGGCAAAAAAAAGAGAAGGCCCTCAATGAGATGGATTGACACAGTGACTGCAACGATGGGCTTGGGTATAGCAATGATTGTGAGGCTGGCACAAGACCAGGCAGTGTTTTGTTCTGTTGTAGGTAGGGTCTCTATAAGACGGAACTGACTTGACAGCACTTAACAACAATAATTTTTTTGTTGTTGTTATTAGAATGAGAAATCATGCAGCATAATTTAACACCTAGAGAAAGGGTTTAGTGAAGACAAAGGTATTCACTGTATCAGTATGGAAAGGACAACCAACTGCTTATCATCTGTGAGAAAGCAGATGAGTATGGGTGTTGAAGCACATGGAAGCAGGCCTTTCCATCTCAATAGGAGAGATTCTTCATCTGCAATAACAGCAGGAAAGGAAGAAAGATGTGTATGGGTTCAGTCAGATATGTAGCTCTGTTGGTAGAAAATTAAAAAAGTTACTTCCTGAGGCTTCTGTTTCCTTCTATAACAACAGGGAAAGTCAGTTCCCCAGACAGGTGAGCGAGGATGCACAGAAGGTTCCAAGAAAGGAGAAGGTTTTAAATACCCTCTTCAGGGCGAGAGACTGAAAACTAGAGAAATGTAGTAAGGCCATTGGCAGTAGTGAGGACATCTTAGATGAGGTTACTGTTGCTGTCAAGTCAGTTTTGACTCAGCAACCTATAGGACAGGGTAGAACTGCCCTACAGTGTTTCCAAGGTCAAAATCTTTATAGAAGCAGACTAGGTTTGAACTACCAACCTTGAGGTTAGCAACTGAGTGCTTAACCACGGTGCTACCAGGGCTCCTTTGAATGAGGTTAGTAATCATGAATGTATAGTGGTATTTTTACTTTTTTTTATGTCATTTGGTAGAAGTTTTCAAGTGTCCATGTATAAGGACAGGTGAATGTGTTTATCTAAATTTGAGTTTTGCCAGGAAATTTAAGGTATTTACCAAAGAACTCAATATACGATGGCATGGTCACTAAATATGCCAGTTAAATTTTAGACTCTTTAGTGTCTTGTTATAAAGTCCCTGGATGGCACAAATTGTTCGCCTTTCTTGGCTACAAACCAAAAGATTGGTCGTTGGGACCCACCAGCACCTGGCAGCCTTCTCCCATGAAGATCTAAGCCAAGGAAACTCTGTGTAGCTGCGTCCAGTTTTCTAACACATGGAGTCACCAAAAGAGTCAGAATCAACTTGACAACAATATATTGTTGTAAGTTAGTTTCTTGTTAGAGGAATGGTTTATAAATAATGCAGTCATCAAATTGGTGAAACTTGGAGTTGGAAATTTATTTGTAAAGTTTTAAGTGTAATGACTTTGACTGGAAGTTTTGTGAAAGGTAAGGTAAAGATGAAACACCTTGCCAGCTTTTCAGGATCAGCATAAAATGGGTGCAAAGAAATTAAGTTCAGCCATGAATCAAATCCTAGCACAGATAATTGAATCTCTGTGGTCCAAGCAAGTTGAATCATCTCTCTTGGAAGTCTTTTCTTATTCATAAGGTATGAATGATATGAGTTGCTACCTCATAGGGTTGCTTTGATGATTACATGACATAATATACATAAAGTGCTTAGAATATTGCCTATCAGAGTAAGCACTTATTAGAGTTAGTTATTTTTATTTCCCCCCTTACACAATCTCCTGCTTCATTTTGCTGTAGTGAATGGAGCCTTGCTCATATTTTGGATCTTCTCCCTCTCAGTTTGGGAATAATTTCCTACTATATGTTCATCAAGTTAACTTTTTCCATCCTGTAAAGACTTCTTTACATCCTAACTCTCCTTATTGTCATAACATCTAAAAACAGTTATTCTGCATCTATGAAAATGAGACATATACTCAATCAAGAAAAAAATATATATACCAGCATGACTTGACCTGCCTCGATTGTGATTTCCTTAAGAGCAATAATGTTACATATTATAATCCCTTCAGTTTACAAATCAGTGATTTGCATTTATCAGTGGTTCTCAAGGGCTGTACTACTTGTACCCCATGGGGCATTTAGAAACATTGGGGAGGGGGTACACAGTGACTGGGTGTAAAACTGGAATTAGTGCCTTGAGGGCCAGTGTATTAAATGTCCTGCAATTTAGAGATAAATTTGTATGACAACTAATTGTCCCACTCACAATTGCTGGTAGAAATACTAACATATATGATTTATTCCTTCTTTTTAATTAAGCAAATATGTATTGAGTATGAGCCTGGAAATGCACACTACAGGCTTCTGGCAACATGAAGTTCTTGGTATCACTCTGTGAATTTCTCAACTCTCTTCAAAAGGGGAATCAATATCATTTCAACCACCACCACTTCCACATCAAAATGTTTATTAAAACACTAAGAATAGGCCTTTAGCCCTATTCTGGCCACTACAAAAAGTGAGTCAAATAGATATATTTTCCACCCTCCTGCAAATGCACGTTTCCTGTGCTTATGGACTTCATGTTAAATTTGAACAACAACATTAGAGCCCACTGCCATCAAGTGGATTCAGACTCATAGAAACCCCATAGGGCAGAATAGAACTGCCCCTTAGTGTCTCTACAGCTATAAATCTTTACAGAAGCAGATTGCCTTATCTTTATCCCACCCAGTGGCTGGTGAGTTTGAACCACCAACCTTTCAGTTAGCAGCTAAATGTCTTAACCATTATGCCACTAGAGCTCCCTAGATTATAATAAAGTTAATCGTAACATTCCCCAAATTGCCTATATAGCTCAAAAAGCATATGATTTGATATTTAACAAATCATGAGGGAAATAGAAAACTGCAGTATACATTTCTCCAAAAGGAGAAAAGGATATTCTTAAAAATATCTATTAATTATATTTTGATAACAAAAGGACAGGAACTAGTTTTTAATCCTTTTCAAAGTGTTGTTTTCTGTCAAAAATAGTTTTCTGAAAGTTCACTAGGTGGCAGTAGCATTCTGCTTTCACAGTTGTATTATTGATACCCAGCAGTGTTGTTTTCCAAATAAATGTACATGTTTTGAAATCCCTGAGATGTTTCTTTTAGTCTTCCTATGTCATCTAATTAAGTGAATTTGAGTAATATTTTTGTACTTCTAAGTAGAAATGTATTCAGAGAAGATGAATGGCCAAAACATGCCTACATCTCTTATTCTAGAACTGAGGATATTGTGGTTCTAGTTATAAAATTGAAATAGACCTTTAAATAGCATATTATACTTGGCCAAATGTCATTTTGTGACCATATAACTATTCAGTATCCTTCTCTTTGTTATCCTTGAATTTTGAACATTTTGGGCCTTTCTGACCATTTAAATGCCTGTCACAAAATTTATTTCCTATTTAGAATGGAGACTTAACATGCTTAATAGTTACAGGATTTTTATTTATTTTCATCCATACTTTCTATGAAACCCAATGCAATCAAGTCAAATCTGACCCTACAGGACAGAGTAGAACTGCCCCATAGGGTTTCAAGCCTGAATTCTTTACACAATTAGACTGCCACTTCTTTATCCCACTGAGCAGTTGGTGGGTTCAAACTGCTAACCTTTCACTTAGCAGCCAAGCACTTAACCACTGCACTATTAGGGCTCCTTGTACTCTCCTTAGTTGATATCAAGTCCATGATTTTCCAGGGAATAGACCATAAAATAGTACAGTTCAGATATTAAATAATATCTGCCATTTGTTAATTGCTATTCCCTATGTGCCAGCCATTTCACTAAGTGGACTGTCTCTCTCTGTCTTTTTTCCTTCATAATAGCTCTATAAAATAGTACTATAATTATCCCCATTCAACAGATGAGTAACTTAAGATATGGAAAGGTTAAGTAACTTGCCCAAAATTACACAGATATTCTAACTCTGGAACCTACATTCTTGACTCACACCTATTTAGATTTCCCAGAAGTTTAAAGTAGATAGATGGACCTTTTTCTTTCTATATTTCCTTCATCCTTGAGCAGTGAAGTGAAAACTTTAAATTTAACAGTGCTTAGTCATTTCCTATGTGGTATGTGCTCTTGATTCTAAAGGTACAAAGTACTGGAGAAAGGAATAAAACCATTTGCCAGCAAGTCAGTCCAACTCAAGGACCCTGTGTAGGTCAGAGTAGAGCAATTTTTCCATAGGGTTTTCTATGGCTGAGTTTTGGAAGTAGATCACGAGGTCTTTCTTCTTAGACGCCTCTATATTAATTCAACCCTCCAATCTTTTGGTTAGCAGCTGAGCATATTAGAAATAGAATAGGAGAAGAGAGAATAATAATAACACTTCTTCCTTCCATTCCTCCCTAAAGGGAATACCCAGTTCTTAAGATAAAACCTTGAGCCATGGGGTCAATTAACTATAAAAATTAGGTAAGAAACCTAATTTGTTTTATTTGAATCATAATGTTACTAGTGTGCAATTAATGATATTGTTTAAATGGCTACATAACCTCTCCAAAGTATCTTCCAATTCCATAATACTAGATTCTAAGAATTTTAGCTCACTATTAATTTGTTAATTTGTTGTATTGTGGTGGCTTGCATGTTGCTGTGAAACTGGCAACTATGCCATTTATATTTCAGATAGCAGCAGGGTCATCCATAGTGGACAGGTTTCAACAGTGCTTCCAGACTAAGACAGACTAGGAAGAAGAACATAGCTATCCAGGACATGTTGTTAGGAGGGATCAATGCCTAGAGAAGGATATCATGTTTGGTAAAGTGGATGGTCAATGGAAAGGAAGAACACCCTGAATGAGAAGGATTGACACAGTGCCTACAGCAAAGAGCTCAAGCATAGCAACAATTGAGAGGATGGTGCAGTGTTTCATTCTGTTGTACATAGGGTCACTGTGAATCGGAACCAACTCAACGGCACCTAACAACAACAAGAATTTTATCAATTAGAACTCTTTAAATGACTCTATCCACCCCACCTTGTAACCTCAGAGTAATTTTTTTTAAAATGTTAGCTGCAGCATTATGTACTAGAGAATTGCCAAAAGGGCAAGGAGGCCACATCTTCCGACCTCCTCTAACCCTGCAAGAGGTGGACAGAATCACCATCAGTAGCCCAAGGCCTATTACTGCAAGGCCAGACATGCTGCCTCCCTCTAGCATTCTCACCAACCGTTCCTCCCAAAGCACCCACCACCTCTCTCCTGGGTTCAATAATTCACTGCAGTGGCCACACATAACTCACAGATTATGGGGTTTATTAGGGAAGCACCAGGCCACAATTCAAGTTCAGGAAGAACGCTCAGTGTCTCTCAGCCCACCATCTCTCAGCCAACAGTCTCTCACAGTCTCTCTCCCAGCAGTGTGTGTCCCTTGGTGTCTCTCTCAGTGATGCGTGTCTCTTGCCCGTTTCCCAGCAGCGCATGTCCCTCAGGAGCGTGTCCTTCCTCAGCCATCAGTCAGAGAGAGTTCTGCCTCTAGGAGGCCTCCTTTTGAGCTCAGCAGAATGGCCAAACCAACCAATCATAACATCAGAATTCTAAGCACCTGAGAGAGAGCGCGGGACCCTCCCAGAACATTGTTTAGTGCCATTCCCAACAGAAATACCCCAGGTGGACAACTTTAGCAATCAGGAGCTCCTTAGTTGTCCATGGATGATACATTCCACCTTGGAGTTTACAAAGACTTATGGGTAGAAAAGCCACACCAAGTCATTTACCACACAACAAGAATATTATCAAATTTTAAAAGTACTGCTATGAAATGTTGATCATTCACCAAAAGCACATGCTAATAATTTGGTACAATTATTAGTTGCCATTCATTAGATAGTAATTTCAAAAAATATGTCATGGTGTCTACAGGGAGGAGTAAAGACCAAACCCGAGTAAACACCAACTCAATGTTAAAAATATGTAAACACTTAATGTCTTTATCCCCCAGAGAATAAATTATGTACTCTTGGGGAATTGATTCTTTTAGACCTCTGAACCTTACTGAATGCACTAAAGCAAGAATTCAAAATGATTCCATCTTGGTCTGAAATTTAATGTCAGCTTCTTGAATGAAGCTCCCAACATTGAGATAGTCTTAGAGATCTTGATTCTCTTGTGTTGTAAACAGTGCATAAATTTCCAAGCATGGTATTATGTGGGGGGAAAAATACCTTCAGAGTCATCAGATTCCCCCTTGTTTTCTAAATGAAGTATCATAGAGAGTTTCACTGAAATAAGCCAGAATATACTTAGAATTTCTGGGATTTTTGTGGAATATATACTCATGTGTTTTCAATATATAGAAGAGTATTTCCCCAATTTTCCATTTCTTATTCTATCTCTAGATTTTCTGTGAAGAGATCTGGATGTGTAGGATGGGAGTGGGGAACTCTGTGATGAAGAAGTTAGAGATTTGAACGTAAAGAGAGATAGAAAAGAGAAAAGAATGACAGAAGGAGAAGAAATTTTTCATGTAGTCCAGTATGTTCTGGATTAGAGCTCAGGACCTAGAGATGGAAGGAGAGTGGTACCAGCCTTCCTACTGCTTAGTCTTGGAATCATTAGATGCCAATCATCCTCTTTTTCTAGAACAAGATAGAGGTAAAGCAAAGGGAAAGGCAAGCAGTTGGTTTTTTGGGGTTTTTTTTTCAATCAGAAAAATAGTATTAACAGTATTAATACACCTGTGAGGAATCTGTCCCTCAACACTCCTAACCCACCTGACACTCTGGATTTTCCTGCTCCTGACTCTTATTATACTCTTTCTACCTTTTCTAGAAATGGAAAGTATGAAAACTTCCCCCACGACCAATGACTCTTAGTAGTTTGGTTTTGCAGTATGGTAATTGCTCAGCCAACAGTGCAAGCCAGGAGTAAAGTATCCTCTGGGAATCTGGCCTCACAGTCCTCCTGAAAGAACTTATAGCTTTGAACTTGCTAGCACATTGGTGGGGTACATTTAATTTCTAATTTATGTTTCACTGTGCTACCTTTTCACTAACTTCCATGTATATGCCATCTGTTAGCTACAGTGAAGTTCTCACACATAAACTCAACAACAGAACGGATCAGAATGCTGTTTCTATCTGGATTTTTACAAGGAAGATAGATGTAGCTAACCAAAGGTAGGCCTTGGACTTAAGCAGTCAACTAGCATAGGGTATCATGGTGGAAGCTACGCAAAGTGGAGAGCCAATCTTTCAAGTCTAAGCCAATATCCTCAAAGAAGTTCAAGTCAGTGCCAACAGACTAACTGGACCAGTAGAGACAGAGAATTTTCTGAGACACTCTTTAAACTTTGAACAGAATCTATCCCCTGAGATCACCTTTGAGCTAAATAGCAGAGCAGCACACAAAATAAATAATATTACCCATAATATTGATGCTGTCGTTAAAAATGATCTGTATGAGACTAAAAACCAACACTCACTCTAAAGCAAAGATGAGAAGGTGTCAGGGAAACTAGTGTACTGGAAACAGAACAACCAGAACACAATTAAAGAGATGGTTGCTACACTGTGAAAAATGTAACTAATGTCATTGAACAATTTGGGCAGAGACTGTCAAATGGGAACCTAACTTGCTATGTAAACTTTCACCAGAAACTTAGTAAAATATTATTGGGGGGAAAAAAAGTCTGTGCCAAAGAAACCAGATACAAAGGTAAAAGTGTGAAAGCCAAGAGTCTGGAATGAAGTAAAAACTTGATTGAAGTGGGAGCAGGTCAGGGTCATCTGAGGATGGTCTAGCTAGAATAATTTCCAAGAATACCATTGTCATTCAGTTCAAGCTACAGACTGCTGAGGAGCTAGAGGGTGTGGCCTCGTGAGTATTCTGATTTTCTTATTATTCCATTGCAATCTACAGATCTAGATTAAATGCTTGATAATATAAAATAATACTGTCTAATAAATATTTCTGATGTTGTGATTATGAACATATAGAACCCTCTTATGCCCCCAGCGTGTTATTTTATTAGTTGGTACTTTAAGTCAAAGAAGCAGAATAAGGAAATGGACATACTTAATTTCATTAATAAAAATTCTTCAAGGATTTAGTCTATAGAATAAAATAGGAATTTTCAACAACTGTAACTAAAAGATTTTACCACAAGATGGTGCTCACTCATTAAAGTCACACTGTTCAAAAAGTTTCCCTTCAGGTTCTAAATTCTAGAATATAGAATAGGAGATGTTATTTATCTATTTTTGTATCTTTTCTTTTAGTACCTGTTTTCTTAGCTCTGAAATACAGTGGGTTTTTTAATTTAAGCTGATTAGTTACCATGTTGTTGTTGTTGTTGTTGTTGTTGGGTGCCATCAAGTCATTTCCAACTCATAGCGATCCTATGCACAGCAGAAAAAACACCGCCTGATCCTGAGCCAGCTCTATGATTCTTGCTATACTTGAGACCATTGCCAATGCCACCGTGTCAGTCCGTCTCATTGATGGCCTCCCCCTCTTTGGTTGACCATCCACCTTACCAAGCATGACATCCTTCTCCAGGGAATGTCCCCTTCTGACAACATGACCAAAGTATGGGAGATGAAGTCTTGGCTATTCTCCCCTCCAAGGAGAATTCTGGCTGCACTTCCTCCAGGACAGACATGTTAGTTCTTTTAGCAGTCCATGATACTTTCAGCATTCTTCACCAGCACCACATCTCAAAAGTATCAACTCTTCTTCGGTTCTCCTTATTCATTGTTCAGCTCTCACATGCATATGAGGCAACTGAAAATACCATAGCTTGTGTCAGGCACCCCTTAGTCCTCAAGGAGACATCTTTGCTCTTCAGCACTTGAAAGAGGTCCTTTGCAGCCAGTTTGCCCAGTGCTATACTGTCGTCTGATGTCTTGACTGCTGCTTCCATTGGCATCAATTGTAGAACCAAACAATGTGAAGTCTTTGACAATGTCAATCTTTTCTCCATTTATCATAATACTGCTTGTAAGTCCAGTTGTGAGGATTTTTGTTTTCTTTATATTGAGATGTAATCCATACTGCAGACTGTATTCTTCAATCTTCATCAGTAAGTACTTCA
>NW_006921589.1:21968691-21972246 GCF_000298275.1 Orycteropus afer afer
TTCCTCATCTTTGGCTTTGGTGGTTGGTGCATATATTTGAATAATAGTAGTATTAATGGGTCTTCCTTGTAGACATATGGATATTACCCTATTAATGATAGCATTGTACTACAGGACAGATCTTGAAACATCCTTTGTGATGATGAATGCCACACCATTCCTCTTCAATTTGTAGTAGTAGATCATATTTTTGTCTGATTCAAAATGGCCAAAACCTGTCCATTTCAGCTCACTAATACCTAGGATATCAATCTTTATGCGTTCCATTTCATTTTTTACAACTTCCAGTTTTCCTGGATTCATACTTCGGACATTCCATGTTCTGATTATTAATGGATGTTTACAGCTGTTTCTCCTCAATTTGAGTCATGTCACGTCAGCACATGTGGGTCCTGAAAGACTTACTTTATCTATATCATTAAGGTTGGTTCTACTCTGATGAAGCAGCTCTTTCCCAGTCCTATATTGAGTGCCTTCCAACCCAAGGGACTCATCTTCCTGCACTGTGTTGGACAGTGTTTCCAAGCTATTCATAAAGTTGGCCAGTAATGTATCAGACAGTGTTTCTCTGCTATTCATAAGGTTTTCCCTGGCCAATTTTTGAGAAGTGTATTGCCTCCTCCTTCTTCCTAGTCTGTTTTAGTCTGTAAGCTGCATTGAAACCTGTGCACCATGTGCAACTCTGCTGCCGTCTGAAACACCAGTGGCACAGCCTCAAGCTTCACAGCAACGTACAAGCCTCACAGGATGACAAACTGACAGACAAATTTGTCTCCCTTAGCTGTTGGAAGCCTCTGTGCCCTCCCTTTACCTAGTTCCTACCTGGAATCTGCCACTCTGTGGTCCCCAGCCACTCCCTCCTTTTCCTGGCTTTAGGGGACTTGGGATCTTCCTTGCCTCTGCCCCTTTTAACCTGGATATCCTGCTGCTTCTGAGGTCCCCGAGGCCCCTCCTGTTCTCTCCTGCTCAAGGTTGGCAGGCAGTATACTGGCTGTTGACTGCAATGAGTTACCATATACCTTTTTTTGAAGAAAAATAATCCAGCATAGCCACTTTTGTTTTGCTCTAAAGAGCTTCCATTATTTAAATTTTTACCTGTGAGGTGCTGCAGTGGTTAAGCCATTCACCTGCTAATGAAAAGGGTCGCTGGTTTGAACCCACCAGCCACATTCAAGAGAAGATGAGGCAGTCTGCTTCTGTGGCCAACTACCATAAAGATTTATAGTCTTGGAAACCTTATGGAGACATTTCTACTCTGTTCTATAGGGTCACTGTGAGTTGGAATCAACCTGATGGCAGTAGGTTTGATTTTTTATTTGTTATTTTAGGTTACTCAAAATATTTACTTCTAATATGCTCATTTTTTTCTTTCCTCTAAACTCAAGACGGTGCAGCATAAGCTAGCAGAACTAAAAACACAAATTTGTGTAACCAGGGCTTTTGTGGACAGCTGTCTCCAGCTGCATGCAACAAAACGTCTGGACTCTGCCACTGCTTCCATGGCAAAATATTGGTATGTGTGCTACAGTAATTAAAATGTGGTGTTTGCTCAGACTGTTATGGAATTCTGCCAACATTAAACTCAGCCTTGAGGGTCTTAGAGGGAGAAGGCTTTATAAATAAAATCAGTGAGAATCTTTTTTTAAAAAAATGCTGAAAGGTTCCATTAAGCTTATGTATAATATGCTAAAAATCACTGAAGTTGGTATTTAACTCTTGTTACAGAAAATAAATTATTAAGAGACTGAAGTAGGATGACTTATCAGTTCATTTAAGTAATAGTTTATTTCAAATTATCTGAAAAACAGTACTGGTATAGTGAGACAGAGAGAAAAACAGTAAAACCTACGAGTACTGAGATACAGTCTCAATTCTTTCATTAAATAACTATGATTTGGAGCAATTCCTTTAATTCTCTCTGGGCATACTTTTTGTTAACTGTGAAATGAGAGGATTGGGCAGGATTTTTCTATTTAAGGTGCTTTCCAGATCTAAGAGAAATCCCATGAAGAACTGATACACCAAAAGTTGCACCTACTCTATTAAGTGCAAGGAAGAAATCCTATTAAGTGTAGAAAAAAGGCTTTTAATTGAACTAAAGACTGATTAACAGTGGTGTTAAAGATGATTTAGTTGGAAAAAAAAAGATTTTTTGTGTATTTTAAAACGTAAGAGCATACAGTTTAAATAGGTTCAAGTAGGTTTAGTTTCCTCTTTAAAAAAAAAAAAATCCTCACATATCATTAGCTCAAAGTAACCTAGAAAAAAATTCCTGTCATTAATCATTAACTTGTGTTCATTTCAATCAGAAATAGAATAGGAAAAATATGCAGAACAGTGCTTTATAGAATGATTCTAAATAAAATTGTCAGGTTGAAAAGTGATGTGAAAATATTAGGCTCATGTATTTTTGTGGAACAGATTTTACATTTATATTTACAAGAAGTTCTTTAACTAGTGGGAAAAAAGGGTAATCAATATTTTAAAAAAGAGTGTTTTTTGAAAAAGAGATGTTTGTATAAGATTGACCTTATTCTTTGGAAATACCACGGTTATATACATACTGGCATTTCACATTAAAACAGAGGGAGCAACTAGTTACAGACCAGTAACTTTTTTCCTAAAATACTAGCCAAATCCAGAAATTTATAGAATTCCAAATGTTGCCCCCAGAGTCTTGCCTATTAATTGTTAACTACTATAGTTCTTAGGAATGTGCTCACTTGTCCTATGGCTTGAGTTAAAAAGTGATCTTAAATGGGGGATTATGTCTATGCTTACCCTCGTTTCATTTTTTAAGAAAATAAATTAAAGGTCCCCCCCCAAATGATAAAGTGAATCAAATGCCTGCCAGTTATCTTATGGATTTTAATGGTAGTTACAATTATAGTGGTAAAATCAGAAAATAAGTTTTCTCAAGTACCTCAAGTTGATATAAATGTACTTTATGATAATAATCCCCAATATTTTTTTTAATGTTTCCTATTTGATGACATGTACCATGATAATCTGTTCCCTTAGATTTTCACTTTTACTTTCAGTTTATTTCTTAAAAGTCAGAACCCAAAAATGGTTATATTTTTTTTTCTTTTGAAATTCAGAATTGTAACTTTGGGATAAGGAATGACATCTTTGGAGAAAAAAATATGTATTATAAAAGCAAAAAGAAATAGAAGACTGAGTAATCATACAATTAATTTGAATCATATAGATAATCTAAATAAATTAGGCCAAAGGTAAGTCTTTTCAAGCCTAGAATAGCCCAAAACATAGTAGTCTAAAGTGTCCATATTTTGCTTGTAACTTTAACAAAAGTTTAGCCAGAAATATAACTTGTAAAGAACATATTCTTTTCTGACAATTCTCCTGAGATTTATTTCAAATGTGATTTATATTATCTTCTCTGGCTAGATAATATGCTGTTTGAATTGCTTGATAAATGTGTGTTTAAACAATCATGTTGTTGTTGTTGTTGTTATGTGCCGTCGAGTCAGCCCTGACTCATAGCGACCCCTCCTTGGGTTTCCGAGGCAGTATCACTACAGAAGTAGGATT
>NW_006921589.1:21974959-21975543 GCF_000298275.1 Orycteropus afer afer
TCTTCCAAATCTCTTGGCATAACTGAGTGAGTGCCTCCAGTGGGGCATCTGTTTGTTGAAACATCTCAATGGATATTCTGTCAATTCCTGGAGCCTTGTTCTTCACTAATTCTTTCAGTGCAGCTTCAATGTCTTCCTTCAATACCATTGGTTCTTGAACATATGCAACCTCCTGAAATGAATGAACACCAACCAGTTCTTTTTGGTAAAGTGACTCTATGTATTCTTTCCATCTTCTTTTGATGCTTCCTGCATCATTCAATATTTTGCCCATAGAATCTTTCAGTATTACAACTCGAGGCTTAAATTGCTTCCTCAGTTCTTTCAGCTTGAGAAATGCTGAGTGTGTTCTTCCCTTTTGGTTTTGTAACTCCAGGTCTTTGTACATTTCATTATAGTAATTGGCTTTGTCTGCTCGAGCTGCTCTTTGAAATATTCTGTTCAGCTTTTTTATTTTGTCATTTCTTCCATATGCTATAGCTACTCTTTGCTCAAGGGCAAGTTTCAGAGTCTCTTCTGACATCCATTTTGGTCTTTTCTTTCTTTCGCGTCTTTTTAATGACCTCTTGCTTTCTTCATGGATG
>NW_006921589.1:21975643-21987866 GCF_000298275.1 Orycteropus afer afer
CAGCCTTCTGGTTAGCAGTCAAGTGCCTTAGCCACTATGCTACCAGAGCTCCCTAAATCATAGATACTTTATTTTCTGATTGTGAAGCACCTCATGAAAATCCATTTCAGATGTTCCCTTTCTGCTTTTTATTTTACTCTAGGGCATCTGAGTTACAAAACAGTGTAGCTTATGACTGTGTACAGCTCCATGGAGGTTGGGGATACATGTGGGAGAACCCCATTGCCAAGTGAGTATGACTGTTCGGTTGCACTCTTCTCATGGTGTGATGAAAAAGGAAAATGTCTTTACTGTTGTTTGTAAATTAAGTATGGAAGGATAAAAGGTAGGAAATCTTTGTATTTTTCAACTGTGACTACAGAGTGTGTTCAGTCAAATGGGAGTATATTTATTTGATAGGCTTACCACTAGGATTTTAATTAATCATTTTTAAAGAAAGTAAAGAAATCAGTTTACTAAAGCTTGATCCTAGACCTTATTTGAGTCCTGATTTAGAAGTATAAATATTATCTCTTTTTTAAGCTAAAAAAATAGCACTACAGAAAAGTTAATCTACATATGAAAAGATCTAAAATACCATCCTTTAAATATTTGGTTATTTTGTTGGAAAAAAAGAAATCAAAAATATATATTTTTTCCAAATAGAACTTTTATTTCCTTCAAATTAAAAGAAATTTTATTGGCCTTTTTTTACTGCATTAAGTATGAATAAAGGAGCCCTGATAGCACAGTAAGGAGCTCTGGTGGCACTGTGGTTAAACAAAACATTTGATTGCTAACTGAAAGGTCAGCAGTTCAGTCCACCAGCTGTGCTATGAGAGAAAGATATGACAGTCTATTTCTGTAAAGATTTATGGCCTTGGAAACCTATGGGGCAGTTCTGCACTGTCCTGTAGGGCTGCTATGAGTCAGAATTGACTTGATGGCAGTGGGTTTTACGTATGAATATTCTTGTTAAAAGCTCAAAATAGTACCAGTTGGTAAATAGGCTGTGTTCTCCATCTCTATAGTTTCCTCTTTCCATCTTTTCACAGTCTTTCATAGTTTCTGTACTCGCTTAATGGCATTTGTCCTCATAACCATAGATACTTTTTTTCTCTGATTTAGCAATATTTTCAGTTTACAAAAATTTCCCAAAGAAGCTTTTGCTATATATAGAATGTGGTTCTGAATCTGAGGATGAGAGTAGTATGGCTTCTAAAAATTTTTCCAACCTTTATCTAAATGTAGAATATTTGGAGGGAAAAATTATCTAACTATTATCCAAACTGGTAGCCTAAGGCTTCAAATTTATCATTTTGGTAAGCATAATTGAAAACATTTTTATATACTTTTAGCCCTTAGTGAGGAGTATAAACATAATATGAAACTTATATTAAGTCAAGAACAGAAGCTCCAGCATAGATATAATCCACTCATTTTCTCTAGCCATTTGGCAGCTCAGAAAGCTTTAACCATGAGTACATATAATTTATAACCTTGTATAAAAGCTCTGCAACAACCAGGGCTTTTCTCTGCCTTGGGAATGTAGGCATGAAATAACTAAATCATATATATTTTTTTTTAATCAATTTTTGGACTTGGATTTTGTTATATCCTTTCAGAACTACTCCAAAGGGGTCTTAATCAAAAGCAGATTATTTTTAATCTTTGTGTAGTAGTGAAATCAGAAGCAAACACTGAGTTACACTAACTCAAAACACCAAACTTAACTGCCATCAAGTCGGTTCTGACTCATAGCAACCCCTTCTTGGGTTTCTGAGGCAGTATCTCTACAGAAGTAGATTGCCCAGTTTTCCTTCTGAAGAGTGGCTGGTGGGTTTGAACCACCAGCCTTCTGGCTAGCAGTCAAATGCCTTAGGCACTATGCCTCCCAGAGCTAACACAGATTAAATTATTGGAATCTTTCCTGTGTATTTTCATATTTTATTCACAATATTTGTCTGTCCTATTTACAATATACACAATGCTAAGATAGTAAAATAATAATGGATGTTTCTATTTTTCTTTTTAACTATGCTATTATAACTGCTGCTGGGAGTATAGACATGTAGTAGCTCAATGTTTGTCTAGTTTATTTCTTATTCTAAGAAAGGCATAGTAGATGGAAAGGGTTAACTATTTCTATGGCTCAAGATCAGATTTTGGCATAAATCTTAGTTTCTGTGTTTCTCAGAGGTGATTCCTTCAGGTCAATAGCAAGCAAACTCTGTAGCTTGATGGCTTATTTGAAATCCCTGGTTTCAATTAAAGATACTTCTGTTTCCTCTAAGGCATAATAATCACCATTCTTGGGCAGCTTGTTCAAAAAGTATAAGAACCTTTAAATTAGACTGTTACTTCTCTCCCCAAATAGTTAGGGAATAGACTTTTTTATAAAGATGAAAAGAGAGAATAGTATGTAATATCAAAATGGTAATTAGACACATAGGCAATTATGTGACTGCATCGTATAGAATTGATACCCACCCACCCACTGCTATCCAGTCTATTCCAACTCATAATGATCCTGTAACAGAGTAGCACTGCCCCCATTGGATTTTCAAGGCTATAAATCTTGATGAAAGCAGACTGCCTTTTCTTTCTCCCATGGAGCAGCAGGTGGGTTCAAACCGCTGACCTTTTGGTTGGCAGCCAAATGTTTTAACTACACCACCACCAGCTCTCCTCACAGACTTGATAGAAGAAAAAAAAAAGCACACATTTTAATTGTGTTCCATCTACCTCCCCCCACATCCCTCCGATTAACTAACATAGTTAATATATATATTGCTGAGTCTTGGTTTCATGGAGGAAAACTTTTGTTGTTGTTTGCTGTTCTTGTTTTTTGAATAAATGTTCCCTCTGTTTAAGCAAAGGAGCTCTGGTAGCACAGTGGTTAAAACGTTTGGCTGCTAACCAAAAGGTTGGCGGTTGGAACCCACCTGTTACTCCATGGGAGGAAAATGAGGCTGTCTGCTTCCATCAGAATTTACAGCCTTAGAACCCCTATGAGGCATTCTTCTCTGCCCTTTAAGGTTTCTATGAAATCAACTTGATGGCAGTGGGTTTCTGTCTTAGCATGTGGATTTAGTTGAGTCTTAGTCCTTACTCCTGGGGCTTAGGAAAAGCCAAGTTTAGGCTTTGCCGTTTCAGGACTTCTCTGCTGTGCCAGGAAGAACAGTCTGAGATGTGGCCCCTCCTCACTGTGCCTGGTTAAACATTGCTTCTGCTGCCTTTCTCTGTTAAGTTTAGTTGATGACTGAATTTAATTAGTAACCTATAAGAGGTCTACAGATCTCTGTCATTACATACTCAGTTGGAACTTCTTTGGGAAAGAAAAAAGCTCAACTCAGTCCAAAAATATGTATTGGGATTACCAAAACTAAAAAACAAATTCACTGCCGTCAAGTCAATTTGACTCACAGTAACCCTATAGGACAGAGTAGAACCTCCCCTTGGGTTTCCAAGGCTGTAAATCTTTATGGAAACAAACTTCATCTTTCTACTGTGGAGTGGCTGGTAGGTTCAAACTGCTGACGTTTTTGTTAGCAGCCCAATGTTTTAACCACAGTGCCACCAGAGCTCCTTCGGAATTACTAAAGAAGGCTGAAATGCCAGGTAGGTCCTCAAAATGCTAGCATTGGCTTTTGTGGGGAAGAACCCAAACAAACCCAGAATCTGTTTAAAAGAAGAAAAAAAAGTTTGAAAACACAGACGTTGGTAGATTAGAAGTTACATCAGAAAGTAGGCACCAAGATTTTAAAATTCCTTTGTAATGTAGTAAATCAAGTCAGTAAATACTGACTGAGTGCCTACTGTTTGCAAGGTTCCACTCTTTGGAAGGAAGATGGGGCAATCTACTTCCATAGTGATATCACCTCAGAAACACAAGGAGGGGTTGCTATGAGTTGGGTCCAACTCAATGGCACATAACAACAACAACAACAACAGTAATGAATATGAAGAAGTCTAAGTCCAAAATTGATCATATTCTTAAAGAGTTGGGACATTTAATTTGTCTTAAAAATTACATTAAAAATCCAACAAACAAATTTTATGCTTGGGGGAAAAAAAAGCCTGTAAATTCATTTACTAGGAGAGTTCAAAGTTCAATAACTAGTCTTTAATGCTTGGGCCAATGAAAAGATTGTCATATAATGAAAAAAGACACTGGCCAAAGAGGCAGGACCCATACATTCTTATTCTAGTCCCAATTTTCTATTATATGGCCATTAAATACCAACCATTAATTAGTAAATGTGTTAACTTCTCTGCCCGTTAGTTCTTTTACCTGCAAGAGGCTATTTATTCTCTCTAATCTCGGAGGTGAAAGGATTAAATGAGATGAGAAAAAGCAAAAACAGTACAGTGTCATGGTTACAATCATCACTACCAAAAGTAAACTCCTAATTGCATTTTTTTGTGTTTCTCTGGCAGTAGACTCAGCTGCTCAATACTTTAAACCTCATACATTACTGGATCAGCTATTAAAATCCACCAAGCACACTGCCATGAAGTCGATTCCAACTGAAAGAAATCCTGCAGGACAGAGTAGAATTGTCCCATAGGCTTTCCAAGGCGATAAATCTTTATGGAAGCAGACTGCCTCATCTTTCTCTTGCTGGGTGGCTGGTGTGTTCGAACCATCTACTTTTGGTTAGCAGCTGAATACCTTAACTACTGCACCACTAGAGCACCTTGGAGTTAACTATAAACCATTTCAAAAAAAAATAAGTTAACTTGTCAACTTCATGGAAAGCACTATTTTCTAAAGTATTATTGTATACCCTTGTAGGAGAAAGCAGTTGTGGGATCTAAAGGGATGCTAGAAAACATTTTGTTAAAAACATTAAGGATAACAAGAAATTAAGATGTTCCATGCATTTCTAAATGTAAAAGTTTTTTTTTAGAATGCTATTTTATGTGCTACATTTTACAGAATTAAATCAGATCAAACATACTTATAAATGCTTTTTTTGAATTTGTTATATCCTCAAGCAAACTAAAAGCTATACAGATTATCAGGATTTTAATACTTATTTTTTTAAAAAAAAAAGTTATGTCAATTTGGGATTAATGCCATACTGGAAAA
This sequence comes from Orycteropus afer afer, assembly GCF_000298275.1. Taxonomy (NCBI): domain Eukaryota; kingdom Metazoa; phylum Chordata; class Mammalia; order Tubulidentata; family Orycteropodidae; genus Orycteropus; species Orycteropus afer. Next base: position 21,980,718 of record NW_006921589.1, read on the forward strand.
ATAAATTTGTACGAGAATTTTTTTGTTTGGAGTTTATTAAATGTATACTTCAAAGTGAGACAAATTTTACAAGTTCTAATATTTTATTTATTCATTCATTCACCTTCTTATTTATCTAGAGCTTATGTGGATGCTCGAGCTCAGCCAATCTATGGTGGTACAAATGAAATAATGAAGGAGCTGATTGCAAGAGGGATCGTCCGTGATAATTAGACATCTGCCCACATCCTGGAATCCTATTACTGCTAATCTGGTTTTAAATCTACTCAAGATAAAATACAACCTGGAAAGGGGGAAAATACTAAACATCGTTATGTATGTTTTCACTATAGAGAAATAAATAAATTGTAAATATAAGATTAACACACTGAACGTAGAAATCTTTGAATCCAGAGATTCTGAAATTCTGCAATATAATTCTGTTATATACCTAAAGGTCAAAGATCTTTCACACATGTATTCATAAAATTATACCTAAAATTCTAAAAACCATTATTGCCTAATTCTTTTAAATTGGGGCAGAAATAATTTTGTATTGTTATACTCTAAAACATTAATAATATTTACAGCATGTTGTCTTTTAAAGGGAAAAAGAAATATAATTTAGAATGTTAAGTAATCAATCAGCTTTTGCTCCAAACTTCCCAAAACAGTGGTTTTCACTCTCCTACCCCACCCTAGGGCAGATTACTGAATAAACAAAGTAAATATGGATTTACTTGTGCTTATTTACTAATATGTAGTGAACAGTTTTACCTCGGAAACCCAAAGATGGGTCACTATGAGTCAAATTGACTTGACAGCAGTGAGCAGGGACTGTAAATTTGAAAGGAGGTTTTGATTCTATAGGAAGGTGTTGTGGGGTTGGAAAACAGATGCCAGCCGTACTGAGAAGCAGAATTTTTGATGTAGTGAAAAATGTGAAATTGTTCACTATAGATTTGTAAGTAAGCCTGTGCTTACGTTGTTTATCGGATAATGTGATCCCCCCCCCCCCATTTTTAAGCAAGGGAACCCTTTCTTCAAACAAAAGCTTATGTAGAAAGCTCCAGTGTAAGGTGCTGAATGCAGAGTTGCTCTGCTTGAAGCAGAGAGTCTTCCTTACAGCGATGGAACCCCTCATGTTCTGCTGATCATTGCCTAATGCCTTCAGAAAAGTCTCTGAACTACTGGCATCTGGGCTTTCCTCATATTTCCATGCCAGTTTAATTTATAAGAGACACAGAATAATCTGTCATCCTTTAATTTTGAGATACATTATATAGATATCAAAGCAATGACTTTCATTTTAGAACAGTTTATTTATTAATTTAACAAATACCTTGTGTCTTCTCTGAGCCACAAAGTATTTGTTAAATTAATAAATAAACTGTTCTAAAGATACTTTAGGAGCTCTGCTAGCATAGTGCCTAAGGCTGGCGGTTCAAACCCACTAGCTACTCCTCAGAAGGAAGATGGGGCAATCTACTTCCGTAGTGATACTGCCTCGGAAACCCAAGGAGGGGTCGCTATGAGTCAGGTCCGACTCGACAGCAGGTAACAACAACAACAAAGATACTTTGTGTCTTCTCTGTTAAAAATAATGATAGTAAACAAAACTGGCAAGATCCCTGTTATGAATAAGTGATTAAACAGGTAATAATAAACAAGGTAATAAGTTAACAAGATGATTTCAAATTGTGATAAATCCAATAAAAGAAATAAATAAGGTAAGCTTTTAAAAAAGAAAAGTGAAGACATATGACTTGAGATGTAGTGCTTATTATCAAAAACTAAACCATTAATTTAATTTGTAATTACCTAGCATCAATTCGTTAATGTACTTGTCTGCTAACCAAAATAGTGGCAGTTTTAGTCTACCACAGACTGCCAGAAAAACTAACAAATCTGTCCTGGAAGAAGTGTAGCCAGAATGCTCCTTGGAAGCAAGAATGGCCAGATTTCATCTCACCTACTTTGATCACATTGTCAGAAGGGACCATTCCCTGGAGAAGGATATAATCCTTGGTGAAATGGAGGGTCAGTGAAAAGGGGGAAGGCCCTTAATGAGATGGATTGACACAGAGGCTGCAGTGATGGGCTCAGGTACAGCAAGGATTGTGAGGCTGGCGCAGGACTGGGCAATGTTTCACTCTGTTGTACACGGGGTCGCTATGAGTCAGAGCTGGCTCAACGGCACCTAACAACAACAGTCCACCCAGAGGCACCTTGGAAAAAAAGACCTAGTAATGTACTTCTGAAAATGGGTCATTGAAAACCCTATGGAGTACAGTTCTACTCTGATACACATGGGGTCGCCATGAGTCAGAATGTACAGTACTGGACTGGAAATGGGCACTTGAAAGCATTATTTCAGTATTTGTTTTCCTTTGCATATAATGGTGAGTCAGTGAACAAGGTAGTTTTTAAATGGAAAAAGATAGTTGTATTCCTCAGAAACTCAGAAAACCTTAACATTTTATTTGCTATTATTGGTACTCAATGTTTTGAGTGTTTTAATACAAATTACAACTTATGGCATAGTGCCTAAGTCATTTGATTACTAACCAGAAAGCTGGTAGTTCAAATCTACCAGCCACTCCTCAGAAGGAAGACTGGGTGATCTACTTCTGTAGAAATACCGCCTCCGAAACCCAAGGAGGGATCGCTATGAGTTGGAAGTGACTCCACGGCAGTGAGTTTGGTTTTCTTTTAGAGCAGAAAGAAGAAAAATATTTTGATACTCTGCTTTCCTAGAATTGCACACCTTTGATTTGCTTGTATGTTTGCCAGCTTAGGTCCCTGCTCATATACATTAAATATCATGCAAAATGGGTTTCAAACCTTACTAGATATTACTGTATTTGTAGCTTTTACCGTCTCATACTACCGGGAAATGATATAGAACTGGACAGACCTAGACCTCCCCCCACATACCCCAGAGACCCCAGGAGGTGCAATGGTTAAGCACTAGGCTGCTTAATTGAAAGGGGCCCTAAAGTTGGAGCCCACCAGCCACTCAGCAATTTTGAAAAGACCTGGAGATCTGCTCCCACGTAGATTAACCAACCCATTGCTGTGAGTTGATTCCAATCCATAGTGACCCTATAGAACAGAGTAGAACTGCCCATAGAACTTCTAAGCCTGTAATCTTCAGGAATGCAGCTTGTGACATCTTTCTTCTGCAGAGCAGCTGGTAAGTTCAGTTAGCAGCTGAGCACTTAATCACTGCACCACCAGTGCTCCTTCTGTGATGATCACAGCCTAGGAACCCTATGGAGCAGTCTACTCTGTCACATGGGGTTGCTGTGGGTCAGATCAACTTGATGGCACGCAACCACCAGGCCCTCACAGTCCCTTTTCCTTCCATTCCAATCTTAAAGAACACTAGATTTTAGGAGTACATCTCTATGAGAAAAGGGAAACTGGCATGGTAGGAAAAGCTTATTATGTAGAGGTAGACAGAGGTAGATTTGAATGATAGGTCTACCATGTAGGGGCCATTGTACCTTAAGCAAGTTATTTAACTTCCCAGGATTCTTTGAGGTGTGAATGACAAAAGAAACCCAATCCAAGATAACCTAAATAAAAAATAGGGTTACAAAAGCCTGATTCTGGAGGCTCAGAACTGAAAGCAGGGTGGTATTATCACAAGAAAGGAAACAGGTCAGGCAGATCTAAATCACACTCCATCTGTCTCTCTCTCTCTCTCACACACACAAACACACACACACACTCACAGCTACTGCAGTCCAGCTAGGAGTCAAAACAAAAACCAAACCCACTACTATCAAGTTGATTCTGATAGAAACCCTATAGGACAGAGTAGAAATGTCTCATAGGGTTTCCAAGGCTGTAAGTCTTTCGGAGGCAGACTGTCTCATCTTTCTTCTACAGGGTGGCCGGTAGGTTCGAACCGCTGATGTTTTGGTTAGCAGCCAAATGCTTTAAACACTGCATGCTAGTAATTTTTACACATCAGAAAGTAAAAGGATCTTTAAGATGGGATATTTTCTTGGAATGACCTCTGGGATGTTTTCTGTCTCTTCTAAGCCAATTGTTTTCTCTGTCTTATCAACTTCAGTCTAGTTTTACACCCCCAAAAGAAGCATGAGTTGTATCATGGCCTTAAAGCTAAAAGCAAAAAAGGGGATTCAGGGTGTGCTTTTTAACCTTTCATTTGGTTTTCATTTCTTAGCTAATCTTTGTGTTTTGCCTGTGTGGCTTTGATTGTATCAAAGTGCCTGTATCTCATGCAGTGCTGAGTGCTCAGAAAATTATAATAATAATGCTGAAAAGAACAGAGTACACCAACACAACAAGAAAGAAACACTGTGTAAATAATTAATGAGAGTTAAAAAGCCTGAGTAATTTTGTTTCTTGGTGAGATTTTTTAGGTTCAGAATTATTGCTTTAAAATTGTGTTTGCCCCTTGTTTCTTTGATGGTGTAATTGAAAATGACAGTATGCAAAAGAAATTGTTTTGGTTTGCAATTTAAAAATCTAACTCTGCAAATCTTTACTAAATCTAGTAATTTTAGTAGTTTATGGCTCAAAGTATAAGATTTCTAGATTGTATTTTTTTCATATGTCAGTATTATTTTTGGCACACACAGCATTTATTTACTTGGAACATTAGAGAATTTGACGTCAAGATTGAAACCAACTGTAGATTTATCATGTCTACTGTTTTAAAATAAATGTTGAAAAGAAGTTCTACTCTGTTTTTGAAATCTGATTTTCCATTTTTAAGAAAAGACTATGGAAAACTTCAAACATATTAAACATACAGAGTGTAATATAAACAACCTCATCTTTAACATTTATCAACATTTTGCCAATCTGTCTCCTCCATTGTTTTCATGAAGCTTCTTTTAAAGCAAATCCCAAACATCTTGCTATTTACACACACACATATTTCAGAATACATATCTAACTGATGAAGAATATTTTCACATAACCACAAGGCCATTCCAAAACCAAATCCATTGCCATCAAGTCAATTCTGACTTATAGAAAACCCAGAGAACAGAGCAGAACTGCCTCATGGGGTTTCCAAGGTGTAAATCTTTATGGAAACAGAGTGCCTCATCTTTCTCCCATGGATTGGCTGATAGGTTTGAACAACTGACCTTTCAGTTAGCAGACAAATATATAAACACTGCACTACCAGGAGCTCCTTATAAATCATTAAATTTAGTACATAATTCCAAGTTCACATTGAATTTTCCTTGATTGTATCAAAAATGCCTTTTGTTCCTGGTTTCTTCAAATCTAGATCCAAGCAAGGTCCACAAGTTGCGTTTGGTTGTATTGTCTCCCAAGTCCTTTTATAACAGTTCTTCCTCTTCCCACCTTTTCTTAAAATTTATTTTTTTAATTAATATATAGCAAAATCATCTGTTTGAATTTTAGCATGCCACCACTACCATACTCAGGATACAGAATAGTTCTATCACCCCCCAAAATCCATGCCTTTATACTCATACCCTTCCCTCGCCTCTAACCCTTGGCAACCACTGACTGATCTGTTGTCATTTTGTTGTTTTGAGATTATCATATAAGTGGAATCATACAGTGTGTAACCTTTTGAGACTGACTTCTTTCTCTTAGCAAATACATTAAAATTTATATTTTGAGTGAACCAATAGCTCATTCATTTTAAACCACTATAGTATTCCATTGTATGGATGTACGATTGTTTGTTTATTCATTCAGCTGCTTAAGGATATTTTGGTGGGTAAGGATAAATAAGGAGTTCAGGTGGTGCTGTGGTTAAAGCATTAGTCAGCTAACTAAAAGTTTGGTGATTTGAACCCACAAGCCACTCTGTAGGAGAAAGATGAGGCAGTCTGCTTCCATAAAGATTTACAGCCTTGGAAACCCTATGGGGCAGTTCTACTCTGTCCTCTAGAACTGCTATGAGGCAGAACTGACTCAATGGCAATGGATTTGGTTTTAAGGATAAATACCTAACAGAAGGATTATTGGGTCACATGGTGTATTAGGATCTTCAGACAAACAGAATCAATAGGATAGATACTTATTTTCAGAAATTGGCTCATGTAGTTGTGAGGACTAGCAAGTCTGAAATATGGATGTCAGGAAACAGGCTAGAAACTCTGGCAGGATATCTGTTACAGTTTTGAGACAGCATTTCTTCTCCCTCACTCTTAAGTCCTTCAACTAATTGGATGAGGCACATGTTAATCACATGTAAATATTTTAATAGCAACATAGAGACCAAACAAGTGGGCATCATAGCCTAGGCAAGTTGACATAAAATCAAGCATCACATATAGTATGTACATGTTTAACTTTGTAAAAAGCTGCCAAACTTTCTCCAGAATTGTCTGTACCATTTGCCCTCCAACCAGCAATGTAAAATTTCCAATTGCCCATATCCTCTCTGTTGTTGCTCTTGTTAGGTGCTGTTGAGTTGGATCTGATTCATAGAAACCCTATGTACAACACAACAGAACACTGCCCAGTCTGTGCGAGCTTCATAATCCTTGCTATGCTTGAGCCCATTGTTGCAGCCACTGTGTCAATCCATCTCATAAGGGTCTCCCCCTTTTTTACTGACCCTTTACTTTACCAAGCATGATATAATTCTCCAGAGAATGGTCCCTTCTGACAACATGACCAAAGTAGGTGAGATGAAGTCTGGCCATTCTCACTTCTAACGAGCATTCTTTCTGCACTTCTTCCAGGACAGATTTGTTCGGTCTTCTGGAAGCCCATGGTATTTTCGGTATTCTTCACTAACACCACAATTCAAAGGCATCAACTCTTCTTTGGTCTTTGTTATTCATTGCCCAGCTGTCATATGCTTATGAGGTGATTGAAAATATCATGGTTTGGGTTAGATACACCTTAGTCTTCAAAGTGACATCCTTGCTTCTTAACACTTTAAAGAAGTATTTTGCAGCAGATTAGCCCAGTACAATACAATGTCTAATTTCTTGACTGCTGCTTCAATGGGTGTTGATTGTGGATCTAAGTAAAATGAAATCCCTGACAACTTCAATCTTTTCTCCATTTATCATGTTTATTGGCCCAGTTGTGAGGATTTTCTTTTTTTTTTTTTTTTTTGAGGTGTAATCCATACTGAAAACTGTAGTCTTTGATCTTCATCATTAGGTGCCTGAAGTCATCTTCACTTTCATC
>NW_006921589.1:21987966-21993026 GCF_000298275.1 Orycteropus afer afer
GTAATCCATACTGAAAACTGTAGTCTTTGATCTTCCTCATTAGGTGCCTGAAGTCATCTTCACTTTCATCACACTTCCAGCAAGATTGTGTCATCTTGCAACTTGCATATCGCAGGTTGTTAATGAGTCTTCCTCCAATCCTGATGCCACATTTTGCATATAGACCAGCTTCTCAGATTATATGCTCAGCATACAGATTGAATAAATAAGGTGAAAGATACAACCCTGATGCACACCCTTCGTGATTTTAAACCATGCAGTATCCCCTTGTTCTGTTTAAACATCAGCCTCTTGGTCCAGGTTCTTCATAAACACAATTAAGTGTTCTGAAATTCCCATTCTTTGCAATGTTACCCATAATTTATCACAGGTAAACATTTTTCTGGTATGCCTTGCTTTCAGCCAAGATCCATCTGGCATCAGTCATGATATCCCTTGTTCCATATCTTCTTCTGAAACCAGCTTGAATTTCTGGAAGTTCTGTCAATATACTGGTGCAACTGTTTTTAAATTATCTTCAGCAAAATTTTACTTTGTGTGATATTAATGATATTGAATCTTCTCTTGTTCCTGTATATTTTACTTTAGCCATTTTAATATGTGAGTAGGTGGTACCTAATAGATGTCACATAGTTTTAGTATGCATATCCAAAATGTAATGAAGGAGCTCTGGTGGTGCAGTGGTTAAGTGCTTGGCTGCTAACCGAAAAGTCAGAGGTTCAAACTCACCAGTCGTTCTGGAGAAGAAAGGTATGGCAGTCTGATTCCATAAAGATTATAGCCTTGGAAGCCCTATGGGGAAGTTCTGTTCTCTGTCCTATAGGTTTGATATGAATCAGAATCAACTTGATGGCAGTGGGGTTTTGGATAATGTCTCATGATGCTCAACATCTTTTCATATGCTTACTTGCCTTCAATGGATTGTCTGTTCAGGTCTTTTGCCCATTTTTTAGTTGAGCTGCTTGTTAGAATGTTGAGTTTGGGAATTCTATAAATTCTGAATCATGTGAAGCACAAGGAAAGGGCAGGCTGACATTCAGACAGTTAATTACTTACATAGGCAGTGAAGAGTGGCCCTTGCATAGGGTGACACCAAAATGAAAGAGGCCAAATGACTGCAACAAAAATGATGGGATACTTGTTCCTTGAGGGAGCCCATTCCATGCTATAGCTAAGCAGTCTTGTACCCTGCAGTTGTACCTGAAAGATGGGATGAAGCAGAAAACCTCTGTGGTGGATTGAGTTGAAGTCCTGACACTAGTGCCTGTGGATGTGATCTTGTTTGGAAATGTCATTTTATTATTATTTTGTAAATGTTGATGGGGTCATGCTGGTGTAGGGTGAATCTTAAACCTAATCACTTCTGAGTTATAAATATAGAATAGACTCAGGGACATACATAGGGGAAGACATGTCATGTAAAAATCATCTGCAATCTAAACAATGTCAAGGAACCAAGGAACACCTGGGACCTAAACAGCAATGAACATGGCCTACACTCTGCTTTGGACTTTTAGCCCCCAGAAGTGTGAGAAAATAAATTTCTGTTCTTTAAAGCAATCCATCTGTGGTATTTGTGTTACAGCCACACTAGCAAACTAAGATAGTCTCATAACTCCCCTTTGAAACAAAAGACAATGAAAAACTGACTCATGACAACCTCCATGGTAGACAGGAAAATTAATGAGAAATGGATGTGTAGCAGCTCCTCATAGGCTTCCCATGCTATCATTCTCCAACAGTATCACAGGTATTCTGCCAAGATTCAGCTGTGATTGAAGCTTTGCCTATGGAGCTTATGTGGAAACGTGCAAGATCATCAGGCACTGGCATGGAGCTGTTCCCCTACAGATCCAAGTCCTTTTTCAGATACGTGATTTGTAAATGTTTTCTTCTTATTTGTAGCTAGACCTTTCATTCTCTTAACAGTGGGTTTTACAAAGTAAGACTTTTTAATTGACAAATTACAGTTTATCTATTTTTTATTTTTTTTGCATCATGCAATTGGTATCACATTTAAGAGCTCTCTGCCCAAACCTTGAAAAAAATTCTCCATGTTTTCTCTAATAATTCTATAGCTCTATGATGTATTAATAATTTTTGGTAAGTTGTGCAGTTTAAGTCATTGTTCATTTTTATACTTTCTGTCAAAAAACCAATTGTCCATATTTGTGTGGTTCTATTTCTGGACTGTTCTGTTTCATTGATCTATATGCATCTTCCTCTTTGTCAGTACTACATTCTCTTAATTACTATGGCTTTCTAGAAATCTTAAAATTGGGTAATGAGATTACCCCAACTTCTTTTTCAAAATTGTTTTGGCTATTCTAATTATTTTGCCTATTCATACAAATTCTTTTAATTAACTTGTTTATATTTATAAAAATTACTGCTGGAGTTTTCATTGGAATTGCATTAAATCTGTAGATCAGTTTGGAGGGAATTACCATCTTTACTACGCCAAGTCTTCCAATCCATGGACAGGTTATGTCTCTTAATTCACTTAGGTCTTCTTTTAAAATATATATATTGTTATATATATTGTGATTGTGATTTGGGTGAGAGTTTACAGAGTAAATTCCATACAGCCGTTCATACACATTTTGTCTCATGACATTGACTGCATTTCCTCACGATGTAACAGCTCACTTCCCACTTTCTCCCCATAGTTACTTCTTCCTTCTGTCTTTCCCTCCCATGCACTCCCACCCCAGAGCTGTCTCCCTGAGCAAACACTGCCCTTCTGTTCTCCCATGATTGATCGCTCTAAGGAGTGTATCTGCCTGATGTAAATGTTCACCCCATACGCCTGTCTGTTGTTTGGCTGGAAGCCACAGGAGTGAGTGCAACTCCAGACCTGAAGGGTGGCTAGGGCCCATAGTCTCAGGGGTCTCACCAGGCTCTATCAGATCAGCAAACCTGGTCTTTTTTCTTTTTCTTTTTAATGATTTTGAGTTTTGTTCCACATTGTTCTCCCACTCTATCCAGGATCTCCTACACCCATCCCCCTCCAAGTGGTTGATAGTGGTAGCCAGGCACCATCAAGTTCTTCTAGTCTCATGATCATACAGGCTGAGGACTGTATGGTCTACCAGTCCCTTGGAATAATTGTTTCCAAGTATCTTTGGTTTTCTTCGTTCTTCTTTGCTTTGGACAAAGAGAGACCCATTGTTGCATCTAGATGGCTGCTTGCAAGCTTTTAAGATCCCAGTTGCTACTCACCAAAGTAGGAAGTAGAACAATGTTTATGTGTAGTATGTTATGCCAATTGAGCTTGATGTCCCCTGCAACCATGGTCCCGAGCCCATAGGTCCAACGACTCACACCCTCTGGGTAGCCACCACAAATCTTGCCCTTTGTAGCTCTACTATTGTTGTTGTTGTTAGGTGCAGTCGACTCAGCTCCAATTCACAGTGAAACTATGTACAACAAAACAAAACACTGCCCAGTCCTGTGCCAGCCCCACAATCCTTGCAATACCTGAGCTCATCACTGCTGCCACTGTGTCAATCCATCTCATTGAGGGCCATCCCCTTTTTTGTTGTCCCTCCACCTTACCAAGCATGACATCCTTCTCCAGGGAATGGTCCCTTCTGACAACATGACCAAAGTAGGTAAGACAAAGTCTGGCCATTCTTGCTTCCAAGGAGCATTCCGGCTGCACTTTTTCCAGGACAGACTTGTTAGTTCTTTTAACAATGCGGGTACTTTCAGTATTCCTCACCAACACCACAACTCAAAAGCATTGACTCTTCTTCAGTCTTCCTTTTTCACTGTCCAGCTCTCAAATGCATATGAGGCAATTGAAAATACCTTTGCTTGTGTCAAGGGCACCTTAGTCTTCAAGGAAACATCTTTGCTCTTCAGCACGTGAAAGAGGTCCTTTGCAGCAGATTTGCCCAATGCTATACGACGACATCTGATATTATGACTGCTGCTTCCATGGGTGTTGATTATATAAACAAGTAATATGAAGTCTTTGACAACTTCAATCTTTTCTCCATTTATCATGATGCTGCTTATTGGTCTAGTTCTGAGGATTTTTGTTTCCTTTACATTGAAGTGTAATCCATACTGCAGACTGTAGTCTTCAATCTTCATCAGTAAGTGTTTCAAGTCTCCCTCACTTTCAGCAAGGAAAGTTGTGTCATCTGCATAACACAGGTTGTTAAAGAGTTTTCCTCCAATCCTGATGCCATGTTCTTCATATAGTCCAGCTTCTTGGATTATTTGTTCAGCATATAGATTGAATAAGTATGGTGAAAGGATACAACCCTGACACACTCCCTTCTTGATTTTAAACCATGCCTTGTCTCCTTGTGTTCTGTTCAGACAACAGCCTCCTGGTCCATGAACAAGTTCCTCATGAACACAATTAAGTGTTCTGGAATTCCTATTCTTCTCAATGTTATCCATAATTTGTTATGATCCACACAATCAAATGGCTTTGCATACTCAATAAAACACAAGTAAACATCTTCCTAGTATTCTTTGCTTTCAGCCAAGATCCATCTGACATCAGCAATGATATCCCTTATTCCATGTACTATTCTGAATCCAGCTTGCATTTCTGGAAGTTCTCTGTCAATGTAGCGATGCAACTGTTTTTGAATTGTCATCAGTAAGATTTTACTTGCGTGAGATACTAATGATATTGTTCGATAATTTCCAGATTCTGTGGGATCACCTTTCTTTGAAATGGGTACAAATATGGATCTTTCCCAGTTAGCCAGATAGCTATCTTCCAAATCTCTTGGCATAGCCAAGTGAGTGCCTCTAGTACAGTATCCATTTGTTGAAACATCTCAATGGGTATTCTGTCAATTCCTGGAGCCTTGTTTTTCACCACTTTCTCAATGTATCTTCCACTCCTTCCTTCAATACCATTGGTTCTTGATCATATGCCACCTCCTGAAATGGATAAACATCAACCAATTCTTTTTGGTACAGTGGCTCTGTGTATTCCATCCTTCTTCTTTTAATGTCTCCTGCATCATTCCATATTTTGCTCATAGAATCTTTCAGTATTACAACTCAAGGCTTAAATTTCCTCTTCAGTT
>NW_006921589.1:21993509-21996923 GCF_000298275.1 Orycteropus afer afer
TTCCACAATCAGCTCCTGGCCTTGTTTTGGCTGAAGATATTGAACTTCTCTATCACCTCTCACCACAGATGTAGTCAATCTGATTCCTATGTACTCCATTTGGCAAAGTCCACATGTATAGCCACCATTTGTGCTGTTGAAAAAAGGTATTTGCAATGAATAAGTCATCGTCTTGCAAAATTCTATCATGTGATCTCCAGCATTAGTTCTGTCACCAAGGCCAAATTTTCCAACTACTGCTGATTCTTCTTTGTTTCTAACTTTTACATTCCAGTCACCAGTGATAATCAGCACATCTTGATTTTATGTTTGGTCAATTTCAGACTGCAGAAGATGGTAAACATCTTCAATTTCCTCGTCTTTGGCTTTGGTGACTGGTGTATAAATTTGAATAATGGTAGTATTAACTGGCTTTCCTTATAGGCATATGGATATTATTCTATCACTTACAGCATTGTACTTCAGGATAGATCTTGAAACATTATTTGTCATGATGAATGCTACTCCATTCCTCTTCAGTTGTCATTCCCAGCATAGTAGATCATATGGTTGTCTGATTCACAATGGCCAAAATCAGTTCATTTCAGCTCAGTAATGCCTAGAATACTGATCTTTATCCTTTCCATTTCATTTGTGACAACTGCCAATTTTCCTAGATTCCTACTTCATACATTTCATGTTCCAATTGTCATTGGATGTTTGCAGCTGTTTCTTCTCTTATTGAGTTGTGCCACTTCAGCAAACGGAGGCCCCGAAAGCTCTACTTTATCTATATCATTAAGGTTGGCTCTACTCTGATGAGGCAGATCTTTCCCAGTCATATTTTGAGTGCCTTCCGACCTGAGGGGTTCATCTTCCAGCACTGTATCAGACAATGTTTCAGAGCTATTCATAAAATTTTCCAGTAATATATCAGTGTTTCACTACTATTCGTAAGGTTTTTACTGGCCAATTCTTTGAGAAGTGGATGGCCTCTTCCTTCTTCTGAGCCTGTCTCAGTCTGGAAGCTCCACCGAAACTGGTCTACCATGGGCACTCCTGCTGGCACAGCCTCCAACCTCACAGTAACATGCAAGCCACCACAGTATGAAAAACCAACAGACAAGATTGTCTGCCTTAACTTTTCCAACTGCTACTCACTTCCTGGGCTACCCTCTACCTGTACCTGCCGGCTCTGTCTGTCGCTGCTCCCTGCCAGCTCTGCTATACACCCGGACAGTCTTACAGCACATACAAATACAGATGTGGAAACATTGTCTGCTAACCCTATACCTGGGCATGGGAACACTACCCACTGCCTAGACATACTTTATCATTCAGTTTGTCTACCCATCTACCCATCATTTAGGTCTTCTTTGATTTCTTTCACCAACATTTTGTGGTTTTCAACATACAAATCCCATACATGTTTTGTTTTACTTAAATATATCATTTTAAGAAGAACTATTTTAAGGAGGCCTGGTGGTGCAATGATTCAGCATTCAGCTCCTAACCCAGAGGTTAGGAGTTCAGATCCATCCAGCAGCTACATGGGAGAAAGACCTGGTGATCAGCTTCCACCTAGAAAACCCTATGGGCAGTTCTATTCTGTCGCATTGTGTCACTCTGTGTTGGAATCAACTCGACAGCACCTAACAAAAACAACATTGTAAATAATATTATTGAATTTTGGTTGCAAATTGTTTATTACCAATATGATAGACAGTCATTTGATCTTGTATCCTATGATCTTGCTAAACTCATTTATTAATTCTAGTTTTGGAGTTAATCACCTCAGATTTTCTACATAGAAAATAATGCCATTCATGGACATGGACAATTTCATTTCTTCTTTTTTAATAGGTATGCCTATCTTACTTTTTTGCCTTATTGCACAATGAAGACTTCTAGTACAATGCTGAACAAGAGTGGCGAAAATGAACATTATAATTTGTTCCCACTCTTACAGGGAAAGCATTCAGGCTTTAACTTAAGTATGGTATTAGCTACAGGTTTTTTGTAGATGCCATTGCCAGGTTGAGGACTTTCCCTTCTGGTCCCAATTTGCTGAGAGTTTTGCAGTCAGTTGCTTTTTCTACATCAGCTGATATACCGTGTGATTTTTCTCCATTGGATTATTAATATGGTGGATTATGTTGTGGTTGTTGTTCGGTGCTGTCAAGTAGTCTCCAACTCATAGTGACCCTATGTACAGAAGAACAAAACACTGCTAGGTCCTGTGCCAGCCCCACGATCCTTGCTATACCTGAGCCCATAATTGTAGCCACTGTGTTAGTCCATCCTGTTGAGGGCCTTCCCCTTTTTCGTTGACCCTCCACTTTACCGAGCGTGATATCCTTCTGCAGAGAACAGTCCCTTCTGAAAAGATGACCAAAGTAGGTGAGACAAAGTCTGGCCATTCTCGCTTCCAAGGAGCATTCTGACTATACTTCTTCCAGAACAGATTTGTTAGTTCTTTTAGCAGCTCATGGTACTTTCAGCATTCTTTGCCAACACCACAACTCAAAAGCATCAACTCTTGTTTGGTCTTCCTTATTAATTGTCCAGCTCTCACATGCATATGAGGTGACTGAAAATTCCATAGCTTGGGTTAGGTGTATCTTAGTCTTAAAGGAGACATCTTTGCTCTTCATCACTTGAAAGAGGTCTTTTGCAGCAGATATGCCCAATGCTATACATCATCTGATATTCTGACTGCTGCTTCCATGGGTGTTGTTTGTAGAACCAAGTAATATAACATCTTTGACAAAGTCAATCTTTTCTTCATTTTTCGTGATACTGCTTATTGGTCCAGTTGTGAGGAATTTGTCTTATTTCTTTATTTTTATTTTCTTTATTTATTACTACTTCAGACTGTAGTCTTCATCAGTAAATGATTCCAGTCATCCTCACTATCAGCAAAAAAAGTTGTGTCTTCAGCATATCACTGGTTGTTAATGAGTCTTCTTCCAATCTTTATGCCATGCTCTTCTTTATATAGTCCAGCTTCTCAGATTATCTACTTAGCATACAAATTGAATAAGTATAGTGAAAAGACACAACTCTGACACACTCCCTCTTGATTTTAAACCATACAGTGTCCCCTTGTTCTTTTCAAATGACAGCCTCTTGGTTCCTCATGAGTACAATTAAGAGTTCTGGAATTTCCATTCTTTTGAATGTTATCCATAATTTGTTATGATCCACACAATCAAATGCTTTGGCATAGTCAATGAAACACAAGTAAAAATCTTTCTGGTATTCTTTGCTTTCAGCCAAGATCAAGCTGACATCAGTAATGATATCCCTCATTCCACATCCTCTTCTGAATCCCCCTTACATTTCTGGATGTTCTCTGTCAACATACTGCTGCAACCGTTTTTTAATTATCTTCAGTAAGATTTTACTTGCATGTGATATTAATGATATTGTTTG
>NW_006921589.1:21997723-22032608 GCF_000298275.1 Orycteropus afer afer
ACAATCAGCTCCTGGCCTTGTTTTGGCTCAAGATATTGAGCTTTTCTATTGCTTCTTGCCATGTTGTTGTTGTTGTTATGTGCCGTCGAGTTGGGCCTGACTCATAGTGACCCCTCCTTGGGTTTCCGAGGCAGTATTACTACAGAAGTAGATTACCCCATCTTCCTTCCCACAGATGTAGTCAATCTAATTCCTGTGTACACCACCTGGTGAAGTCCATGTGTATAGGTGCCATTTGTGTTGTTGAAAAAAAGGTATTTGTGATGAATAAGTCATTGGTCTTGCAAAATTCTATCATGCGATCTCCAGCATTATTTCTGTCACCAAGGCCAAATTTTCCAACTACCAGTCATTCTTCTTTGTTTCCAACTTTTGCATTCTAATCACCAGTGATAATTAGCACATCCTAACTGCATAGTCGGTCAATTTCAGACTGCAGAAATTGGTAAGAATCTTCAATTTCCTCATGTTTGGCTTTCTTGGCTGGTATGTAAATTTGAGTAACAGTAGTATTAATTGTCCTTCCTTGTAGGTGTATGGACATTATCCTATCACTGATAGCACTGTACTTCAGGATAGATCTTGAAACATTCTTTGTGATGATGAACGCCATGCCATTCCTCTTCAATTTGTCATTCCCCACATAGTAGGTCATGTGGTTATCTGATTCAAACTGGCCAAAATGAGTCCACTTCAGCTCACTAATGCCTAGGATATCAATCTTTATGCATTCTATTTCATTTTTGACAACTTCCAATTTCCCCACATTCACACATTCTATGTTTCAATTATTAATGGATGTTTGTAGCTGTTTCCGTTCATTTTGAGTCATGCCTCATCAGGAAATGGAGGTTCTGAAAGCTCTACTTTAGACATATCATTAAGGTCAGCTCTACTCTGATGAGGCAGCTCTTTCCCAGTCATATTTTGAGTACCTTCTGACTTGAGGGGTTCATCTTCTGACACTGTATCAGACAATGTTTCAGGGCTATTCATAATGTTTTCCAGTAATATATCAGACAGTGTTTCACTGCTATACATAAGCTTTTCAGTGGTCAATTCTTTGAGAAGTCGATGGCCTCTTCCTTCTTCTGAGTCTGTCTCAGTCTGGAAGCTCTGCTGAAACCCATTCACCATGGGCAAGCTTGTTGACATTTGAAACACCAGTGGCATAGCCTCCAGCCTCACGGCAACATGCAAGCCACCACATTACAACAAACTGACAGACAAGTTTGTCTCCCTTAGCTGTTCCAAACCAGCTTTCCTCCTTATCTGTTCCAGCCATCAGCCCTGGCTCCTGCTGCTTCCTGCCTGGGGTCTCTCCCCCTTAACATGTTCTGGCTGTCAGCCCTGGCTATTATACCTGGTGGATCATATTGATGTATTTTTCAATATTGAACCAGCTTTGCCTTCCTGGGATAAACTCTACTTGGTCGTGGTATATTACACTTCACACATATTTCTAGATTCAATTTGCTAATATTTTACTGCAGATGTTTGCACCTGTATTTGTAAGGGACATTGGTCTGTAATTTTCTTTTCTTGCACTGTCTTTGTATGGTTTTTTAATCAAAGTAATACTGACCTCATAAAATGAGATACACATTATTTATCCCCTTTTCCCTCGATGCCATTGATTTATTGAAGAAACTTGGTTATTTATTTTGTAAAATGTCCACCACTGGATAGGCTGAACTATTAGGTATGTCTATGCAGGGCAGGGGAGTGTGTCCAAGACCATGTATAGGGTTGGCAGACAATGTTTCTACAAGTGTACTGGTATGTTCTATAAGAATTCCCAGGTATATAGTAGAGCTGATGAGGGACAAGGTTGTAGTCACTTTTTGGCCACAGCCAGCTACCTAGAAGGAGCAAGTAGTTGGACCTGTGGGCTCAGGACCATAGTTGCAGGGGACATCAAGCTCAATTGGCATAACATAGTACACAAAACATTGTCCCACATCCTACTTTGGCAAGTAGCAACTGGGATCTTAAAACTTGCAAGTGGCCATGTAGGTGCAACGATGGGTTTCTCCTCATCCAGAGCAAAGAAGAATGAAGAAAACCAAACATTCATGGAAACAATTAGTCCGAGTGACTGGTACACCATGAGATCCTTAGCCAATGTGACTATGAGACCAGAAGAACTAGATGGTGCCTGGATACCACTGTCACCAACTGGAGGGGGATTAATGTAGGAAATCTTGGATAGAGTGGGAGAACAATGTGGAAGAAAACTCAAAATCATTTGGACAGAAAGAAAAACAAACAGAGGGACCAGGTTTGCTGGTCTGATAGAGGCTGATGGAACTATGGCCCCTAACTGCCCTTCAGGTCTAGAATTGAACCCACTCCTGTGGCTTCCAGCCAAACAAAAGACAGGCATATGAGGTGAACATTTACATTAGGTAGATACACTCCTTGGAGAGAATAATCAATGGGGGAATAGAAGGGCTGTGTATGCACGGGGAGACAGCTCAGGGGGCAGGAGTGCGTGGAGGGAAGGGCACAGGAAGAGGTAACTATGGGGAGGAAGTAAGAGGGGAGCTGTTGCAATGTGGTAAATTGTAGTCAATATCATGAGACAAAGTATATATGAGCTGGTGTCTGGAAAGTGAATTTCCTCTGTAAACTTTCACCCAAATCACAATTAAAAAAAAAAGTTCACCATTATTGATTTGCCTGATTAATTCCTCACTGTAATTTCTAATTTATTCCTGTATTCTCATATTTCCTGTAAATTGACAGTTATATCGAGAGCCTTGATTAGACTCAAGTTCAATATTTTTGCTCTGAAAACTTACTAAGTAGTGTGGTGAATTCCCCATTGCATCAAATCATGAGACAAATAATATATTATTGTCTCACTTTTAGTGATGCTAATTATCTGGTAGCATAGTGCCTAAGGCACTTGACTGCTAACCAGAAGGCTGGAGGTTCAAACCCACCAGCCACTCCTTGGAAAGAAAGTTGGGTAATGTACTTCTGTAGTTATACCGCCTCTGAAACCCAAGGAGGGGTTGCTATGAGTCAGTGCCAACTCCACTGCACATAACAACAACAACAATTATCAGTGGGTTTAAATGGTATTTGCTGGCAATTCCATAATGTTTCTTATGAACTTTTCACCTAATAGTTTTAACATTCATTGATAATTATTGACAAGATTATTATTTCATTGTTGTTATTGTCAGGTGCCATCAAGTTGGTTCTGACACATCAATAGTGACCCTAAGTGAACAAAACACTGCCTGGTCCTATACCATACTCACAATTGTTACTGTTTCAGCCCATTGTTGCAGCCATTGTGTCCATTCATTTCATGATGGTCTTCTCTTTACCATGACCTTCCACCTTACCAGCATGATGTCCTTCTCTAGGGAATGGTCCCTCCTGATAACATGACTAAAGTATGAGAAATGAAGTGTCGGCATCTTTGCTTCTAAGAGACATTCCAGCTGTATTTATTTCTTGCAACACAGATTTGTTTGTACTTCTGGCAGTCCATGGTATAGTCAATAATCTTTACAAACACTATACCTCAAACACATCAATACTTCTTCAGTATTTCTTATTCATTGTCCAACTTTTGTACAGATACGAGGCATTGAAAATACCATGGTCTGGGTAAGGCACAACTTAGTTTTCAAAGTGGCGTATTTGCTTTTTAACACTTTAAAGAGTTTTTTTGCACCAGATTTCCCCAATGCTATATGTTGTTTGATTTCCTGACTACTGCTTCCATGGGCATTGATTGTGGATCCAAGTAAAATGAAATCCTTGACAACTCTGATATTTTACCATTTATCATGGTGTTGTGAGAATTTTTGTTTTCTTTGTATGGAGATGTAGTCTATACTGAAGGCTATAGTCTTTGATCTTCACCAATAAGGGTTCAAATCCACTTCACTTTCAGTATGCTTATGAGTCTTCCTCTAATTCTGATGCTGCATTCTTCATATAGTCTAGCTTCTCAGATTATTAGGATTTCAAAATAATTTTCTATGTTTTTTACTCCTTTTGTATTTACTAACTTCCATAAAGAAGAACTTTCATCTGTTTTTTGTTCACTCACTTGATGCTCTAGGGATCAGAAACAGGCAGAATTAGAAATGCAAGAGATTTATTATGAGGTAGCAGTTGTGAAAGGCAAGCTATAACATCCCTCACTCCACATCCCCTTCTGAATCCAGCTTGCTTTTCTGGAAGTTCTCTGTCAATATACTGCTGCAAGTCTTTTTTGAATTATCTTTAATAATATTTTACTTGTGTGTGATATCAATGATATTGTTTGATAATTTACAGATTCTGTGGGATCACCTTTCTTTGGAATGGGTACAATTATGGATCTTTTCCCATCAGTTAGCCAAGTAGCTCTCTTCCAAACATCTTGGCATACCTGAGTGAGTGCCTCCAGCGCAGCATTCATTTGTTGAAACATCTCAGTGGGTATTCCATCAATTCCCAGAGCCTTGTTTTTCACAAATTCCTTTAGTGCAGCTTAAACTTCTTCCTTCAGTACCATTAGTTCTTGATCATATGCCACCTCTTGAAATAGATGATCATCTACCAATTCTTTCTGGCATAGTGACTCTGTGTATTCCTTCCATCCATCTTCTTTTGATGTTTCCTGCATCATTCAACATATTGCCCATGGAATGTTTCGATATTGCAATTTGAGGCTTATTTTTTTTCCTCAGTTCTTTCAGCTTAAGAAATGCTGAGTATGTTTTTCTCTTTTGGTTTTCTAACTATAGGTCTTTGCACATTTCATTATAATAATTGACTTTGTCTTCTTGAGCTGCTCTTGGAAATCTTCTGTTCAGCTTTTTTATCTTGTCATTTCTTCCATTTGCTTTAGCTCCTCTCCATTCAACGGCAAGCTTCAGAGTCTTTTCTGACATCCATTTGAGTCCTTTCTTCATTTCTTGTCTTTTAAATGACCTTTTCCTTTTTTCAAGGATGATATTCTTGATGTCATCCCACAATTTCTCTGGTTTTTGGTCACTGGTGTTCAATGCATCAAATCTATTCTTTAAATGGTCTATAAATTCAGGAGGAATATAATCAAGGCCACATTTTGGCTCTCATGGATTTCTTTTAATTGTCTTCAGCTTCAACTTGAACTTGCATATGAGCAGTTGATGGTCTGTTCCACAATCAACTTCTGGCCTTGTTTTGGCTGAAGTTATTGAGCTTTTCCATCACCTCTTGCCACAGATGTAGTCTGGCAAAGTCCACGTGTACAGCCACTGTTTGTGTTGTTGAAAAATGGTATTTGTGATGAATAAATCTTGCAAAATTCTATCTTGAGATCTCCAGCATCATTTCTATCACCAAGGCCAAATTTTCCAACCAGTGATTCATCTTTGTTTCTAACTTTTGGATTCCAATCACCAGTGATAATTAACACAACTTGATTGCATGTTCGATCAATTTCAGACTGCAGAAGTTGGTAAAAATCTTCAGTTTCTTCATCTGTGGCTTTGGTGACTGGTGCATAAATTTGAGTAATAGTAGTATTAACTGGTCTTCCTCGTAGGTGTATGGATATTATCTTATCACTGACAGCATTGTACTTCAGGATAGATCTTGACACATTCTTTGTGATGATGAATGCCATGTCATTCTTCTTCAATTTGTCATTCCTGGCATAGTAGATCATATGATCATCTGATTCAAAATGGCCAAAATGAGTCCATCTCAGCTCACTAATGCCTAGGATATCAATCTCTATGCGTTCCATCTCATTTTTGACAACTTGCAATTTTCCTAGATTCATACTTTGTATATTCCAGTGTTCCAATTATTAATGGATGTTTGCAGCTGTTTCTTTTCATCTTGAGATGTACCACATCAACAGATGTGGTTCCTGAAAGCTTTACTCTATCCACATCACTAAGGTCAGCTCTATGCTGAGGAGGTAGCTCTTTTCCAGTTGTATTTTGAGTGCCTTCCAACCTGAGGGGCTCCTCTTCCAGCACTATATTGCACAATGTTTCAAGGCTATTCATAAAGTTTTCCAGTAATATATCAGACAGTGTTTCACTGCTATTCATAAGGTTTTCACTAGCCAATTCTTTGAGAAGTGGATGTCCTCTTCCTTCTTCTGAGTCTGTCTTAGTCTGGAAGCTCTGCTGAAACCTGTCCATTATGGGTAACCCTGCTGACATTTGAAACACCGGTGGCATAGCCTCCAGCCTCACAGCAACACTCAAGTCACCACAGCACGACAAACTGACAGACAAGTTTGTCTCCCTTAGTTGTTCCAATCTGCTCTGCTCATTTCCTGGTTTCCCCCACCTTGCTTGCTCTGTTTTTGTAGTAGAGAATTCTAATATTCTCCCATGCCCAGGTCATCTTTCTGGGCATAGGAGATTATATTTCTTGGTTCCCCTTGTAATTGGTCAGGACTATGTGACTTTTCCTAGTCAATGGATTATGGATGTAAGTGATATGTGAGTCTTTTCCTGTAGC
Organism: Orycteropus afer afer; assembly: GCF_000298275.1. Lineage (NCBI taxonomy): Eukaryota > Metazoa > Chordata > Mammalia > Tubulidentata > Orycteropodidae > Orycteropus > Orycteropus afer. The sequence continues at coordinate 22,004,201 of NW_006921589.1, forward strand.
AGCAATCATAGATGTGTTATGGAGGTGAATCAACACATGGAAAACAAGTGCTGTGGAAAGTCACATGGACCTGCAGTGGACTCTGTTTTGAGATAGAAACAAACTTTGTGTTGTCATGAATATTTGACAGTTGTTACCATAACAAAATCCAGTTCATTCTGACTAATATAGCTTTTACTCATTCTTACATAGGATATATAATTGAAGAAGTAGAACTAGGTATGTAATACCTTCAGTGACCCTAAGAAACTACCATGATGTGCACATTTCACAGGAAATGAATAAAAAAGATGGAATACTATTTCAATTGCAATTTCTGACAAGTATTTCAGGATATACCTGTTTAGTGTAAAGACCTATGGGATTAGGATTCTAAAAATAACTTTGACCCTTTCACTTCTGTGTGAAAAAATCTTCAACAGTCCCATTATTACCCAGGGAATAAACTTTATATTCCTTATTTACCCTGTATCAAAGCCTTCCATATTTTGGTCCTAACCTACCTTTGCCAAACTATAGACCTTTTTTTTTTTAAAAAAAAAAATTGGATCAATGTGTTTAGGGTTCTTGACAGTTCCCATCCATGAGCACAGCCACAGAACCTGAAAAAATGAAATGCAGTTCAAAAAATCCCTTTTAGCTATTCTTTTGTTCAACCTTGCAAACAAACTTACTACATATAGCTGACTTTGATTTTAGACGTTTTGCATTGGAAACTAGTGAAGACCATAAAGCAAAAAAAAAAACAAGCTCACTGCCGTTGAGTTGACTTGACTCATAGTGACCCCTCCTTGGGTTTCCCAGGCAGTACCTCTACAGAAGTAGACTGCCCAATCTTCCTTCCAGGAAGTGGCTGGTGGATTTGAACCACCAGCCTTCTGGTTACTAATCAAGACCATAGCATTGTTGTTGTTGTTGTTGTTGTTATGTGCTGTTGAGTTGGACCCGACTCATAGCAACCCCTCCTTGGGTTTCCAAGGCAGTAACTCTACAGAAGCAGATTGTCTAGCCTTCCTTCCAAGGAGTGGCTGATGGGTTTGAACCACCAGCCTTCTGGTTAGCAGTCAAGTGCCTTAGGCACTATGCTACCAGAGACCATGTTGTTGTTGTTGTTGTTATGTGCCGTCGAGTCAAACCCGACTCATAGCGACCCCTCCTTGGGTTTCTGAGGCAGTATCACTACGGAAGTAGGATTGCCCAACCTTCCTTCCGAGGAGTGACGGGTGGGTTTGAACCGCCAGCCGTCTGGTTAGCAGGCAAGTGTTTTAGCCACTATGCTACCAGAGCTCCATAGTGTAGCCAAAGTCTATTCTCCTTTCTATCCTAAATAACAGAATCCCCACATACTCTTTTTTCATTTATTGACATTGTTAGGTTCCAAAGACCAGGTCATTATGCAAAAATCAGTGGTATGTGAAAATGGAGGATGACTAATTCAGATCACAAAATGGAGGGTGACTACATCATTACAATGCCAAATCAATAATTATGTAGCTGCCAAATTACATTATTACATAACTACCTAACTACTGAAAATCATGGCCCAGCAAGTTGACATATAATCTTAACCATCACAACCACATAGGATACAAATAAGTTATATGTAATATAACAGAACAAAATAATGTTGCATTACACATAGCCTATTTGCAGCCTAGGCAAGACAAAGACAAAATTTATTATTATAATGAAATGTGAAAAGACCTGGAGTTAGAAAAGCAAAAGGAATGCTTGGGATTTCTTAACCTGAAAGAACTGAGGAAATATTTAAGTTTTGAGTTGCAATATTGAAAGATCCTATAGGCAATATATTGAATGATGCAGGAAACATCAAAAGAAGTTGAAAGGCATACACTGAGTCACTACACCAAAAAGAATTGGTTGATGTTCACTCATTTTAGGAGGTGGCATATGATTAAGAACCAAAAGTATTGAAGGAAGAAGTCAAAGCTGCACTGAAGGAAGTGGTGAAAAACAAGGCTCCAGGAATTGACAGAATACCCATTGAAATGTTTCAACAAACAGATGCCACATTGGAGGCACTCACTTGGCTATGCAAAGAGAGTTGGAAGACAGCTACCTGGCCTACTGACAAGAAATTATCCTTGTTTGTATCCATTTCAAAGAAAGGTGATCTCACAGATTGTGGAAATTATCAAACAGTATCATTAATATCACATGGAAATAAAATCTTACTGAAGATAATCCAAAAACAGTTGTAGCAGTATATTGACAGAGAAATTCCAGAAATGCAAGCTGGATTTGGAAGAGAACATGGAACAAGGGACATCATAGCTGATGTCAGATGGATCTTGGCTGAAAGCAAAGAATATCAGAGAGATGTTTACTTGTGTTTTATTGACTATGCAAAAGCATTCGATTGTGTGGATCATAACAAATTGTGGATAACATTGAGAAGAATGGGAATTCCAGAACACTTAATTGTACTCATGAGGAATCTGTACATAGACCAGGAGGCTGTCATTTGAACAGAACAAGGGGACACTGCTTGGTTTAAAATCAAGAAGGGAGTGCGTCAGGGCTGTATCCCTTAACTAAACTTATTCAATCTGTATGCTGAGCAAATAATCCAAGAAGCTGGACTATATGAAGAAGAACATGGCATCAGGATTGGAGGAAGGCTCGTTAACAACCTGCGATATGCAGATGACACAACTTTGCTTGCTGGAAGTGAGGAAGCTTGAAGTATTTTCTGATGAAGACTGAAGACTACAGTATGCAGTATGGATTACACCTCAATATAAAGAAAACAAAAATCCTCACAACTGGACCAATAAGCAGCATCACGAGAAATGGAGAAAAAACTGATGTTGTTGAAGACTTCATGTTACTTGGTTCTACAATCAACACCAATGGAAGCAGCAGTCAAGACATCAGAAGACGTATTGCATTGGGCAAATCTGCTGCAAAAGACCTCTTTCAAGTGCTGAAGAGCAAAGATGTCTCTTTGAAGACTAACGTGTGCCTAACCCAAGCCATGGTATTTTCATTCACCTCTTATGCATGTAAGAGCTGGACAATTAATAAAGAAGAACAAAGAAAAGTGGATGCTTTTGGGTTGTGGTGTTGGCATAGAATACTGAAAGTACCATGGACTGCCAGAACTAACAAATCTCCTAGAAGAAGTGAATGGGAATGTTCCTTGGAAGCGAGAATGGCCAAACTTCATCTCACTTACTTTGGTCATGTTGTCAGAAGGGACCATTCTCTGGAGAAGGATATCATGCTTGGTAAAGTGGAGGATCATCTAAAGAGGAGAAGGCCCTCAACAAGATGGTTTGACATAGTGGCTGTAATGATGGCCTCAGATATGGCAGGGATCGTGAGGCTGGCACAGGATCGGGCAGTGTTTCGTTCTGTTGTACCTAAATTTGCTATTTGCCAGAGACAACTGGATGGCACCTAACAACAACAACAACAAATTTGCATCCTAACTGATGCTAGCTAGTTTTTACTCTTTTGCCTGTTCAAGTTTTGGAATTAAAATTCCTTGCAGTTCCAAAATCCACCTTCAGTCATTATTTTAAAAATCAACTTTATTGAAGAGTAATTTTAATGTCACTATCATGCACCCATTTTAAGTATACAATTTGATGAGTTTTGAAGAATGCATGCACTTTTTAACTTCCACCATGATCAAGATATAGAACATTTTATTTTCATCACCCCTTATGCCCATCCCAGTCAATTTCCTCCATAGCAGCCCTAGGGAACCATTGATCTGCTTTCTGATCATTATAGGTTAGATTTAAGATTTATATTTTCTAGAGCTTTATATAAATAGAATCACACAATATTTACTCTATTTAGCATTTGGGTGTTTCTCTTAGCATAATGTTTGAGATTTATCAATGTTATTGCGTGTATGTAGTTTGTTTCTTTTTATTTCTGAATACTAGTGCTTAAGCCATTTCACTGCTAACCAGAAGTCTGATGATTCAAATCCACCAGCCACTCCTTGCAAGTTTGGGCAATCTACTTCCGTAGTGATACCGCCTCGGAAACCCAAGGAGGGGTTGCTATGAGTTGTATCCCACTCGACGGCAGTGCATTTGGGTTTTTTTTTTTTTTTTTAAAGTACTCCGTTGTATGGGTGTACTACCATGTATTACTTCACCATGTGATGGACCTTAGGGTTGTTTCTAGTTTGGAACTATTTTGAGCAATGATGCTATGGATATGTGCATATACATGGAGTTAACCTTTGATCTCACTGCAGCTGTGGGCCAGTTCTGTCTACTTCTGTTCTTGCCGTGGATCTATGACTTCCATGGCTCTTTTATTTACTTATTTAAATTGTGATTTGAGCGAAACTTTACAGAGCAAACCCATCTTCCATGTAGCAATTTGTACTTTTTTTTTTTAATTGTGATTTGAGTGAAAGTTTACAGAGCAAACCCATCGTCCATATAGCAGTTCATACTTTTGTTTCATGATATTGACTGCAATCCCCATAATATAACAGCTCTCTTCCCACTTCCTCCTTGTGTTTCCCTTTTCCCTGTGCCCTTCTTTCCTATGCATTCCTGCCCTGTGAGCTGTCTCCCTGTGCAAATACTGCCCATCTTATCACCCGTAGTTGATTGTTCTAAGAAGCGTATCTACCTGGTGTAAATGTTCACCTTATATACCTATTGTTTCCCATGGAAACCATGGGAATGAGTTCAATTCCAGGCCTGAAGGATGACTAGGGGCCATACTCTCAGGGGTTTCACCAGTCTCTATCAGACCAGTAAGATTGGTCTTTTTTATGATTTTGAGGTTTGCTTCACATTTTTCTCCCACTCTCCAGGATTTTCTGCACTGATCCATTTCCTAGTGGTTGACAGGGGTAGCTGGGTACAATATACTTCTTCTGGTCTCAGGGTAATGTAAGCTGAGGTCTGCATGGTCCATCAGTCCTTTGGACTAATTGTTTCTATGCATCTTTGATTTTTTTTTTTTTTTTTTCATTTTTCTTTGCTCTGGATGAGGAGAGATCAATTGTTGCATATAGAAGGCCACCTGAAGCTTTTAAGACCCCAATCGCAGTAGGATGTAGAACAATGTTTTCAACATAGAACAATATTTTCAACGTAGAACAATATTTTCGTGCAGTATGTTATGGCAATTGAGCTTGATGTCCTCAAGAACCATGGTCCTGAGCCCGTGGGCCCAGGGACTCATTCCCTCAGGCTGTTTGACTATGGCTAAGAAGTTATCACTTTGCTCCATTAGCTTGATTACATATATGGACATTCTTATACCACATGCAAATACATATGTAAAAATATCATCTACCAAACTTACATGGTGGCATAGTGCCTAAGGCATTTGACTGCTAACCAGAAGGTGGCAGTTCAAACCCACCAGCCACTCTGCAGAAAGAAGACTAGGCAATCTACTTCTGTAAAGACCTACCACCTCAGAAACCCAAAGGGGGTCACTGTGAGTTGTAATCGACTCAATGGCAGTGAGTTTTGTTTCATTTTGTTTTTATTCCCTTATTCCAAAGGTCATGGGTATATTCCCTTTTGCCCAGAGAATCCCAAGGCTCTTTTTACGTATCTCTGCCCTTTATCTGCTTATCTACAGGTATATAGGCTAAAGCTAAAGGCATTATGAATAGCAATTAACACCTTTTCCCTGCTGTTTCTCCTATCCAACTTTCTAAATATGATCATAAAGGAGAAGAGTTAAATATACTAGAATATGACAGTGGAGGACAGTAGCCCTGGACACAGAAATACAGAGGAATAAACATTATAGGCTGCCAAACTAATTTTCTATTCTATGAGAACCAGTGGGGAAAGAACTCTGGCTTTGGAGTCAGGCAAGTCAGTCTTCATATCCCAGATGGGCCATTTACTAGTATGAGAATTTGTAAATATAACATACCTTGCAGAATGCAAGAATTATATGCATTCATTCATTCAACAAATAAGGGTTTGCATTTACATGTGCTAGGATCTGGGGATACAGCAATGAGTAAAACTCAAAAAACTAAACTCACTGCTATTGAGTCAGATCAGACTCATAGTAACTCCTCCTTGGGTTTCCGAGGCAGTATCACTACAGATGTAGATTGTCTAATCTTCCATCAGAGGAGTGGCTGGTGGGTTTGAACCACCAGCCTTCTGGTTAGCAGTCAAATGCCTTAGGCATTATGCTACCAGAGCTATATCTGACCTCATGTAGTTTATAGTCCAGTATAGGGATACAGACAACAAAAATAAATTAATCAAAATCTGTATTATGTTAGATGGTGCTAAGTTCCAACAGAACAAAGAAGGGGGATAGGGAAGGCTAGAGGTAGTGAGTGCTGCTATTTCAGTTAGGTGGTCAAGAGAGGCCTCATTGATTAAGGCAACAATGGAGCATAGAGCTAAAGGAAGTGAGGGAGTAAGACGAGGATCTGTGGGAACTAAGCTTCAGATCCAAAGAAGAGATCTCAAGCCTGGAGTGTACCTGTTATATACAAGAAACAGCAAGGATGCCAGTGTGGATGAAGCAGAAAGACCAAGGAGAGTGGTAGAAGGCGAATCACAGCTGTAACAAGGGGATCAGATCATGTAGTTCTTGTAGGCCATTGTAAGGGCTTTGGCTTTTACTCTGAGTGAGGTGAAAAGCCATTACATGAAAGGATCTGACTTCTTAAAATAATTCTTTTGGTGGCTGGTTTGGAGATAAACTGTTGGGGACAAGTGTGAAATTAGAGAAGGCAGATAGGAGGCTATTGTAATCATCTAAGGGGATAGATCACCTTGGTAGCAGTGCAGGTGATGAGAAGTGATTGAGTTCTTGATATACTTTAAAGGTAAAGCTGACATTGCTGATAAAGTTTTTGACCTGAGAAACTGGATAGATGAAGTTGTCATTTCCTGAAATGGAAAATTCTGTGAGAGGGGCAATTTGGGAGTGAGGTGATCAGGAGTTAAATTTTAGACATATAAAGTGTAAAATGTCTGTTACACATTCCATTAGCGAATATGGTAGGCAGAGATATAAATTAGTCTGGAGTAGTAGAGACATAAATCTGGGAGTTGTTGGCATATACATGAAAAATTTATCTAATGCACAAGTCATAATACTCCATGAATGACAGTCTCTGGAGACCTACAAATTTTATACATAGAACTGCCTACTGGACATCTCCAAATTGACATGTCTCAGCATTTAAAAAACTCAACTTTTCTGTCATATCACACCTGCAACTCCTCCTGAATTCCACTGTTAGTATTCTACCCAGAAACCTGAGATTCAGCTTTGACTCCTTGTTCTTTCCCACCTCCCCCATCCAATTACTCACTATCTCTGCTTGATTCTTTCAAATATTTCTTCAGTCCATCCCCTTTTCTACTCCTATCACCAATGCCTTAGTCTTAACAGTTCTTGTCTAGATTATAGCAACCTTATCTCTTTTCCTTTAGATTTATCATTCTTTCCCACCCCACCTCATTATGTCAATCCTCTATTTAAAATTCTTAGAAGCTCCTTATCTCAGATTGAAATCCAAACTCCTCAGTATGGATTATAAAGCCCTATTGCCATCTTTAGGCACTCTGGTAGCATAGTGCCTAAGGCACTTGACTGCTAACCAGTAGGCTGGCAGTTCAAACCCACCAGCCACTCCTCGGAAGGAAGGCTGGGCAATCTACTCCCATAGTGATACTGCCTCGGAAACCCAAGGAGGGGTCTCTATGAGTCAGGGTCGACTAGACGCCACATAACAACAAACATTGCCATCTCTGGTGGTGCAGTGCCTTAGGCATTTGACTGCTATCCAGAAGGCTGGCAATTCAAACCCACTCAGGGCAATTTACTCCCATAAAGATTCACCACCTTGGAAACCCAATGAGGGTTGCTATGAGTCAGAATCAACTTGATGGCAGTGGGTTTTTTTTTTTTTAATTGCCATCTTTAGCCTTAGCTCTCACAGTCGCCTTGCTTGTACTCTGTAGTTCAGCCTAGCTATCTCTTGGAATCCCTGGGTGGCACAATGGTTAAGTGCTGGGCTCACTGGCTGCAATGATGGGCTCAAGCATAGCAAGGATTGTGAGGATGGCACATGACCAGGCAGTGTTTGATTTTGTTATACATAATAGAGTCACTATGAGTGGGAGCTGACTTGATGGCACCGCTCTGCTGGCACAGTGCCTAAGGCATTTGACTGCTATCCAGAAGGTTGGTGATTTGAATCCACCAGCTGCTCCATGGAAGGCAGATGGGGCAATCTACTTTCTTAAAGATTTGTTGTTGTTGTTGTCATGTGCTGTCGAGTCGGACCCGACTCACAGCTACCCCTCCTTGGGTTTCCGAGGCAGTATCACTATGGAAGTAGATTGCCCCATCTTCCTTCCGAGGAGTGGCTGGTGGGTTTGAACCGCCAGCCTTCTGGATAGCAGTCAAGTGCCTTAGCCACTATGCTGCCAGAGCTCCCTTAAAGATTTACCACCTCAGAAATCCAATGAGGGTCGTTGCGAGTTGGAATTGACTCCATGGCAGTAAGGTGTTTTTTTTTTTTTTTTTTAAACAATAATACTGAAACTTTAGCAGTTCAAATCCAGTCAGAGGCACCTTGGAAAAAAGATCATAGCCATTGAAAACCTTATGGTTCTATGCTGAAACACATGGGATTGCCATGTGTCACAACTGTCTTGACAGCAACTAGTTAGTATTTTATCTCCCATTCAGTCTTCAAAACCAAACTCAAAGTTCACCTCTTCTAGGAAGCATCTCTTGATTGTCTCCTGGTAGGCTGGGACCCTACTCTGTGCTCCCATTAGCATCCCATGCGTTCTTCTTAGTTTTGCGAACTGTATTGTCAGTATTTATTTGCTATGTAACCTCTTCTTCTCTATGAGCTGCTTGAAACTAAGGATTGATCTTTCTCCTGTATCTCTAGTCTTTATCACAGAGTCAGCTGTATATTAAATAATGCACAAATGTTTCCTGAATGAAAGGAGTGAATGAATAAAAATCAAGTGTTGAGAGAAGTTTATCTCTCATAATATTGCTTACCTGAACATTTTTCCATGCTTCCAGACAGGTAATAATTATGTCAGCAAGAATGGTGCCCTACCCTTCTCTTTGTTCTTGTGGGATCTTTAAGTTCCCTATTCTAGCCACAGTTATATTTTGGCTTAGAAATCAAAATGCTTTGAATGTACCTTCTAAATGGTAATATATTCTTGATTTTTTAAATTAATTACATTCAGCTCTTACTAAATGAGTAATGTAGAAAACAAATTGACAAATGATTCAGTATTTCACTTTTTGTGATAATGAGCTTTGGTGTTCTACAGCATCTGGAAAACTGGCATGCATATGCTATGAAGATTAAAATCATGCTTTAGAATAATATTCAAGGGATATGTCAAGGAATAATGTTCTTAACATATGGTTAAATGGAGGGGTAAGCAGGATGCAGTGTCATTTCACATGTAAAACACAGCAGGCCTTATAGATGATTTTAGTTTTCTTTGTGCTTTTTTACATTTTTTACATCTAACATTTATAATTTTGGTAATGACATACCACCCCCCCAAAAAAAATTCCTACTATTTTTAAAGTATCATAAACTGAAAACAAAAGAAATAAGAAAATGTTACTTGTATGATTTGATAGATAGAGTTGTTTAGTTAAGGTGTGCAAAATTTGGTAAACTGCAAGAATGATCAAAGATAGAATTAATCTAGAGCATTGGAAATAGCCTATTTCCTAGAGTTGTTTGATGAACAAATTAGGTAATGAATATAAAAATACTTTGTGAAATCTTTGTGTAATTACCATTTTCATTCCTGTGTCCTTCTTTGTAAACTCCATGAGGGAATGAACCTTGTTTGCTGCCATCTACCCACTGCCATCACAAAATATATGTTCAATAAACATTTGGCATATTTATGGATATTTAGTTTTGATAACTGATGATTATTTTGTAGGAGAAATTTGTACCCTCAAGTGATCTGATGGCTTCACAATTCCCTCAGGTTAAATTCCGAATTCAAGCCAACCAAGACTTACTTATCTATTGCACAATGTGCTTTTCTAGTATGATACACACAACCTCCACTCAAGTCACGCAAGGACACTATCTCCGGAACTACTGATGCTTTCCTTACTTGTCTGCATAAAGTCTTTTAATGTCCAGCTCAAATCCCAAATCTTCCTTTAAAGTATTTTAACACATGCTTACTCCATTTCTTGGGCTATTAATTTTTTTCTTTAACATTTTTAAAGCCTTATTATTTATTTATTTATTTTTGTGGGAGCTCTGGTAGCATAGTGCCTAAAGCATTTGACTGCTAACCAGAAGCCTGGCGGTTCAAACCCACCAGCCAGCCACTCCTCGGAAGGAAGGTTGGGCAATCTGACTAGAGGGCAGTGAGTGATTCCTTTTTGCATTTTCTATCCCCACGGAATAGGGCACTACTTTGAATACAGTAAATATCCAATAATATTTGAATTGATTTTTTCACAATCCATTAGTTTACAATTTTAATTCCAATGAAGGCAAATCAGTTTCCTGAAACTCCTTCCTTACCCATATTAAGGGGTAATCATTAAGTATTTTGGGTAATTCTTTTAAAGTATTCTCTCCAGTAAATACAGCTTGTCATAAAAATCACTCTAGGAATGCCACAACCTACAAGAAAAACCAGGAATAAGCAGCTCACCTCCCAATTCCGGTCATCTGCATCATGTGTTGTTTTGCCATAATACCTTGGATTCCCACCCACCCCCATTATCTTATCCAATTTAATAAGGTTGAAATAACGGCAATTGTCATTCTGGATCTAAGATTATAGTACGAGTCATGCCTTGAATCATTTCACGTGTAAATTAGATGCTTAGGAAAGCCTGTAATCCATCATCTAAGGGGCTAAATTTAGAGTTCAGTTAAAAAAAAAAAAAATGCGTGCGTGGCTAGGGAAATGCCTGAGTGTAGCTTCGCGGTGAGTGGAGCGCTGGGCCAGGTGCAAGACTCTCAGAGAGGTTTTTGTGTGTCCCTAGCCAACTACCTCCACGTAAAACTCCGTTTATTTACGCTACTGAAGAGGGAAGTTAACTTTAATGCCACTCAATCCAGTTTTGCACAGATATAAAATTGCTAGCGCTAGCGGCTCCTGATTTTTAAATTTTTTACCACAAAACCACCAAGGCAAATTTGTCGTTCTATTTCAGGGCCCCTCGGTGGTCGTTCAGAATTACGGCTTTGAACTACGCGCACGTCCAAATTAAAGCAAATGCACGGAGACATACAGATTTGACAACTGTGACAAAACGTTAAAGTTTGCCCCTCAGGCGCCGGGGTAGGACGGTCCGGACACCAGGAGCCAATGCGGCCCCTGTGCGAGCGGCAGGACGTGAAGCAGCCTGACTTACCCCAGCGCTTTGTTTTTTCCTTCACAGAAATAGCAAAGCAGGGGCGGAAAGTCGCCCGGTCTTTTTTTTTTTTTTTTCCAGGCTGTCACGGTGGAAGGACAAGAAGGAAGAGGAGGCCAGTGGAGCCGGTCCCGAGGGACCAGACGCGTCTCCGCAGTAGGATTCGGGTGTTGATCTCCCGCCACTTCCAGAACGCTCTGAGGCGCTCTTGCAAGCACCACCCCCTGCCGGGGTTTCCCCGTCACCCGCCCTCATTTGCATGGCACTGCCCCTCCCCCGCTGCCATTGGCCGGCACTGCGCCCCGCCCACTTCACCCCCCCCCCACCGCCGTAGGGTTCCGTCCCCCGAGCCGCCTGGATCTGCGGGTAGCGGGAGGACTGTTAAACCGCGGTGGCGGCCAGGGCGGGAGCGTGGCACGCTTTGGAGACGAGTCAGCGGCGCCCCTGGTGGGGGGAGGCGGGCGGGCAGCTAGATCTCACTTCAGCAGCCCCCACCACGGCCGGACCGAAGGTGCGGCGGCGGAGGGGAACCAGGGCGCCCCAGCAGGCGAGTGGCCGGCGTCTCAGCGGCGGGCTAAGGGGGGTTGGGTCTCTTCTGCCGGGGACCGCGGCAGCGCGGGGAGGGAAGAGCGGAGAAGACCGCTGGGTGGACTTGCGGGCCGACTGGCGGTCTCCTCGTCCCCCTGAATTCTCAGGGCTGTTGGACCCTGGGTCCAGGCACAGGATCGCGCTCTAGGGCAGGGGTCGGACCGCAGCCAAATTTAAACGGCTAAATCTAACAGCCCTGGCAGAAACTGAGGGGAGGGGAGGGAAAGGGTGGAGGGAGGGGCGGGAGGCGGGCCTAGATGCGGGTCACGTGGGGGGAGGGGCGGGGCTTGGCCGGCCTCCCTTTTGTTTTGGCTGGCGCGTGCGCAGAAAATGGAACACGTGGTTTTCTGGGCTCGCCTCTTGTCCCGGCGGCGGCTCCATGCCCGGCGCAGTTGTGACGGCTGTATTCGAGTTCCCAGGCGGGGCCGTCTGTTAGATATGCTTTTTTTTAAAAAAATTTATTTCAGGGAAACGTTTATTTAGCATTTAAAATTATTTGGAATGGGGACAGTCTGGAGGATTATTAAATGATGGTGCTTTGAAGTTTATATCATTTGTCAATGTGGAAGATGTGTGCTGTTTGATAGCAAGAAATAAGGGGTTATTTTCTGGTCGTTTCAGAAACCACCGGAAAGAAAGAGGCTGGCTTCACAGCCAAGAAAGAAAGCAATGGATAGACATTCTTGTAATGTTTTCTTATTCCGGGAGAGTTAGTGTTTGGCTCGTTCCAAACCTGCCTCGCCGCTGATGTGTCTATTCCTCCTTTCCCCTCGGATCAGCGGCTTTGCCTGGAGATTCCCCCCCCACACACACACACACATACACTGTAGGAAACATTGCCTGAGGCATTTGACTGCTAACTAGAAGGCTGGTGGTTCAAACCCACCAGCCACTTCTGGGAAGGAAGGTTAGGCATTCTACTTCCGTAGTGATACTGCCTCGGAAACCCAAGGAGGGGTCGCTATGAGTCGGATGCCACTCCATGGCAATGAGTTTCGTGTTTTTGTTTTTTTTTTTTAACTTAAGAACAATCATGTACTCGATATCTGAGAAGACAGCTTCCTTGATCTTAATGGGCTTGCTTAACTTCGTTTGGGTCAGTAGAAATGTTTTATAAATACTGGCAGGATGGGGCAAGTTTGTTAGCAACAAAACCTAGTGAAATATTTACCAATACCGCAGACAAGACTGAAAGTGTTTTGACTGAACAAATGGTCCTAAAAATAATTCAATGATGGAGAAAAACCTGGTGTTCTGGAATGCAGAGTGCCTGGGAAAGAGGTTTATCAGTGAGTGGTCTCTGCCTTTTCCAACTCTTACTAGCTGTTCCTTGGGCAAGTCACAACTTCTCTGATCTCCATCTGTTTCCTCTTGTAAATAGTTTCACAATATTGTCCCTGCTTTATGAGATTGTCATGAGAATCAAATGCCTTGTGTTAATAAAAGTAATTTGTAATTTTTATAAACACTACAGATACAAAAATTGAGAAGTAATATGGTTTTAGAACAAAAGTCAGGCTTCTAGCCAGCGTACTGGAGGAATATGAAGAATGCATGTATCATGAAATAGCATGTATTTGAATATTTTCAAAGTCTATTTTAACCTTGGATTCTCCCTCATCTTCCACCTGTTTTATTCAGAGCAGTGTCAGGGTCTGCCACCATTTCCTCCTTGCAGCTATAGGTAGATAGATAATTATTACTTTTTCCCAGTCCTTTGGAGGTAATTTTCTATGTGAAACTTTTTAAAATTAAGACCAGTTCTATCACATTGATTTTTACATTTACATTTTTGTTTTGTTGGTGTGTGCTTTGTCAAATAGCAATCCTTATTTGGCTAAATAATCTTTTTATTATAAAGTAGTTTGGAAAATAGAGGCAAATGCAAATAAGAAAAATAAAAATAATTTGTATATCTCCAGTTTTTCATGTGCATTATGTATATCTTTCCTAGTATTGGGATCAGATGATATTTGCACTTAATGTTACCTCTGAAACATTTCCATGTAATTAAATATTTTTTGAAAAACGTTATTTTTACTAGTGATAAACATTTCAACATATAACTATCATATTTTAGAAATTTACTATTGGCAGATGTTTGAAATGTTTCTAATGTCTTATTAGTATACATTTTTCTACATAGAATAGCTTTTTACAAAAATCTTTGAAATTCTTTTCCTTAAATTTGCAGAAGAAGAATACTGGGTCAGAGATCTGGATTTTTTTTTTTTTTTTTAAGGCTCTTGCAATATCATCAAATTACCTTCCAGAATGTTGTATTGATTTTCATTCATCTAGGGAGCTCTGGTAGCATAGTGGCTAAGATACTTGCCTGCTAACTAGATGGCTGGCAGTTCAAACCCACCAGCCACTCCTTGGAAGGAAAGTTGGGCACTCCTACTTCCGTAGTGATACTGCCTGGGAAACCCAAGGAGGGGTCGCTATGAGTCGGGTTTGACTCGCTGGCACATAACAACAACAACAACATGGTGTGAGTAGGAGCCCTGGTAGCGTAGTGACTAAGGCACTTGACTGCTAACCAGAAGCCTGGTGGTTCAAACCCACCAGCCACTCCTTGTATGAGTTGGGTACCCAACTCATAGCGACCCCTCCTTGGGTTTCCGAGGCTGTATCACTAGGGAAGTACCTTGCCCAACCTTCCTTCTGATGGTATGAGTATATTTCTTGCTTTATCTTTATTCCTCAACCTGTATTAGCATTAAAACAAAAGCTGTTACTTAATTTGCATTGCTTTACTTTCTACTTATATCTGACATGTATTTGTTTTATCTTCCTAACTTATTGTAAGCTGCGTAAGGGAAAGTAATGTTCAAACTGGATAATCACATAGTATGTGCTCAATAAATACTTATCAGTTGATTACTGATATGTGTTTCCTTTTAACCTTCAGAAGGTCAGAAAATTGTGTCTTCTGCTTTTTGTCTTACTCAGTATAAGAGTACTTGTTTGCAGTATACTATTAGTGTTTGACTGATTTCATTCAGGTGGGGGAGCCTCACTGATATTTCAAAGTTATATAGTGCAGTGACTAGTACTTCACATTAGCTAACCGTCCATTATCCAAGAGCGTCTTCCAGTTTTCATGCCGTCTATCATGTTAACTAGGAGCTCTGGTAGTGTCTAAGGCACTTGACTGCTAACCAGAAGGCTGGCGGTTCAAACCCGCTAGCCACTCCTCGGAAGGAAGGTTGGGCAACCTACTTCCATAGTGATACTGTCTCGGAAACCCAAGGAGGGGTCGCTATGGGTTGGGTCCAACTCGATGGCGCATAACAACAACAACACCACCATCATGTTAACTTAGAGTATTCCATTTCCTTTACCTCTAAGGAACTCTGGTGGTACAGTGGTTAAGCGCTTGATTGCTAACTGAAAGGGCGATGCTTTGAATCCCCCAGGTGCTCCCACCCCTGGAAGATGTGTCAACTGTTTGCATAAAAATTTACAGCCTTGGAAACCCTATGGTACTGTTCTGCTCTGTCCTGGAGGTTTGCTGTGAGTCGAAATTAACTCCACGGCATTTGGTTTTGTTCCTCATTCATCTGTCTTGTTTGGAATTCACTTAGATTTCACTGTAATCATTCTGGCTTCACTTTTATAAGCTTTTCTGTATTTGAAAAAAAAAAAAAAAGTCTAGTGTTAAGAAGTTCCTATGTTTCATTACTCAGATTATTCTTAGTAGCCCACTTACTATCGTCTATAGCATTTTTTGCTACCTTTAATCGGCCGCATAAACCTTATGTGTAATGAATAACTCTTGTTTTCATGATGTTTTCCATATGTTCATTCAGTATGTCCTTTTACGTTTGTCTGTACAGTGTTAGATGGTGGATGAAGGAGGCAGAAAGGAACTTCCTTCAGATTTATAATTCTGTTGAGGATTGTTTACTGATTGGGTTCATTAAATTATTAAATAATGTGAAATGAAGCTGTTAGCAATAGAAGTGACAGCTAATAGGGAATTAGTAACCAATTTGCTGACTTATAACACTTATACCTCTAATTTCATAAGTATTGCAGAATTGAGAGAAAATGCATTCATTTATTATACTGAGACTTTGTTTATATTTTTTAAACTTTTATGAACTTACTAATTATTCTTGTGTGATACAGTTATGTGTTGCTTAATGTCCATGATGTGTTCTGTGAAATAGGACATTATGTGATTTGGACTTTGTCTGTGAACACCATCTCATAGTCTGGTCTTGCTTTTTCTTTAGGCATCTCGAACAAGCTTTATATTTTAGCAGTGATTGTTAGCATGCTAAGAGAGATTTGCTTTAGTGTTTGGTCTTCAATCCCTTTTAGTAATTTCTCCATATCTGATATAGGACCCTCTTCTATTTTTATTAACCTGGTAGCTTTCAGTGCAGCTGATCTTTTAACACCTTGGGTTCTTTTTCTTTGAGTGTTGATTGTGATTGTTGAGTTAGATGTGCCTAAATCATGAGCAGTAGCATTTACTTGATTTTCCACCTTCCTGTTTAATAAAGAAACCCTGGTGATACAGTGGTTAAAGTCCTTCAGCTGCTAACTGAAAGGTTGCTAGTTCGAACCCACTAGCTGTTCTGCAGGAGAAAGATATGGCCGTCTGTTTCTGTAATGATTTATAGCCTTGGAAACCCTATGGAGCAGTCCTACCCTGTCCTATGGGATAACTATGAGTCAGAATTGACTTGGCGGCAGTGTGTTTGTTTTTTTTTTTTGGGTTGTGTGATAACCTTTTATATTCACTTCCGAATCTATACTTCTCCTTTGTCTCTTGCTGCTGCTACCACTAGCACTGGTTTTGCTGCATTTGGGGTGCCGTAATGTACTTTAAAGTAATACTTTAAGAAAGAAAATTAGACACAGATAATACTTCAACCCTCAAGAGATACGCAGTACATGAAATTGGATGCTGCCTACATGGTAAACTTTTTACATAGAAAATACAGTACATACATAAGCCAATAACATAGGCATTTATTATGGCTGTCAAGACAATATGATTATAGGTTATATATGTACTGCACCATTATATACGTGACAGCGTAATCACTTTGTGCATAAGAGACATGAGATATGCATGTTGTGTGTGGGAAGCTATTGGGTTTGCTACATCCCTTTCTCTGATTGGGATTTCTGAACTCTATTATAACCTTATAGGACCAAGGACATATATGCGGTCAGGCGTTGCCCAAATGGACATTATGTGGCACATGACTGTATTGAACTTTGTTTCCATTTCTACAGGACCAAGATTTCTCAGGCATGTTACTTTTAATAATATTTTTTTTTACATTTTCATCTGATTTACATTTTATTTGGTTTACCATTAGTTAATATTTAGCCATGTGGAGTCTCAAAATTTATAGACTTAGACTCAAATATGATAGTACACTTCTAAATGTAATTTCTGGGTCACAGTTGATGTACACAGGAGAAAAAAAAGACTCTTCTTTTATATCCAGATGAGTCATGTACTTATAACTGAATAGTAATAATTCTGCTTGAAATATGATCTGTTTGATATGTTATGTGGCCACCCAAGTGGCTTTATCTTTAATTAAATTCTTTTGTCTTCAAAGAGAATGCCTTTTTAGGAATAGTTTTCAAAGTGGAAGAAGTTCTTCCTTATAAACATTATTGCAGGACTTCAAACCAGTTCTTCCCAGTTAAGTCATGACTGATGAAGCAGCCAGGACAGAGTGGAATTTGCAAAGTGTGGGTGCATGGAACTATAACTGGAACGGGGAAAATTTCTGTTAGATGCCCTATTAGAAGCTTAATCTCCCTCTTAGAAAACAAGGGCAGTGTGTGCTTTGCATAACAACCCAATATTTTGACAGGCAGTGTTGGAAAACAGTGATGCCCTACTCAAAGATGGCGGCTGACTACGCTCCTTTGAATGTATGTCGCTCTCTACAGTTCTGTTATAATTTAGTCTCTCACATCAGGTTCCTGAAAGGGCTCACCACACCACTTCCAAGTTTCCCGTTCTGGATTATTAGCCCATAATTTTCCCTGTTTTGGTTATTGTTATAGGTACCCACTAGTGACTAAGGCACTTGACTGCTAACCAGAAGGCTGGCGGTTCAAACCCACCAGCCACTCCTCGGAAGGAAGGTTGGGGAATCTACTTCCGTAGTGATACTGCCTCAGAAACCCAAGGAGGGGTCTCTATGAGTCCAGTCCGACTTAAGGGCATATAACAGCAGCATTGGTACTCACATTTGGCATATTCTCGTCTCACTCCTCAGCTATTAAGTCAGTTTGAACTGGTTTGAAGCCTCGTATTATTGAATGCAAAGAACTTAGCTGACTGTATGCAGGTCATTCCAATTACTGCAGTGTTTCCTGTGTAAATTGAGACTTCTCATAATATGGCATATAAAGGAATTTTAGAAACACAATGCTGTATTTTGTATTCCTAGCTTCTATTAGTTCCTGTATATTTCTGTTTATTGTACCAATGTGAGCTCCTTCTCATTTTTTATTTTAAATGAATTTGTCCTTTATGAATTAAAAATTAGAAACTTTGAGCCCTCTTATATTTCAGTAATGTTTAAAAGAGTATCTCATACTTCCTTAAAGAATGTGTCTTTTCTTCCTGTTTTTTTCTTACTGTTATTACCTGGATTATCTGAAACACATTCAAGTTATAAATGTGGAAGTAGTTTTATATTTAACCTTACTTTAAAATTCTCCCTCCCCTCAAAATGCTGTTGGTAATCTTTTCACTTTCTTTTAGCTCAAGGATGAGGGGACTAACTGGAAGGCTGGCAGTTCAGACTCACTCAGAGGCTCCTCACAAGACAGGCCTGGTGATCTGCTTCTAAAAGTTCACAGCCTTGAAAACCCTGTGGAGCAGTTCTGCTCTGTATACATGGAACTACCATGAGTCAGAATCGACTCAGTAGCAACCACCCCACCACAAAATCCCTTCCAAGTCAGCCCCATTTCAAACAGAAATACCACCACCAACAAATCCCTTCCAAGTCGGCCTCATTTCATACAGTAATACCACCAACTACCCCAGTTTCTCAAGCCGAAAACCTGGGACATCCTTCTTTTCTTTCCCTTAAGCCCTACAAGATCTTGGCCATCAAAAGTTTCACTGACTACCTTACAAGGTATTCTAAATTCACTCCATTTTCTTCATTCTGCTCTTTCCTCACTAGTGTAAGCCATGAGTACCGTATCGCCTTTAGATTACTTTAATAATCCCCTTACTGGAAGCAATTCCATTCTTTCTCCATTACACACCTTGTCTACAGAACAGCCAGAGTAATTTTTTTTTATTTTAAGGAAAAAAGAAATGTAAATCAGATCATGTCACCTAAATCTTTCTGGTGGCTTTCCTTTGATTTATATAAAATGTCCCTGGTTTGTCCTTTATCTGCCTTTCTGATCTTATTTCCTATCACTCTTTCTCGAGCCCATTAAATTCTAGATATATTTGCTATTTTTGTTGTATAAACACCAAATTTATTCTGGCCCTAAAACTTTCTACTAGTTGTCTTTTTTCTTGGAAAGCTCTTTCTCCAAATTCTTGGTTAGTTTCTTATTGTCATTTCAGGTCTCAGAGCAAATGCCACTCACAGATAGGCCTTCCCTCATCTACAATTCTAAATTAACCTGTACCTGTATTTGTCATTCTTACTGCCATCTTTTTAGCTGCCTTTCACAGTTGCTCAGCAGATGTGTATTGAGGTGCCTCAGTACCTGTATTTGTCATTCTCACTGCCATCTTTTTAGAAAATAAGATGTTGTCTTTCACAGTCGCTCAGTAGATATGTATCGAGGTACCTCAAAGTGCCGCCCGTTTGTCAGTGGAGGCTTGCATGTTGCTGTGATGCGCAATAGACTCTATTATTTTTTTTCTGTTGTGATTCGTAAGGTTTATTTTTATTTTTATTTATTTTATTTTTGCGGTGTTCCCTCCACTCAGTGGACTTTAGTAGAGCTTCCACACTAAGCTTAGTGGCCTAGTGATCTATTTCCAAAAAAATCAGCCATTAAGGTCCCTGTCGATCACAACAATCCGATCCCATTGTGCACGGAGTTGCCATGTGGCCACCTCAATGGCAACTAGTAACAACAACTAGTTTATTGAATGTTAAGTTTTAGCCTCAGTGTGTATTAAGTAGGAGCTCTGCTGGTGCAGTGGTTAAACTCTTAGCTGTTAACTGAAAAAGTTGGTTCAAACCCATCAGCCGCTTCACAGGTGAAAGATTGCTTATCTTACAGAACTGATGAAAATCATCCTGAAGGTGAATTTGCAGAATTGACATCTTAATATTGAATAGTCTAGTCCATGAACACAGCATATCTCCTCATTTATTTAGATCTTCCTTCATTTTTTACATTGTTTGTGTATTTTTCAGCATAGAGATTCCACACACGTATTCTGTTCCATTTAAAACTAAAACCGAAATCTGTTGTCCTGAGTGGATTCTGACTGATGGTAAGCCTGTGGGTAGGAGTAGAACTGTACTCCATAGGGTTTTCAAAGGCTATACTTTTACAGGAGTTGATCAGCAGGCCTTTTCTTTGATGGTGCTGCTAGGTGAATTGAAACCACCAACCTTTCAGTTAATAGCTGAGTGCGAACTATTTGCACCACCCAAAGACCTCTTTTATACCTAAGTATTTCATGTAGTTTAGAGCTACTGGAATTAGTTCTTTTCCTCATTTCAGGTTTTCATTTCTACTTTACAGTAATTCAGTTGATTTTTATATGTTGACTGTGTATCCTGCCACCTTACTAAATTCATATATTAATTCTAGGATGGTCTTTTTTTTTTCATAGAGTCCTTTGGATTTTCTATATAGAAAATTATGTCATCTGTGAATAGAGACAGTTTTATTTCTTTCTTTCCAATCTATATGCCTTTCATTTTTTTTTCTTTTAGTATGATGTGAAATATTAGTGGTGATAGCAGAAAGCTTGTCTCGTTCCAATCTTAAAGCAGAAGCATTTAGCCTTTCCCCGCTAATTATGATGTAATATATAAGCTTTTGTATAGATGGTCTTTTGCTCTTTATCAAGTTAAGGAATTTCCCTTTTCTTCCTATTTTGTCTTTTGTCGTGAATGGATATTGAATTTTGTTAAATGCTTTTCCTGCATCTATTGAGAACATACTTTTTTTAAAAAAATAATAATAATAAGTCTTTTTATGTGGTGAATTTCATTGATGGATTTTTCTTTTTCTTTTTTTTTTTTTTTTTAAGTTGAATGAGCCATGTATTCCTGGAATAAACCACATTTGGTAGTGATATACTGTCCTTTTTGTATATTGCTACATTTGTAGCATTATTTTAAAAATTGTAATTGAGGTAGATGTTGTTGATACTTAAACTACCTAAACCCTGGAACACCTTTAAAAATCATGATCCACTGGCAGATTTGTTCATTAGCTCTGTCAACAAATATGTAAGAATACCTTTGTCCCAGGCATTGTTCTAATCCTGGAGATTAAAGCATTACACAAAATAGAGCTCCTGCCCTTAAACTATATCCTTCCTAGAATGTAATATAATGTTGCAAAAAGGACAGGGAGGCAGCATCTTCTGACCTCCTCTAACTAGCTCCACAAGAGGAAGACAGAATCACCATCAGCAACCAAAGGCTTATTCCTATGAGGCCGAACAGGCTGTCACCCTCCAGGCTTTTTACCAACTTTGACACCAGCTGTCCCTCCCGCGGCATTCACTACTTCTCAGCTGGATTTGATAATTCTTTGCAATGGTCACACCCAACTCTCAGACAATACTCAATGTTAGGAGGTTTATTAGGGAAATAACAGGCTACAGCTCATGTTCAGGAACACGCTTCGCCCTTCTGCTGTACCCTCAGACTCTCCTCGCTTGAGAGGCCCTTGGCCTCTCGTCCTGGCCGCTGCCTCTGTTGGTAAGGGAAGCCTGCTGCTTTGTCTTGTGCCTCTTGGTTCAGCTGCCACCGTCTCTCTTTTGGGCCATCTCTCAGCCAAAGAGGTCCAGCACAAGGATCTCGGGTCCAAGGATGCACGCCATTTTACCTCCAGCTGTTCTCTCTTGGTGGCAGTGAGATCCTCACTGCCTCTTGGAGTGCTCATTTTAAACCTGATGGAGTGACAAAACTAACCAATCCCAACATCAGAGTTCTACATACCTTATTTGCATGGACCCAACCAGTAATTCGGTGGGAGTTATGAAAACTATGGCTAGAAAAGCCATACCTGGTAATTCACTGCACCACAAATGTCATTATAGTATAATGCTGTGAAGAACAATGGAGCAATTAAGGGAATGGAGAGTCATGAAGTGAGGGGTTGAGGTTATGTTAAATATATTTGTCAGGGAGGGGCTCTATGATTAGGTGACCTTAGAGCAGAAACATGAATGAAGTGAGGGAGCCAGCATTGTTGTTTGTGGGAAATTGCCTCAGGCGAAGAGAATAGCAAGCACTAAATCCCTGAGTCAGGAATTACTTGGTATGTTACTAGAGGCCAGAGTTTCTGGAATGGAGTGAATCATGGAGAGAGCTGTAGAAAGTGAGGTAGTTAGGGAACTGAGAAGGTAGAACTTAATAGGCCATGGTAAGGAGAATTTTGAATTTTATTCTAAGTATAATGACAGTCACTCACTCATCAAATACTTATTGAGCACCTGCTGTCTGTCAGACGCCGTTTTGTGTTCAGTATATTGTAGTTAAACTACTCAAGAAATTCAAGCCTTAATAGAGCTTATGGGTGCTAATGATAAAAAAAAAAAAAACCTCAAAACTCACTGCTGTTGAGTCAGATCCGACTCATCGTGACCCCCTCCTTGGGTTTCTAAGGCAGTATCACTACAGCAATAGATCGTCGGATCTTCCTTCCAAGGAGTGGCTGGTGGGTTTGAACTGCCAGTCTTCTGTTTAGCAGTCAAATACCTTAGCACTGTGCCACCAGAGCTCCCGCTAATGATAAGGAGTAGTTATTTATGCAATATGGACGTGGTGAGATGTAGTAGAGTTTAGAATGTTCAGTTTGGAAACATTATATGCAGTAATTACATATTTAAATAATTATAATAAATGCACTTGTATTTTATCTTTTTTCCTGACAGGAAACACATCTATTTTGTTGAGTTTCTTTTGGTTGCAAAGTATAGAGGTCAGGCTTGGATATTTTTAAGGATACACTTGGGAACAGAGTACACAGACTTCATGGAAATCCTAGAAATGGAACTGTGGTATGGCTAGTCCTTCTACAGCCTAGAGGCACAAGGTATATTAGTTCTTTACTGCTGTGTAACAAATTACCCCTATATTTAGTGATTTAAAATAGCATTTATTTTCTCACAATTTTTGTGTTTCAGAAATTTAAGCATGGCCTAGCTGGGTGCCCCTTGCTTAAGGTCTGTCACAAGGCTGCATTCATCTCATGGGAACGCTGGTGGGGTAGTGCCTAAGGCATTTGACTGCTAACCAGAAGGCTGGTGGTTCAAACCCACCAGCCACTCCTAAGAAGGAGAATTGGGCAATCTACTTCCATAGAGATACCACCTTGGAAACCCGAGGAGAGGTTGCTATGAGTTAGAATCAACTCGAAAGCAATGAGTTTGGTTTGGCAGTAATCTCATGGATTGGCCAGGGAAATGTTGGCTTCTCAGATCACTTGCTTGGCTGTTGGCAAGTTGTTGCTGTTCATAGGCTGGAGACATCAAGGTTTTGCTTTTGTGGACCTCTCTGCCTCATAACATGGCAACTGGCTTCCCTGAGTGAGAGAAGGTGACAAGATGGAAGTCATAATTCTTTTGTAGCCTAATCTCAGAAATAACATTCCAGAACCTCTGTTGCATTCTCTTCACTAGAATTAAGTCACTGTATCCATTCTTCATTACAGGAGAGGATTACACAAAGGCACGAATACCAGGAGGTGAGGATTGTTAGTGTTATTTTAAAAGTTATCTACCACATAAAGTAAGCCCTAGAGATCTCACCAGAAGTAATTTTATAATAATTGTATTGTTCTTAACAAAAAACATGCCTTGAAAAAAACCCAAACCCACTGCCATGGAATCGATTCCAACTTGTTATGACCCTGTGGGACATAGTAGAACTGCCCCATTTCCAAGGCTGTAAATCTTTACAAAAGCAGGCTGCTACATCTTTCTCCCATGAGGCAGCTTGTGAGTTCCAACCACTGACCTTTTGGTTAGCTGAGCACTTAACTACTGTGCCACTAATCCAAAAGCAAACCCACTGTGATTGAGTCCATTCTGACTCATAGCAACCCTACGGGACAGAGTACTTCTGCTCCATAGTGTTTCCAAGGCTGTAGATCTTTACAGAAGCACACTGCTTTACATTTGTCCTGTGGCTGGTGGGTGGGTTTGAAACCCAGACCTTTTGGTAAGCAGCCAAATGCTTTAATCACTGTACCACCAAAAACCAAAAACTAAACTCACTGCTGTTGAGTCGATTCTGATCCATAGAGACCCCTCCTTGTGTTTCTGAGGCGGTATCTCTATGGAAGTAGGTTGCCCAGTCTTCCTTCTGAGGAGTGTCTGGTGGGTTTGAATGGCCAGCCTTCTGATTAGCAGTCATATGCCTTGTTGTTGTTGTTATGTGCCTTCGAGTCGGACCCGACTCATAATGACCCCTCCTTTAGTTTCCAAGGCAGTATCACTACGGAAGTAGATTGCCCAACCTTCCTTCCGAGGAGTGGCTGGTGGATTTGAACCACCAGCCTTCTGGCTAGCAGTCAGATGCCTTAGGCACTATGCTACTTAGGTACCACCAAAACCAAAACCACACTCACTGCTGTCAAGTGGGATCTGACTCACAGTGACCCCTTCTATCACCAGAGCTCCATAAATGTGCCTTGGCCACTCTCAATCTCTGCATTTCTTTCCTTCTCCTTTTGCTACCACCCATATTTTTAACTACTGGTCTTTTCTTTCTGGTGGCATAGTGCCTAAGGCATTTGACTGCTAACCAGAAGGCTGGTGGTTCAAATCCACTAGCCACTCCTTGGAAGGGAGACTGGGCAATCTACTTCTGTAGAGATACCGCCAAGGAGGGGTTGATGGCAGTGAGTTTGTTTTTTTTGTTTGTTTGTTTGTTTGTTTTGAGTCTTTTCTCTGCCTCTTATTTTTGGTTTCCCCTTATCACCAGTTTCTACATGGCTCAGGATGAACTCTTGCCTCATGATATTTTACCTTTTACCTCTGCTGCTAACCATTTTGATTATATCTATAGTACCCTGTACAAAATATGGAGAGATAAAATGAGCTGTGGGAGTTGTTGTTGTTGTTAGGTGCCATCGAGTCATCTCCAACTCATAGCAACCCTATGCACGGCAGAACGAGACATCGTCTGGTCGTGAGCCAGCTCCACGATCCTTGCTATACTTGAGCCAATTGTCGCAGCCAGTGTGTCATTCCATCTTGTTGAGGGCCTTCCCCTCTTTTGTCACCCCTCCACCTTAGCAAGCATGACATCCTTCTCCAGGGAATGGTCCCTTCTGATAACATGAACAAAGCAAGTGAGACAA
The DNA here is from genome assembly GCF_000298275.1 of Orycteropus afer afer. Lineage (NCBI taxonomy): Eukaryota > Metazoa > Chordata > Mammalia > Tubulidentata > Orycteropodidae > Orycteropus > Orycteropus afer. The sequence continues at coordinate 22,029,704 of NW_006921589.1, forward strand.
AGTCTGGCTATTCTCTCTTCCAAGGAGCGTTCCAGCTGCACTTCCTCCAGAACAGATTTGTTAGTTCTTTTAGCAGTCCATGGTGCTTTCAGCATTCTTCGCCAACACCACAACTCAAAAGCATCAATTCTTCTTTGGTCTTCTTTATTCATTGCCCAGCTTTCACATGCATATGAGGCGATTGAAAATGTCATGGTTTATGTCAGGCACACCTTAGTCCTCAAGGAGACGTCTTTGCTCCTCAGCACTTGAAAGAGGTCCTTTGCAGCCAACTTGCCCAATGCTGTACATCATCTGATGTCTTGACTGCTGTTTCCATTGGTACCAGTTATAAAACAAAGCAATGTGAAGTCTTTTACAACTTCAATCCTTTCTCCATTTGCCATGATGCTGCTTATAGGTCCAATTGTGAGGATTTTTGTTTTCTTAATATTGAGATGTAGTCTATACTGCAGACTGTATTCTTCAATCGTCATCCGTAAGTGCTTCAAGTCATCCTCACTTTCATCAAGCAAAGTTGTGTTGTCAGTGTATCACAAGTTGTTAATGATTCTTCCTCCAATCTTGATGCCATGTTCTTCTTCATATAGCCCAGCTTCTCAGATTATTTGCTCAGCATATAGATTGAATAAGTATGGGGAAAGGATACAGCACTGATGTACTCCCTTCTTGATTTTAAGCCATGGAATGTCCCCTTGTTCTGTTTGAATGACAGCCTCCTGGTCTATGTACATGTTTCTCATGAGTACAACTAAATGTTTTGGAATTTTCATTCTTCTCAATGCCATTCACAGTTTCTTATGATCCACACAATCAAATGCTTTTTATTTATTCATTTATTTATTTTTTATTGTGATTTGGGTGAAAATTTACAGAGCAAATTTATTTACCACGCAGCAGTTCACATACACTTTGTTTTATGACACTGACTACAATTTACCCAAATGCAACAGCTCCCCTCCCACTTCCTCCCAATAGTTACCTCTTCCCTGTGTCCATTGCTCCATGCACTCCTGCCCCCTGCACTGTCTCCCTGTGCATAAACAGCCCTTCTTTCTCCCATGATTGATCTCTCCAAGGAGTGTATCTACATCAGGTAAATGTTCAACTCATATGCCTGTCTTTTGTTTGGCTAGAAGCCACAGGTTCAATTCTAGATCTGAAGGGCAGCTAGGGGCCATAGTCTTAGTGGTTCCACCAGACTCTATCAGACCACCAAAACTGGTCCCCCCGCTTTGTTTTTCCAAATGATACTGAGTTTCGTTCCACATTGTTTTCTCTCTCTATCGAAGATCTCTTACATAGATCCCCCTGAGTGGCTGACAGTGGTAGCTGTGTACCATCTAGTTCTTCTGGTCTCATAGTCATATAGGCTGTGGATTGCATGGTGTATCAGTCTCTAGGACTAATTGTTTCCATGAATCTTTGGTTTTCTTCATTCTTTTTTGCTCTGGAAGAGGAGAGACCCATCGTTGCATCTCAATGGCTGCTTGCAAGCTTTTAAGATCGCAGTTGCTACTCGCCAAAGTAGGAGGTAGAACAATGTTTTATGTAGTATGTTACGCCAATTGAGCTTGATGTCGCCTGTGACTATGGTCCTGAGCCCACCAGTTCAACTACTTGGTCCCTCTGGGTAGCTGGCTGTGCCCAAGAAGTGACTACAACCTTGTCCCTTGTCAGCTCAACTATACACCTGGGAATTCAGATCATGGGCTTGGGTACACTCCCTGCTGCATAGACATACCTAAAAGTTCAACCTGTCCACCCATCTATCCACCCGTATATCCATGTTTGCCTTCACTGACAACGCAGTACTGTATGTGTAAAAGGGTTCATCTTTGTTGTCTGTATCTCCCATGTACCTCTCTCTATGTCTTCCTCTTCTTCAGTGCTTCCATGCTGATCATGAACATTTGGTACATTGCCCTTCTCTTCATCCAAATCAATACTTATCTCTACCTATCTAACAGTGTTCCCTCCCCTCCCGTCTTACCCTTGGTAACCAGCAAAGAAAATTTCCTTCCACTGATAAACCTTTCCTTGACTTTTACAATAATGGACTAATACAATATTTGTCCTTCTGTGATTGACTTATTTCACTCAGCATAATGTCCTCCAAGTTTATCCATGTTATGCAGTGTTTTGAAGATTCTACATTATTCTTTAGGGTTGTATAGTATACCATTGTGTGTATATACCATAGTTTGGTTATCCTTTCCTCAGGTGATGGACAACTAGGTTGTTTCCATCTTTTGGCTATTGTAAATAGCGCTGTGATGAACATGGGTGTTAATATGTGTGTTCTTGTCATGGCCGTCACTTCTTTAGGATTTATACCTAGCAATCAAATGTCTGGGTCAAATGGTATTTCTAATTCCAACTTTTTAAGGAATCATCATACTGCTTTCCACAGTGGTTGTACCATTTTACAGTCCCACCAGCAGTGTGAGAGAGTCCCAGTCTCTCCACATCCTCACCAGGATTGTTATTTTGTGTCTTGTTGAACTTTGCTACTAGTGCTGGGGCAAGATGGTGTCTCATTGTTGTTCTGATTTGCATTTCTCTAATAGCTGATGATCGTGGGCATTTCTTCATATGTTTGTTGGCCACCTGAATATCCTCCTTGGTGAAGTGTCTATTCATGTCTTCTGCTTATTTTTTAATTGGATTGTCTTTTTGTTCTTGAAGTGAAATATTTTTTCCCTATCTGTATGTTCTTTTTTTGACTCTTGGAGAAGTCTTTGGAAGCACATAAAAATTTAATCCTTATAAGTTCCCATTCATCTAGTTTCTCTTCAGCTGTTTATGCGTCTTGGGTTACGTTTGATAGTCTATTTATGCCGTATAATAGGGCTCACAAAGGATTCTCTTTAGTATCTCTTGTAAGGTTGGTCTGGTTTTAACA
>NW_006921589.1:22033385-22034054 GCF_000298275.1 Orycteropus afer afer
CTGTAGATTTAGAATCATTTCTAATTTTTCATTTATTTTGTCATTTTCTTCTTGTATTTTCTTCCAAAATTCTTCTAGGGTTTTGTCTGTGTTTTTCTTGATCTGTCTCTCATTCCTTTGAAGATACCTAAATATAATTCTTTTGAAGTCCTTACAAGAGAGTTCCAATGCTGCTTATTCCTCAGGTATTTATTCTGGGTCTGTATCCTGCTCCCTTGTTTCTACCACTTTATCTTGCTTCTTTGTGTGCACTGGGATGGTCTGTTGTCTCTGAGACATTATGACATTGTTGTATTTATATCTCTGTTAACTGTTTGTGAAGAGCAGCCAAGGGTGAGTAAGGCTTTTATTGGTGGTTCTTTATTGTCACCAGTTGGTAGAGAAGGAATTAGTGGCTCTCACTTAGTTAGTGAAGCTGCAGGAGGTGTGGGTATATTTGTATCATATGGGGACTGTTGCTATCTTCTACTCAGTTAGACAAAAACAACAATTGAATAACCATCAAAAAAGTAAAAGCAAATGGACAAAAAACACACTGTGTAATCACACAGGAACAGTAACTGAAAAAAGAAAAAAGGGAAAAAGAAAAAAAAGAAGAGCAAAAAAACCCTGCAATATCAGGGGAAAGGGCAGTAGGAGAAGAATGGTAAAGAAGGAGAATAATGAAGA
>NW_006921589.1:22035498-22052660 GCF_000298275.1 Orycteropus afer afer
AGTGAGTGCCTCCAGTGGGGCATCTGTTTCTTGAAACATCTCAATGAGCATTCCGTCAGTTCCTGGAACCTTGTTCTTCACCAATTCCTTCAGTGCAGCTTCAACTTCTTCCTTCAATACTATTGGTTCTTGATCATATGCCATCTCCTGAAATGGATGAAGATTGACCAGTTCTATTTGGTACAGTGACTATGTGTGTTCCTTCCATCTTATTTTGATGTTTCCTGCACCACTCACTATTTTGCCCATAGAATCTTTCAATTTTACAACTTGAGACTTAAATTTTTTCCTCGGTTCTTTCAGCTTGAGAAGTGCTGAGCATGTTCTTCCCTTTTGGTTTTCTAACTCCAGGTCTTTGCACATTTCATTATAGTCATTGGCTTTGCATGCTTTAGCAGACAAAGATATGGGAGAGGAGAGGGTAAACTACATTAGCTTTTGAATATGACTACATCTCCAGTGAGAACTATGATTAAGGCATTTTTCCTTAGAGAGCAACATGGTTATCTAAATGGCACTGTTGATGTTTGTAGATTAGAAGGTGTAGGTCATTGAGTGGATCAAATGACTTAATTTGAAACTTGAAAAAAATTTTCCAGTGCTAGCTTGTTTTATAGTTATTTCTATTTCTCATAAAAATAGAGTATAAAATATAAAAACAGAGAAGTCTGGTTATTTTCTGTTTTTTTGGGTTTAGGCTGAATACAAATTTATATATGATTTAATATTATGTTTGTGATATAAATAAATAAATATAAATATATATATATATGTAAGTTTATAAGTTTTAAGACATACAAAATTAGGGGGCATTAGACAGAAATGTCTACATTTTTTTTGAGACATTATGCAATATACATAAAAAAGGCAAACATTTATTTTTGTCACTCAGAAATAACAACATGGTCCTTTTTGCATTTAATATGTTTACTCAAGTAATAAAATTTTGTTGTTAAAGCTCATATTTCTTTAAACTACCACTCCTAGTTCTGTTTCATGAAATTTACCTAATGCAATTATAGTTACAAGTTTCATGTGTGTATTTTTTTCTTTCCTATGTACAATTTAGTCACATTGTGTTCAATATATTGAACAGCCATCATCCTTTTCCATTTACAAATTTTCTATAACCCTTATTGGAAGCTCATTGTCTCCTAAGCAGTGATTCCTCCTTTTCTCCTCCCTCACACCTGCCCCTGGTAAATATCTTGTATACACTTGCCTAGTTTAGATATTTCATATAAGTGGAACCATACAGTATTTTTCTTTCTGTGACTTATTTCACTCAACATGATATTTTCAAGGTTTATCCATGGGATGGTTCAAACCCACCAGCCACTCCTTGGAAGGAAGATTGGGCAATCTACTTCTGTAGAGATACTGCCTTGGAAACCCAAAGAGGGGTCGCTATGAGTCGAATCAACTCAACAGCAGTGAGTTTGGTTTTACTATGTATCAGGACTTCATTTCTCTCTATGACTAACATTCCATTTTATGTATGTACCACCTTTTTGTTAATCCATTGTTTTGTTAATGGACATTTAGGTTGTTTCTACCTTTTATTTTTTGTGGATAGGGCTGTGATCTTTATTATTTTTTTATGATTTTTATTTTTATTTTTGCAATGTTTCCTCCCTTCCCCTCCCACCCTGGTAACCAACAAAGAAAGTTTCCTACCACATATAAACCTTTCCTTGACTTTTTACAGTAATGAACTAATACAATATTTGTCTTTCTGTGATTTACTTATTTCACTCAGCATAATGTCCTCCAAGTTCATCCACGTTGTGCAGTGTTTTGCATATTCTACATTATTCTTTAGGGTTACATCATGTAGGTACCATAGATTGGTTGTTCATTCTTCTGTTGGTGTGCACGTAGGTTGTTTCCATCTTTTTACTATTGTAAATACTGCTGCGATGAACCTGGGTGTGCATATATCTGTTCTTGTCCTCACTTTTTTACAATATATACCTAGTAATGGGATTGCTGGATCAAATGGTATTTCTAATTCCAACTTTTTAAGGAATCACCATAGTGCTTTCCACAGTGGTTGTATCATTTGACAGTCCCATCAGCAGTGTATGAGAGTCTCAATCTCTCCACATCCTTGCCAGCATTTGTTATTTTGTGTCTTGTTGAACTTGGCTATTAGTGCTGGGGCAAGATGATATCTCTTTGTTGCTTTTGATTTGCATCTCTCTAATGGTTAATGATCATGAACATTTCTTCATGTGTTTGTTGGCTGCCTGAATATCCTCTTTGCTGAAGTGTCTATTCATGTCTTCTGCCCATTTTTAAATTGGATTGTTTGTCTTTTTGTTGTTGAGGTATTGGAGTTTTCTATAAATTTTATCGATAAGTCCCTTATCAGACATGTCATTGCCGAATATTTTTTTCCAATCTGTAGGTTCTCTTTTTACTCTTTTGGAGAAGTCTTTGAAAGCACATAAAATTTAATTTTTAGAAGGTCCCATTTATCTAGTTTATCTTCTGGTCCTTATACATTTTGGGTTTTGCTTGATAGTCTATTTATGCCATTAAAAGAAACAAAAACAAAAAACACTGCCGTTGAGTTTACTGCCATTCATAGCAACCCCTTGGGTTTCCGAGGCGGTATCACTGTGGAAGTAGATTGCCCAGCCTTCCTTCCGAGGAGTGGCTGGTGAGTTTGAACCGCCAGCCTTCTGGTTAGCAGTCAAGTGCCTTAGGCACTATGCTACCAGAGCTCCTGTTGTTGTTGTTAAGTGCTGTGGAATCAGACCCGACTCATAGTGACCCCTCCTTGGGTTTCCAAGGCAGTATCACTACAGAAGTAGATGGCCCCATCTTCCTTCCAAGGAGTAGCTGGTGGGTTCTAACCGCCAGCCTTCTGGTTAGCAGTCAAGTGCCTTAGGCACTACACTACCAGAGCTCCCACCAGAGCTCCTAGTGAGTGATTTTTCCATATCCTTAAAGAATGTTGATGGTATCTCAATTGAGATTGTATTAAATGTATAGATGGCCTTGGGTAGAATTGACATTTTCACAGTGTTCAGTCTTCCAATCCGTGAGCATGGTATGTTCTTCCATTTACATAGATCTCTTATGGTTTCTTGCAGTAATCTTTTGTAGTTTTCTTTCTACTGGTCTTTTGTGTCCCTAGCGAGATTTATTCCAAAGCATTTCTTTTTTTTTTTTTTTTGGTATGTATTGTAAATGATTTCCTCATTTCCTTTTCAGCAGCATCTTTGCTGATGTAGAGGAATCCAGCTGATATATGTATGTTGATCTTGTATCCTGCCACTATGCTAAATCTCTCAATGAGTTCCAGTAATTTTTTTGCTGAGTGTCTTGGGTTTTCTATGTGTTGAATCATATCATCAGCAAATAGGGGTTTTACTTCTTCCTTACCAATTTGGATGCCTTTCATCTTCCTTTTTTGCCTGTTGCCCTGGCTAGGGCTTCCAATACAATGTTGAATAGAAGTGGTGATAGAGGGCATCCTTGTCAGTTCCTGTTCTTAAGGGGAATGGCTTCAGTCTGTCTCCATAGGGCTGCACTGTTATTGATGTTCATATGTCTGTTGTGTTGCTGCTTTCACATCTCTTAGGTATGTCTCTAACCAAAAAAACCAAACTCACTGCCATCAAGTTCGATCAGCATGTGGTAGTTCTTGGAGCCCTGGTGGTGCAGTGGTTAAATGCTCAGGTGCTATCTGAAAGGTCAGTGGTTTAAACCTAGCAGCCACTCCACAGGAGAAAGATGTGACAGTCTCCTGCAAAGACTACAGCTTAAGAAGCGCCATGAAACACTTCTACTCTGATCTACAGGGTCTCTGAGTCAGAATTGACTTGATGGTACACAACAACAACGTGGTAGTTCTATGTTTAAATTTTTGAAGAACCACCAAACTGTTTTCCTCAGCAGCTGTACTGTTTTACAGTCTCAGCAGCAATGAATGGGGGTTACTATTTCTCTACATCCTTGACAACACCTGTCATTTTACATTTTTTTTAAATCATGGCCATCTTAGTGGGCATAAAGTAGTATCTTATTGTGGTTTTAGTTTGTACGTCCCTCCTCGGAAGGAAGGTTGGGCAATCTACTTCCGTAGTGATACCACTTCAGAAACCCAAGAAGGAGTCGCTGAGTCGGATGTGACTTGATGGCAGTGAGTTTTTTTTTTTTTTTTAAATGAGTAATGACAGGGACATTCTGGGTCAGTGGTAGAATTCTAATCTTCCATGTAACAACACACCAAGGTTTTATTCTCAGCCAATGCACCTCAAGTGCTGCTACCACTTATCCTTCAGTGGAAGCTAATGTGTTGCTTTGGTGCTAATCAAGTTTTAGCAGAGCCAAACAAGTTTTAGCAGAGCCTCCAGACTAAGACAGATTAGCAAGAAAGGCCTGGTGATGTACTTCTGGAAAATCAGCCAGTGAAAAACTAATGGATCACAATGGTCCTATCCTGTTGTGCATGGGGTCACCATGAGTTTAGGGGCTGACCTGGTGACAGCTAACAATACTAATGTTGTTGAGCATCTTTTCGTGTGCTCATTGGCCATTTGTATTTCTTCTTTGGTGAAGTATCTATTCATATGCTTTGTCCAGTTTTTGATTGAGTTGTTATTGTTAAGTTGTAGGAGTTCTTTATTTATTCTGGAAATTAAACCTTTGTCAGATATATAGTTCCCAAAATTTTTCTCCCAATTTATAGATTGTCTCTTCATTTTGTTGATAAAGTCCTTCAATGATGAACAATAGTTTTTCGGTGTCGTATCTAAGAATCTTTGTCGAAAACTAGATCCCAGAGCATCACTCCTATGTTTTCTTCTAAGAGTTTTATAGTTTCAGATCTTAAATTTAGGTCTTTGATTACATTTTGAGTTAGTTTTTGTCTATGATGTAAGACATTATTGATCCAGCCAGATTCACTCTTTGTAGAAATCCAGTTGTTCCAAACTCGTTTATTAAAGAGACTATTCTTTCCTCACTGGATGGAGGAAAGCATATTTGGTGGTTATTTTTCTGATCCATTCTTACCAACTCTACAAACACACACACACACAAACACATATGCACATATATGCACATATATAGGATTTGGTGCCTAAGGCATTTGACTGCTAACCAGAAGGCTGGCAGTTCACAACCACCAGCCACTCCTTGGAAGGAAGATTGGGCATTCTACTTCTGTAGTGGTATCGCCTCGGAAACACAAGGAGGAGTTGCTATGAGTCTGATCCAAGTCGACGGCAGTGAGGTTTTTTTTTTTTAAATACTATATATAGGACCAAATTCACTGCCATAAAGTTGATTCTGACTCATGGTGACCTCATTGGGTTCCAGGGTGGTGGTTAATCTTTACAGAAGAAGATTGCCCCATCTTCTTTCCGTGGACTGGCTGGTGGGTTTGAACCACCAACTTTCTGGTTGGCAATGAAATGGCTTAGGCACTGTGCCACCAGAGCCCTTTATTCTGTACTTTTTTTTTTTTTTTTGTTATTTTTTAATTCACTGTTTTTGAAGCATGGAAGAAAGGTCTAGAGATCTGCTTCTGTAAGGTTACAGCCAAGAGAAACTTTTGAACTGCAGTTATATCCTGAAGCACATCAGATTGCCAACTCAGAACTGATGTGTCAGCAATGGGTTTATATAGATAGATAGATCTAGTTCATTCATTTTTAACTGCTATATAATATTCCATCATATTTTATTATCCATTCTCTTATTGTTAGACATCTACGTTATTTGTTTTGAAAGAATGTTTTACTGTTAAAAACAGTACACCCTTGTGTACCAGTGACAAACACATTTTCGATGTTATTGTCAAAACTACTGAACCAATTTATAGTCCCGGTAGATGTTAGAAATCTTATTTACCCACATCTTCATCATAATTGATATTTTCTTATGTAAAACACCTTTGTCAATTTCATGGTTGGAAAACTAATTTTTTGCTATGTTAATCTACATTCTTCACATTATAGTGAGATGAACATATGTCTAATAACCATCTGGATTTCATTATCTGCAATGTACATGACAATGTCTATTGCTAATTTGTAGGGGTTCTTTATATATTCTGGATACAAGTCCTTAGTCTGTTTCCATGTTACAAATCTTGTCTCCTAGTCTATCACTTGCTTTTAACCCTGTTTATGGTATTTTTTATTATATAATTTTTTTTTGCCTTTTTCTTTCTCTTTAATCATTCCTGCTAATCTTTGCAAAGAATCAATATTTGTTTTTTTGTATTTAAATAGAAATGAAGAGTAGAGTAGTAGCTTGCACCAGGGGACATATAATATGGGAATGCGATAATTTAAATGACTATTACCCTTCATATATATTGAAAAAATTGCATGTAATACTGTATCGTAGTTTCAGAGTATTCAATTATCTTCAAAAAGTAATCATTAATGATGGAAAGATTTTTCATTAACTATTCAGGCATGATAATTTTAGTGGTGCCAGATTAATTTTTTTGTGTAAAAAAATAATGGTTTGGGTTTTTTAGATACGAAATTTGTCTATTTATGGGATTAATCCTTAGTGGTGATGTTATACAATCTCCACTATTTTCCAGGCAGGAATGACATATTGTATAAATATAAATAATGACTATCCAGCTGTGAAAAGGGAAAAACATACTACAAATGCTAGTTCAGGAAAAATGTGTGTACCTTGCTGAATAAGAAAGTTTTCATTATTATTTTTAACAGCTAAAATTACTTACACATTCTTGTTTGTAGTTCAGTTCATATAGGTCTTTTTTACAAATATCATTGAGCATATTTTAATTATTGTTAATACTGTTCAGTTTGTGAGGATTAGCTTTGAAAATGAAGGTTTAGAACAATTACTTTCCTTTCATAAAGATAAGTAATTCTTATCAACTGAAAGTATGAGATTGAGTCACATTTTCACATATGGCTCCTTTCAGGTTAGAAATCTTTATTTTTTGATGCTCACTCAACAGTGTCAAAAAATAGAATCCTGAGATTTAATTATATCTGTTGAACTTTTTACTTTGCTAGATGGTGCACAACTTTAATTGGCGTTTAGTATATTTAGCCCTTCATCAGAGTGAGGAACAGTTTGTTTAGTCCTTATTAAATCCCTGACAAGGAAAGAGTGGAGAAAATGTTAGGAGTGAGGAGCTAAAGGAGGAGTTGAGTTCCATTCACACTTTAATCAGAAACATCAAAAATGTTGCCCTTGGATCAAGTATAAGCGTAAACATTTTTTCTTGATATTTGATGATTTATTTTTACCTTATTTTAGGTTTCCAGTAACAATCTGCAGGAATCGCCATGACCCCAGCTCTGAGGGAGGCAGCAAAAAAGGGTATCTACTTTTCATCTTTGCCAAGTACCATGGAGACTGACAAGATGCTGTGCATGGAAAGTCCAAGAACTGTAGATGAAAAGCTAAAAGGAGACAGTTTCTCTCAGGTGCTGGGATTTCCAACTCCAGAACCTACTCTTAATACTGATTTTGTGAATTTAAAACATTTTGGCTCCCCACAGTCTTCAAAACATTATAAGACAGTTCTTTTAATGAGTTCTAATTCTACATTAAAGAAATACAATGAGAATTATAAACAAAAGAAAGTAGTGGAACCCAATTGCAATAAACTGAAAAAAATACTGTGTAATGGCAGCAACATTCAGCTCAGTAAAATCTGTCATTCCCATTCTGAAGAGTTTATCAAAAAAGAACCTCTATCAGATACCACAAGCCAGTGTATGACAGATGTACAAATTATTTTGGATTCAAATGTAACCAAAGACACTAATGTAGATAAAGTAAAACTGCAAAACTGTAATTGGTACCAAAAGAATGCACTTTTGGATAAAGTCACTGATTCTGAAGTTAAAAAGGGTTTATTACATTGTGCTCAGAAGAAAATGTTGCCTGGCCATTCACACGTACCTATTAGTTCCTCAGCTGCTGAAAAAGAGGAGGAAGTGAGTGCTCGTTTACTTCATTGTGTAAGCAAACAGAAAATTTTACTCAGCCAGGCTAGAAGAACTCAGAAACATTTGCAGATGCTCCTGGCAAAGCATGTTGTTAAGCACTATGGTCAGCAAATGAAATTTTCTGTGAAGCATCAGCTCCCCAAAATGAAGATCTTTCATGAAACTACCACCATTTTGGATAACAGTTTACCTAAGTGCACTGAAATTAAGCCAGAAGTCAACATCTTGACTGTAGAGAATAAATTGTGGGATGATACAAAAAATGGCTTTGCACAATGTTCAGCTGCAGAAATCCAAAGATTTGCACTGTCTGCTACAGGGCTGTTGTCTCATGTTGAAGAGGGTCTGGATTCTGATGCAACTGATAGCAGCTCTGATGACGATTTGGATGAGTGTACCATTAGAAAAAATGTGGCAGTGTAAGTGCAAAATTATTACTAGACCTTTTACTGTTCTGTATATAGCAGCAATTTTGTCTTGGTTTCGAGACATGTTAAAAGGAAATAGATTTTCTGAAATCTTAGTGGTATAGTCTTTAAGTTATAAAACTTGGATGAATTTAAAATATTTCTATTGTTAAACTATTGTGTTTGAGTATCAGCACAGAACAACAACAACAACATATACCACCTATTGACAATTAAATTACTCAACTGCTTTCTTAACTTAGGAAAAACTCATAGAGGAATAATTAAAACTAAGTTACGAGTAAGCATATTTTTCTATTCTTGAATGGAATGTGAATAAGACTCAAATATTTACTTAAATGATCTAGTCAAGCAAACCAAAAAAAACAAACTCACTGCCGTCGAGTCAATTCCAACTCACAGTGACCCCTCTTTGGGTTTCTGAGGTGCTATCTCCGTGGAAGTAGATTGCCCAGTCTTCTTTCCAAGGAGTGACTGGTGGGTTTGAACCTCCAGCCTTCTGGTTGGCAGTCAAATGCCTTGGCACTGCGCCACTAGGGCTCCCACTCTGTAAATATGAATAGTTAAAACTCAAGAAATTTGAAGTCTGCATGCTGCCCTAATGGGCTTGAGGAATTGATCAGTACCTAAGGCACTTGACTGCTAACCAGAAGGCTGGTCGTTCAAACCCACCAGCCACTCCTCGGAAGAAAGATGGGGCAATCTACTTCTGTAGTGATACTGCCTTGGAAACCCAAGGAGGGGTCGCTATGAGTCAGATCCGACTCGACAGCACATAACAACAACAACAGGGTACATTTAAGTGAACTAGGTGCTTTTAAGAAACTGTTTATATACTCATTTTAATCACAGTTTTCAGCTCTGCCCTTTACCAGTGTAGTGAACTTGGGCTATATTAATATAACGCATACAAAACTATGTCAGCTATAAGGTATTTATAGAATGTTTGTTTATTTTATGCTAGATACTAAAGATTCAGTTGTGGGCAAAATACTCAGTCTCTGCACTCTTGAGAATTTCCTTGAGAGAGAAGTATTTACATACTTAAAAAAAGAGAGAGAGAGAGAGAGAAATATATATTTTTTAAATTATCACATTGTGTTATCATTCTAGCATAGCACTGTCCAGAAGATGTTTCTGAAATGATGGAAATGTATATCTGTGCTATTTAGCAGTCACTAGCCTTATGTGGTTATTGAGCACTTGAAAGGTGGCTAATGTAACTAGAGAACTGAGTTTTCAATTTTATTTCATTTTAATTTAAATAGTGAAATAGAACATAATTCTTAATCTGGCTTGCAGGGAATCTGTGAATGTCCCCAAATTAATGTAAAATTCTGCACGTATATGTGGCAGTTTTGGAGGAGGAAGTCTATCACCTTTATCAGGTTCCCAAAAAACGTATGAAAATCATCATAGAATTAGAAGCTGGCTACTTTAATTTTTATTATTATATAGATGATCAGTATATTAATTTTTTTTTAATGTGAAGCAGAGTGAGCATTCCAGTCTTCTGATGTCCTTATATCACTATCATTCAAATTTGTTGAAGTGTGGGAGCTTATCATTAATGAGTTCAGGTGATTTTTCTAGTTGGTATTGTGCTTGTTACTTTACATATGATACCTCATTTAATCTTTATGACAACCGTGGGAGTGGAGGGAGTTCTCCTCAAGACAAAACTGGCTCAGCATTATTGCGTAATTTGCCCATGGTCAAAAAGCCTGATAAGTTGTGGAGCCAGGATTCTTGTCAGTATATGTATGACTCTAAACCTGTGCTCTTTCCCTAGTACCTTGCTACTTCTTTAGTGTTACATCATTAACAATGTCTGTGTTCACAAGGATTATCAGGTAGTTGTGTTTGGAAAGAAATTTCTAAAATCTACCAATTTTTATGTTTACACTACTCTTGAAGTAATTCATTTTAATAAAATTTAGTAGGTGAGTTAAGTAAATTCAGTATTTACTTTTTCTGTTGAGAAGAGCTAAAGGACAGATTTGTCCTTTTTTCGCTGGAAACAAATAAAATCCTGTCTTCTGAGACTGTGTTGACCTTCATTGGTCTCCTGTAGCACTGTGGGCTATACAATTTATTAAATAATATTTTGTTCTACATAGCTTGTTAATATATATTCTAGTCTTAATAACCCACCTCTACTTTGGGTCCCTTGAAGGTATGAATAACATTTTATACTTTTTGGAAAATCTCTTATATGTTGTTGTTAGGTACTGTCTTGTTGGCTCTGACTCATAGCAATGCTATGAACCGTAGAATGAGACACTGCCTGGTCCTACACCATTGTCACAATCCTTGCTATGCTTGAGCCCATCCTTGCAGCCACTCTGTCAGGCATCTCATTGAGGGCCTTCTCCTTCTTCTCTGACCTTCTACTTTGTCAAGCATAATATCCTTCTCCAGGGAATGGTCCTCTCTGACAACATGACCAAAGTAGGTGAGACAAAGTCTGGCCATTCTAACTTCCAAGGAGCATTCCGGCTACACTTCTTCCAGGACAGATATGTTTCTTTTTCTGGCAGTCCATGGTATTTTCAGTATTCTTTGCCAATACCATCATTCAAAGACACCAACTCTTTTGTGGTCTTCCTTATTCACTACCTAGATTTCACATGCATATGAGGTACCTGAAAATACCATGGTTGGGCCAGATGTACCTTCGTCTTCAAAGTGACATCTTGAATCTTTAATACTCTAAAGAGACCATTTGTAGCATATTTGCCCAGTGCAATATGTCATTTGATTTCTTGACTGCTGTTTACATGGTCCTTGATTGTGGATCCAAGTAAAATGAAATCCTTGCCAACTTCAGTCTTTTCTCCATTTATCATGCTGTTGCTTATTGGTTTATTTGTGAGGATTTGTGTTTTCATTATGTTGAGTTGTAATCCATACAGAAGACTGTAGTCTTTGAGCTTCATAGATAAATGCTTCAAGTCCTCTTCACTTTCAGCAAGCAAGGTAATGTCATCTTCATTGTAGGTTGTTAATGATACTGCCTTCTTCTTTATTTAGTCCAGCTTCTTGGATTATTTGCTAAGCATATAGATTGAATAAGTATGGTGAAATTACTCAACCTGATGCACACTTTTCCTGATTTGAAACCACGTACAATCCTCTTTTCTGTTTGAATAACTACATCTTGTCCTATGTATAGGTTCCTCATGAGAACAATTAACTATTCTGGATTTCCTATTCTTTGCAGTGTTACCCATAATTAGTTATGATCCACACAGTTGAATGCCTTTGCATAACCAATAAAACACAGTTAAACATCTTTCTGGTTTTCTTTGCTTACAGTGATATCCCTCATTTGTAATCCCTTCTGAATCTCTGGCAGTTCCTTGTTGATGTACTGCTGGAAGTGTTTTTGAAGTATTTTCACCAAAATTTTACTTGTTTGTGATATTAATGATATTGTTTGATTTCCACATTCTATTATATCACCTTTCTTTGAATAGATGCAAATGTGTAACTCTTCCAGCCGTTTGGCCAGGTAGCTGTCCTCCAAATTTCCTGGCATAAGTGAGTGACTGCTTACAACATTGCAGCTATTTGTTGAAATATATCCATGAGTATTCTGTCAATTTTTGGAGCCTTATTTTTCTCCAGTGCCTTCAGTGCGGTTTGGACTTCAGTAACATTGGTTCTAGATCATACGCTACCTCTTGCTACAGTGACTCTGTGTGTTCCTTCCATCTTCTTTTGATGCTTTCTGTGTCCTTCATTATTTTGCCCATAGAATCCTTCAGTATTGCAACTTGAGGCTTGAATTTTTATTGTGTTCTTCCCTTTTGGTTTTCTAACTCCAGGTCTTTGCAGATTTCATTATAATACTTTGTCTTCCCAAGCTGTATATTGAAATCTTCTATTTAACTCTTTTACTTCTTTTGTTTATGTTAGCTACTCTCCATTAAGAGCAAGTTTCAGAGTGTCTTCTGACATCCATTTTTGTCTTTTCTGTCTTACTTATGGTCATATGGATATTATCCTGTCACTGACAGCATTGTACTTCAGGATGTTGAAATTTTCTTTCTGACAATGAACTTAATGCTGTTCCTCTTCAATTTGTTATTCTTGGCATAGGTGACCACATGATTGTCAGATTCAAAATGTACAATAACAGTCTGTTTTAGTTCACTAATGCCTAGAATATCAATCTGTATGCATTGCATTGCATTTTTAGTGACTTTCGGTGTTCCTAGATTAATGTTTCGTACCGTCCATTTTCTGATTATTAATGGATGTTTGCAGCTATTTCTTCTCAATTTGAGGTGTGCCACTTCAGCAGATGAAAATCCCAAAAGCGTTATTCCATCATGTCTTTAGGGGTGCCTCTACCTTGAGTAGGCAGCTCTTGCCCAGTCATAGTTTGAGTGCCTTCCAATCTGAGGGACTCATCTTCCAGCAATTCATCAGTGTTTCACAGCTGTTTATAAGGTTTTTAGTGGCCAGTTCTTTGAGAAGTAGACCAGCATATCCTTCTTCCTAGTCTGTCTTAGTCTGGAAGCTCTGCTGACAACTGTCTGCCATGAGTGACCCTGCTGGTGGGTGAAATACTGGTGGCAAAATTTCAAGCATCTCAGTAATGTGCATACCACCACAGTATGACAAACTGATAGTTTTCTAGATATACAACACAACTGTAATTATGTATATCTTTTGATGTGAATATAAAAATCAATTCTGTCTTTTTGAAATTGGAATTAATCAGTTCTAACTTGTTAAATCTCGGAAGGAAGGTTGGGCATTCCTACTTCCGTAGTGATACTGCCTTGGAAACACAAGGAGGGGTCGCTATGAGTCGGGGCCGACTCGATGGCAAATAACAAAAACAACTTGTTAAATAGGAACTCTGGTAGTGTAGTGCCTAAGGCACTTAACTGCTAAGCAGAAGCCTGGTGGTTCAAACTCACCAGCCACTCCTCAGAAGGAAGGTTGGGCAATCTACTTCCATAGTGATACCACCTCGGAAACCCAAGAAGGGGTCGCTATGAGTCAGGTCTGACTCAACGGCATATAACGACAACAAACAACTTGTTAAATTTTTTTTAATTTAAAACTTTTGTTCTGGTAATAGGTTTATTTTCTGTCTTTTAAGTTTTTTTTTTTTTTAATTAATTTTGTATATTTCTGGAAACTCATGTTTCATTTGTGGTATGCATAAATCAGATTAAACCTAAAGCAGGTAAAATGATACATTTTTTGTGACTATTAACACAATTAAATTTTTATCATCTTTCTTGATGAAAACTTCTGAATGCATATTAAAAGACACACAGAGGCAAATACTAAAAATGACTTGAACTTGAATTTTAAATACCTTGAAAGCAAATACTGTTCTTTCATTATATAATCAATGCCTAGCATTGTCTACAGTGGTTGGTAAGCATTCGTTCAGTGAAGGAATGAATATTTGCCCATTTGTATATGTAGTAAGGAAGATACAAAATTTGTGGCTGGCAATCCATGAAATGTTTCTTATAAGTATTTATTTTATCTTTTTCCATCCTGTAGTTGCTTTATCTTTACTTGATATATTTTCCCCTCCTTCTTTTGTCTCTAGTACTAAACTGGCTATAGTTGATCTTGGATATCTTAGAACCTGTGTGAATGTGTGTTCAGTGAGTGAATGATTGAATGACTTCAGCCACAAATTATGGACTTTAAAAGTAATTATTATAATACTTAATACTAGCAGTTCTTAAAAATAGATAAGTATAATGTGTTATATTTTATCATTTAAATCTTAGATGATATTTTCTGTTTTTCTTGAGTTTATGGTCTCAATTGACTTAATGACAATTAATGAACTGGTATACCTCTACAGGAAAAACACATTTCTCTACTCGGATCTGGAAATTTAGCTGTGAAGGAATATGATTGTTTTGGGAATTTGGAAAGCCTTTATATTAGCCATTACCATTACCAGTGTTATTTTATATATATGTATGACTTGCCTCTCTTCCTTTCATTCAGGCAGTAGATTAATTCATAATTAATGACATTACTGATACATTTAAAGATAATTTTTGGTTGAGAGGCTAACAAGCATTAGAAATTAAATTTTTTTTAAAAAAGTCATTTTCCTTTGGAATGGATAATGGGATTTTATGCTTTTGTAAGGTTGAAATATAGTCTATATACAGTAATGTGAATGGATCTCCCAGAACCCCTTGTGTTTTGATCCTTTGTTAAAGGAACATAGTTTCTGAATATCCTTGAGTTATAATCCTCACTTACCACTTACAAATCTGTGACCTTAAGCAAGCTTACATTTAACCTATCTGAATCAGAGTCCACCTCCTTGATCTATTTGATCTGCCCTGAAGAGTACTGGAGCTTTGGTAGTGTAGTGCCTAAGGGACATGACTGCCAGCCAGAAGCCTGGCAGTTCACACCCACCATCCACTCCTGGGAAGGAAGGTTGGGCAATCTACTTCCGTAGTGATACTGCCTCGGAAACCCAAGGAGTGTTTGCTATGAGTAGGGGTTGACTCATCGGCACATAACAACAACAACAACAGAAAGTACTAGACATAATAAAATATTAAATATAAAGTTTGTATCCAGTATAAGGCACTAATAAGCCATCCAGTAAAAGGTGCCAGATCAAGCCATTTACTGTTAAGGCCAGTTGGAGCTTAAGATTGCTGGGGAAACTTGGGGAGCCAATGTAAAATACATGCCTCAGAGTAAACCTATTTGAGAGGTGAAGGAACAGAGGTATTTATAAGCCAGCTCCTAATTATTGATTGAAGGCTCCTGTTAGGAGTGTTAGTTCCCTGACACTTGTGTGGCAAAACTAAGCCCAGAGACACAGAAATGAAGGTGTTATTACATCAAAGTCAGGCCTGTGTATTCTGAACTAGAATTGTGATGGGATGTAGTCTGGTATAATTAAGGTACCTTTCATCTGGTGGTAAGATCATAGAGTTCTAGCATTTTTCTTTTCTTATGGATGCATGTGAGGAAATCAACAGATGTTGAAACAGGCATATTCTGATCTAACAAGATTATAGAAAGGAAAGAAACATGGCTCCTTGCCTTATTTCAGGAAACATGCCCAGGAAACCTGCCAGTATTTTCCAAATCACCCAACTGTCTTGAGCTTTGGAGAAAAAAAAATCCTATCATTTACCTAAATTAGTTCCCATATATTCAAATTTTCTTTGAGATTTTACTTAAAAAAAAAAAAGCCAAACTCACTGCTGTCAAGTCAGATCCGACCCATAGCAACCCCTCCTTGGGTTTCCGAAGCAGTATCGCTACGGAAGTAGATTGCCCAACCTTCCTTCCAAGGAGTGGCTGGTGGGTTTGAACGGCTTGGTACCTAAATAAGTAGGCTTGATAAAGAAACTCTTTTCAGCAGAATTAGGCATTGCACCAAGGAAGAAGGGAGATTACTGACGTTTAGTTATAGCTGTCAGGTGAATTGTTCCAGGTTAAAACACAGAATAGAACTAAGTTTCTTACAGTACGACAGAAATTAAGTCATAGTTTTCTTCTTGCTTTCTTATTTTGCCAATGGAAAGAAAAATAAGTAAGCCACGTAGGTGATCTATTATTTTCCTTGGAGGAATTGGATAAAGAAGTGTTTGTGCTTAGAGTGAGATTTGAAGGATAAACAGACTAAGAATATTACTGTATTGCAAACAGTAAACCAAATCCATTGCCATCAAGCTATTCCTGATTTATAATGACCCTCCAGAGTAGAACTGCCCCATAGGGTTTCCAAGACTGGAGCTTTATGGGGGCAGACTGCCATATTTTTTTCCCATGGAGCTGCTGGTGGGTTCAAACTGCAGACTTTCCAGTTAGCAGCTGAACACTTTAACCTCTGTGCCACCAGGACTCCTTAATAATGTATAATTCTGAGTTTACAGTTGTCTTTGCAGTTATTATCTGTTTTATTCTCTACACTAGTGAGATAGATGGGAGAGGTTTGATATTATTTGTTTTATTCTACATATGAAGAAAACAGAAGAAATTACATGAAAAACAGTCCTAGAAAAATTTACAGTGCTGGTTGAGTGAAGATACATTTCCATTTTGTGGGAGGTGAAGGAAATAAAGAAGGATGGAAATTTAAGAGTGTAATTGTGAAATGGATGCACACTTACAAAATGGTAAAGAAATATTTTATATTCTGTCATTTAGACAGACATCTTTGGGGGAAAAATACTTAAGGTAATTGGTTAAAGGACAGTTTATTCACTGGATTTGCTTACGTGGTAGAGCTGAGATTGTAGCCTGTGTCTTCTAGCTCCAAATTCAGGCTACACTTACAATATCTAATTTAGCTGACTTAGGCCACAGTTGAGGGAGGTATTTTCAATATCCAGGTCATTGAAAGAAAGCAGAAAAAGTTTTTTTTTTTTTAAATAAAACTGGAAAGGAAAATTAAGGTATTCCTATAAAATTTAAGTTTTACATGAAAAAAGTATCATATTGCTTGTATATATTTGAATTTGAATTTCCTTAAATCTTGTTCTGAATTAGTAAATCACAATCCTTTCTTCTCCACTCTGACACATCTGAAGATAACCAAGTTAAGTAGTTGTTTTGATGGTCATAATTCTCACAGGATGAGAAGAAGTGAAAAAATTTATCTCTTTGGGCCATATTGTTTAGAAATTCCCCACACATCTTTCCATAGAGTTGATTGCAAATCATAGCAATCCTATAGGACAGAGTACAACTGCCCCATAGTTTGCAAGGCTGTAATCTTTTTTTTTTTTTTTTT
>NW_006921589.1:22057115-22062770 GCF_000298275.1 Orycteropus afer afer
ATATGATCATGTGTTTCTTCTCCTTTGTTTTATTTATGTGGTGGATGACATTGATTGTTTTTCTAATGTTGAACCATCCCTGCATACCTGATATGAACCCACTTGGTCATGATGAATGATTTTCTTGATATGTTGTTGCAATCTGTTGGCTAGGATTTTGTTGAAGATTTTTGCATCTATATCCTTTTGAGTGATGTCTTTGCCTGGTTTTGGTATCAGTTCTTCTCTGAATGTTTTGTAGAATTCTTCGGTGAAACTGTCTGGGCTAAGACTTTTTTTACTTGGTAATTTTTTGATGACCTGCTCAATTTCTTCTTTTGTGACGGGCCTGTTCAACTTTTCCACATCAGTCTGTG
Organism: Orycteropus afer afer; assembly: GCF_000298275.1. Lineage (NCBI taxonomy): Eukaryota > Metazoa > Chordata > Mammalia > Tubulidentata > Orycteropodidae > Orycteropus > Orycteropus afer. The sequence continues at coordinate 22,057,472 of NW_006921589.1, forward strand.
TTAGTTTAGGTAAGTGGTGTGTTTCTAGAAATTTGTCCATTTCTTCCAGATTTTCAAATTTGTTGGAGTACAGTTCTTCATAATATCCTGATTTTATCCTTTTTATTTCAGTGAGTTCTGTTGTGATGTCACCCATTTTGTTTCTTATTTGTGTTATTTGTATTCTCTTCCTCTTTTCTTTTGTTAAATTTGCCAGTGGTTTGTCAATTTTATTGATGTTTTCAAAAAACCAGCTTCTGGTCTTGTTGATTTTTATCTATAGACCTTCTATTTTCTGTTTCATTGATTTCTGCTCAAATCTTCATTATTTCCTTTCTTCTGGTGACTGTAGGCTTTTCTTGCTGTTTTTGTTCTAATTGTTGGAGATGTTGGTTTAAAGTGTTGATTTTGGCTCTTTCTTCTTTTTTGATGTGTACATTTATTGCTATAAATTGGCCTCTGATCACTGCTTTTGCTGTGTCCCAGAGATTTTGGTATGTTGTGTTTTCATTCTTGTTTGATTCAAGGAATTTTCGAATTTCAATTTTGATTTCTTCTCTTATCCAGTCTTTCTCAAGGAGGGTGTTGTTCAGTTTCCATGTGTTTACTCTTTCCCTGCTGATCTTCCTATTGTTGATTTCTAATTTGATAGCATTATGATCTGAGAGGGAGCTCTGGTAGCGTAGTGCCTAAGGCACTTGACTGCTAACCAGAAGGCTGGTGGTTCAAACCCATCAGCCACTCCTCGGTAGGAAGATGGGGCAATCTACTTCCATAGTGATACTGCCTTGTGGGCCCAGAAAGTAGGTAGGAGTGGGGTATGGCCGCACTTCTGTTCACCAAGCAGGTGTGGGGTATAAGAGTAACAAGAGGAATGTCACACCTTTTCCGTTTTGCAGGTCTGGAGTGTCTTTGGAGTTGCGGGAAAGCAGAACGTGTTCTTAAGCCCCAGGAATCTGCTAGAGTGCTGTCTCTTTAGATATCCAAAATAGTCAAGCCGCTTTTAAACATTCAAAATGGTGGCATCCTCCGGACCGGCAAAAGTCCACAGCTCAGCCCGTCTTTCTATTCACTTTCTCCGTTTATTCCCCAGCCACCAGAGCAGTCCTCCATGCAATCCCTGGCTAGCAGGGCTGATTTTTAGGTTAATTCTTAGGTCCTACCACCACTCAGGAATCTCCAAGCTGTCTGTGCCGTGCTGTCAGGATCGCTGCCAGACCACAGTTCTGTCTGTCTCCTTTTTTGGTATTTGCATGCAAATTCTTCTTCTAGTTGGGGTTTAGTCCACTTCTGTATCCTTCCCTTCAAGGCTCAGGGGTCAGGATTATCTTCTGTGTCTTTTTAATTGGTTTTCCTTTTCTTTGTTGAAGAGGATCTGTGCAGTCTTTCTGCCTAGTCTGCCATCTTACTGGAACCTCCAAGGCTGTAATCTTTACAGAAGCAGACTGCTTCATCTTTCTCCTGCAGAGAGGCTGATAGGTTCAAACTGCTGACCTATCGATTAGCAGCTGAGTGCTTTACCACTGTGTCATCACGGCTTCTAGAAACCCCTCAGGTGATTATTTATAACTAATTATAACTAATTTTCCTTGAGATTGCCATATATTATGTATCACTTAAAAATCATCTATGCCTTCAATTTAAAAGTGTTGGTTGTTTAATGGCAAAACTCTTGCCTTCCATGTTTGAATCTCAGCCAGTGCATCTCATACAGAGCCACTACATACCTGAGGTTTACATACTGCTGTGATGCTGACCAAGTTTTAGTGGAGCTTCCAGACTAAGGTGGACTAGGAAGAAAGAACGGCTTACTGATCTACTTCTGAAATCAGCCAGTGAAAATCCTGTCAATCACTGACCTAGTCCACAACCAGTCATGGGGATAGTGCAGGACCAGGAGAGTTTCATTCTGTTGTATGTGGGGTTACCACAAGTCAGGGACCAACTTGACAACAACTAACAATAAACTGGAAGAATCAAAATGGCAGTCATGTCCTATATGGGAAAAGCAGAATAGTAAAGCTATTCTAGAGTAGTTATCCAAATTGTAATTTTATTTCCCAGGAGGAAATGATCACCTTTGTTTTCCTGATTTTATTTGACATGAAAGCACAATTCATGAAAATTTATTTGGACTTTCAGTGTAGCATGTGTCTTGTATTTCAATAGCCATATTTTTGTCACATTTTAATGTTTCTAAAAATGAATGACCTGGTGGTGCAGTGGTTAAAGTGCTTGGCTGCTAATTGAAAGGTCAATGGTTCAAACCCACCAGCTGCTTTGTAGGAGAAAGATGTGGCAGTCTGCTTCCATAAAGATGTTAGCCTTGGAAATCCTGTGGGGCCATCCTACTCTGATCTATAAGGTCACTATGAGTTGGAATCAACTTGGTGGCAATGAGTTTTATTTAATTAAACTTCTCCTTCAGGAAATAAAGATATTAAATTGATGGTATATCTTAAAATTGGTGGTATTTTTCTGTTGAGAAATAAAATAGTTCAAATTTGTACATACAAACATTGGAACTATTTTAAATAATATAGTTTTACCTTTAAAATTTTTGAAACTACTCCCCATTTAATGCCTTATTTTTTAAAATATATATATATAGTTCTACAACTAATTTTTTTAATGCAAATTAGTGCTTTGAGTTGGGATATAGGAGAATGATGTCAGTATACTGAAGAATTTGGTTTGGATTTTTGTTAGCCACTTTGTTCATGCTAATGTTTTGAAGTGATCAGAGATAAGCTTTTTCACAACTAAAGAGGCCTTTACAGTATATAAAGATCTTAAGACAAACACTAAAACTTATGTAAAAGTACCCTCCTACAGTATAAGAGGGAGCTCTGGTAGCATAGTGCCTAAGGCACTTGACTGGTAACCAGAAGGCTGGCGGTTCAAACCCACCAGCCACTCCTTGGAAGGAAGATGGGGCAATCTAGTTCCGTAGTGATACTCCCTCCGAAACCCAAGGAGGGGTCGCTGTGAGTTGGGTCCAACTCGATGGCACATAGCAACAACAACAACACAGTATAAGAAGTTGCTAGTTTATTGGCTTCAAGAATTGCTATACATTCCACTATGTTAAAATATCTGGGGAACCTGCAAATTCAATTGAAAAAGCTCTGGAGACATTTTCCCTGTGTTTTAAAAGAAGAATGATGTGGAAGGCTTTGTGTAGATGATATTTTTAATCTTGATGAGACGTGAATGTTTTCAGAGATCCACATCAAAGGAAGAAGCGTGAGCCCAACATATGAACCTTTAAAGCATGGACTGGCTTATTCTAGGTATAAATACCAGTGGAAACTTAACTTTACTAATATTATTGTTTTGATATGGCTCAGATTTACAAGTTCCATAGATTTTTAGCAGTCTGGCATTAACTCTATTTCCCCCATAAGTCCAGCTACATTTTTATTTTGTAGAACATGAGGTTATTTGGTGTTACAGCAGAGATATCTGTACTTGATTCTGGCTTCATGGTAGTCACCTGTTTGGGTCACAAAGCTAGTCTTAATCATCTTATTCCATTGCTCTTCAGTGCCCACCATGGTGTCTGGCGGGGCCATCATGGATACAGTGCTCCAAATGGAAAAAGATGCTCCTTTCTTTGAGCAGATTTAGGTTTGCTGTTACAGTACTTTGAATGCAAACCTCATGCTAGATTTTAACCTTGCTTGCTTCTTCAACTAAGGAGCTCTGGTGGTACTGTTGTAAGGTATTCAGCTGCTAACCAGAAGGTCAGTGATTCAAACCCATCAGCTGTTCCACAGAAGCAGATGAGACGGTCTGCTTCCATAAAGATTTACAGCCTTGGAAACCCAATGGGGGTAGCTATGAGTTGGAATCGACTAGATGACAATGAGTGCCCTTTCAACTGGACTCTTGTGCAGTGTGTATCCTGCAAATACTGTATAGTAGTCTGACTTCTGAACAAGACACACACACACACACACACACAGATAAAAATGCTTGTTGAACTGCTGAAGTGTCCTGTTTATCAAAATTTTTTGTTTCGGTTAGTTAAAAAATTCATTTATTTCTTTTATATATCCCTACTTATTGTTTAGGAGGAGCTCTGGTAGCATAGTGGCTAAGTCACTTGCCTGCTAACCAGACGGCTGGCGGTTCAAACCCACCAGCCACTCCTCGGAAGGAAGGTTGGGCAATCCTACTTCCGTAGTGATACTGCCTCGAAAACCCAAGGAGGGGTCGCTATGAGTCGGGGCCGACTCGACGGCACATAACAACAACAACAACAACAACAACTTATTGTTTGATGTACAGTATTTTTAAAACACAATGTAAAGGTGCTTAATAGACCATTAGCTTTAAAAATCTTTTCCATATGAGAGAAAAGGTAGATGTTATTGATAAAGTACAACCCTTTCTGTTTCCTTCTCTTTCTTTAGTTGGGGGAGGATAGATGAGAGAAGAATAATACTAAATTTTCCAATCTGATTTTTTAATTCTTTTAAACTAATACTGAAAAACTCAGTTTAGGCAATTGATGCACTGAGTTCTGCTGGAGATTTGGGCAGAATGTATGGTATTATCAAGATTGCGTTTGCTTCATTTATACTTCCTTTTGGAAACACTTTGAAATTTCTGTCTCACAAAGATCTTCTGGTTGGGTGCTGTTGAGTCAGTTCTGACTCATAGTGACCCCATGTGACAGAGTAGAACTGTCCCCATAGAGTCTCTTGACTGTAATCTTTACAGAAGCAAATCACCAGGTTTTTCTTCCACGTTGCTTTTGGGTGGGTTAGCAGCGAAATGTGTAACCATTTAGACTCTAGGTCTCCTTAAGATTGTCCTTCGACATCCTTGAATCCTACCCCTTAACTTGATTTATTGTTCATTCTCAAGTTTCCTAAATCAAACCAAACCAAACTCACTGCCATAGTGTTGGATCCGACTCATAGCAACCCCTCCTTGGGTTTCTGAGGCATTGTCACTATGGAAGTAGATTGCCTAACCTTCCTTCCAAGGAGTGGCTGGTGGGTTTGAACTGCCAGCCTTCTGGTTAGCAGTCAAATGCCTTAGGTACTACACCACACTGTATGATCCACTAATTCCACTACTAGGTATATGTTGTTGTTAAGTGCCGTTGAGTCGTTTCTGACTCATAGCGACCCCATGCACAGCAGAACGAAACACCACCCGATCCCGCGCCAGCCCCACAATCCCTTCTATACTTGAGCCCATCATCACAGCCACCGTATCAATCCATCTCCTTGAAGGCCTCCCCCTCTTTCGTCAACACTCCACCCTACCAAGCATGACATCCTTCTCCAGGGAATGGTCCCTTCTT
>NW_006921589.1:22064085-22069101 GCF_000298275.1 Orycteropus afer afer
TGCTACCAGAGCTACTAGAGGGAATGAATGAATGGGTAAAAAATAAATTTAGAATTCAGTTCTGTAGTCACATTATCCATACTTCAAACACTCAGTCAACACATGTGACTAGTAGCTACTATATTGGGCAGAACATTTCCATCACTGCAGAAATTTCTGTTGGACAGGACTGACCTAAAAAGATCATTGATTGGTAAAGATGTTATTAGTTGCTGTTGAGTCGATTATAACTCATGGCAACTTCATGTGTTACAGAGTAGAACTGTTTTCTTGGCTGTAATCTAAGGAAAGCAGATCTCCAGTCCTATCTTCTGGTTAGCATCTTTAGGTTAGCAGTTCAGTGCAAACTGTTTTTGCTACCTCTATTCCAAATCATGGTGACCCCATGAGTTGAACTCAGAGTAGAACTGTGTTCTATAAGGTTTTCAGTGGCTGGGGGGAAAGATGTATATACATACATATGTGTGTGTGTGTGTGTGTGTGTGTTTATATATATAGTCACACATCATTTTGGCTCACATCTTTTTGACTTAGTCATATAGCCACAATTTGTGCTGTTCAGGATATAAAGTATAGTCTCTAGATGAGTTACCATATAGTCAGCTAAAACTCAAGCAGTTCTATTTCCCAAAAGAAGGAGAATATAATGGATATTGGGAAGACAGTAAGCAGTCTATTCAGTTTGCCTTTCTTGCTACCCAGATATCCCTTTTGTTGTTGTTGTTTGTTGTTACATGCCTATACTCCGTTCTTACACACAAAATATACCATCACCTCAAGGATGACAACCCAAAGTTACAGTCTGTTACTGTCCTCCAGCTAAAAGTTTAAGATCTTTGGATGGAGTGAATTCCTTTCTATGAAGTCCAGCTGTGGTTTCTTATGATAAACTCAAAGATAGGTTTTCTAATCCTCTTATTTCTTATCACTTTATACGATGATGGAGTTTTGTTGTTGTTGTTACATGCCGTCGAGTCGGCCCTGACTCATATGGAGTATGGACAGGAAAACTACAGTAGTAACTCCTGTTGGTACACGATGATCAAATGGGATTTCTTCCAGGAATTTCAGAGTGGTTCAGTATAACAAAACCAATCAATGCCATACACCACATTGGTAGAATGAACACAAGAACCACATGATCATCTCAATTCATGTAGGAAAGGCATATGACAAAATCCAACACCTTTTCATTATAAAAGGAAAGAAAAAAACTCAGAAATAGAAGGAAAATTTCTTAACCACAGATAAAAAACCCACAGCCAGCACCATACTATATGGTGATAGACTGAATGCTTTCTCCTTGAAATCAGAAGGAATAAGAGAAGGATACCCACTTTTGCCACTCAGATACATTGTACTAAAAGTTCTAGTTAGAAAAGTTAGATAAGATAAAGAAATAACAGGCATGCAAATGGAGGGAAAACAGAAAACCTCACTACTCTGAAGTCAGTTCAGATTCGTGGTGACCCCTGTTGGGTTTCTAGAGGCTGTAAATCATTATGGAAGTAGATTAGCCTATCTTCCTTCCATGGACCAACTAGTGAGTTCAAGCAAATGCCTTATACGCTACACTACCAGAGCTCCTTGCAAACTGGAAAGGAAGAAGTAAAATTATCCCTATTTGCAGATGACATGATTCTATATATAGAAAGTCCCAAAGAATCCACAAACTGATAGAGCCAGTAAATTCAGCGAAGTGGCAGGGTAAGATCAACACACAAAAATCAGTAGTGTTTTAACCTCAATGAACACTCTGAAAAAGAAATTAGGAAATCATTGGAATAAGACTTGTATACTGGAAACTACAAGATATTGCTGAAATAAATTAAAAAGCTAAATAAGTAGAAAAAACATCCCATATTCATGGATTGCAAGACAATATTGTTAGAATGGCAATACTCTCCAAAGGGAACTACAGATTCAATGCAACTCCTGTAAAAATTGCAACAGCTTTTTTGGAGAAATGGAAAAACTGATCCTCAAATTCAAATGGAACTGGATTAGACCCTAAATAGATAAAACAATCTTGAAAAAAAAAGTTGGAGGACTCATACTTCCAGATTTCAAAACTTACTACACAACAATGGTATCAAAACAATGTGGTCCAGAAATGAACTCAGTCACATACATGGCCAACTGATTTTCATGCCTGAACAAACCTTATTTAACACACATGTATTTTTCCATGAAGCACATCATAGCCTTTTTGAGCTCTAGATAGCACTTAAGCACTACATTTGAAGGCCATTTCAAAGGGGTTTATTTTGCATAAAAGTACAGAAAATGTGGTGCTAAACAGACCACAAAAAGCACACTTGTTTACAGCATGAGAGCAGAAACAAGAAGGCAAAACTTCACCTTGTTTGACCTCAGCTGGGAACATGCGTGTTGGGCAACTCAAATTCTCCCCACTCACTGTGCTGTTGGGTAGGCATAATTGAAAACAAAATCTCCTGCCAACCCAGACCAACTCTCCATGAAGTAGAGAAGACAGTTTTATTATTGAGTAATCACTAAACCAGAGACTACTAAGACAGAAAGGAATTTTATCCTTTTATATAGCCAAGAAGATACAACCAATTTCATAAATGCTCTCAAAATAAATGATAGCTAGTTCTCAAGTAAGAGGATTTCTCAGTATTATTTGTCCTATGTATTTCATCTTAAATTCACCTAGTAATTGAAATTGTTTGCTAATTGCCTTTATCCAAAGAAAAAATAAACTTCTTGTATCTTTATGACTAGAGGTAGGATTGCAACTAGGAGCCATGTGCCAGGTAAAGTTAGGCTCCTATACAGAGATAGGAGTTCTGTCTTGCTTTACGGATTACATTTTTTCCCCTTTATTTATTTATTTATTAATATTTTAAATTCATTTTATTGAAATATAATTTATGTACGGTGAAATGCACAAAACTAAAGTGACATGGGTCAATGCGTTTTTTTTTTGTTTTTTTTTTTGCAGTGTTCCCTCTCCTCCCCTGCCACCACTGGCACCAACAAAGAAAGTTTCCCTCCATATATAAACCTTTCCTTGACCCTCCACAACAAAGAACTAATACTATATTTGTCCTTCTGTGATTGACTTATTTCACTCAGCATAATGTCCTCCAAGTTCATCCATATTATGCAGTGTTTTGCAGACTCTACATTATTCTTTAGTGCTGCATAGCATTCCATTATGTGTATGTACTATAGTTTGGTCATCCACTCTTCTGCTGATGGGCACATAGGTTGTTTCCATCTTTTTGTTATTGTAAATAGTATTGCAATGAACGTGAATGTGCATATATCTGTTCCTGTCCTGGCTCTCATCTCTCTAAGATGTATACCTAGTAAAGGGATTGCTAGGTCAATGATTTCTCCAATTCCTGCTTTCTAAGGAATCTCCATATTGCTTTCCACAGTGGTTGTATCATTTCACAGCCCCACCAGCAGTGTATGAGAGTCCCAATCTCTCCACATCCCCACCAACATTTGTTATTTTCTGTCTTACTGAATCTTGCCATCAGTGATGGGGTGAGATGGTATCTCATTGTTATTTTGATTTGAGTCTCTCTGATAGCCAGTGATTGTGAGCATCTCTTCATGTATTAGCTGGTCACCTGAATATCCTCCTTGGTGAAGTGTCTATTCATGTCTTCTGCCCATTTTTCAATTGGATTGTTAATTCCTTTGCTGTTGAGCAGTTGGAGTTTTCTGTAAATCTTGGAGATAAGTCCCTTGCCAGATATGTAATTATCAGCAAATATGAATGTGTTGCTGTCATTTTTGTTATGTGCTTTTTCGTGGTGTCAATTTCTTTGTTCCATATAATTTTCTATGCTGAGATTGACTATATATGATTTTCAAGTATTTTGTCTCATTCTAGTTGGTCATTTCACTTCTTGACAAAGTCCTGTAATGTACAGTTTTTCATTTTGAAGTTCTATTTATCTGTTTTTTCTTTTGTTGCTTATGCCTTTGGTGTCAAATCTAAGAATCCATTGCTATATCCAAGGTCTGAAGATTTGCCCCTAAGTTTTCTTCTAAGAGTTGTATAGTTTTAGCTCTTATATGTAGGCCATTGGTCCATTTGGGGTTAATTTTTATATATGGAAGAGGTGTGAGGAACATCATTCTTTTGCATGTGGAAATCAGTTGTCCCAGCGCCATGTATTGGAGAAAATATTCTTTCCCTGTTGAGAAAGAAATCAGTTGGCCATATATGAGTGTGAGTTCATTTCTGGACAATGCTTTTTTTTTTTTAATGCATTTATTGAAATATAATTTATGTACAGTGAAACACCCAAAACTAAAGTGACATGGATCGATGCTTTTTATTTTTATTTTTATTTTTTTGTAGTGTTCCCTCCCCACCCTTCCTACCCCTGGTAACCAACAAAGTTTCCTTCCATATATAAACCTTTCCTTGACTTTTTACAATAATGAACTAATACTATGTTTGTCCTTTTGTGATTGACTTATTTCACTCAACATAGTGTCCTCGAAGTTCATCCACGTTATATGGTGTTTTGCAGATTCTACATTATTCTTTAGTGTTCTATAATATTCCACTGGGTGTATGTACCATAGTTTGGTTATCCATTCTTCTATTGATGGGCACCTAGGTGGTTTCCATATTTTGGATATTGTAAATAGTGCTGCGATGAGCATGGGTGTGCATATATCTGTTGTTGTCCTGGCTGTCACTTATTTAGGATATATACCTAATAATGGAATTGCTGGATCAGATGCTATTTCTAATTCCATCTTTTTAAAGAATCACCATGCTGCTTTCCACAGTGGTTGTATCATTTCACCATCCCCCCAGGAGTGTATGAGAGTTCCAATCTCTCCACTTCCTTGCCAGAATTTGTTATTTTCTGTCTTGTTGAGCGTTGCCATTAGTGCTGGGGTGAGATGGTATCTCATTGTTGTTTACCTTTTCATTTCTCTGATGGCTAATGATCATGAGCATTTTTTCATGTATTTGCTGGATGCCTGAATATCCTTTTTGGTGAAGTGTCTATT
>NW_006921589.1:22074444-22075760 GCF_000298275.1 Orycteropus afer afer
CATTTATTTTGTCATTTTGTTCTTATATTGTCTTTCGAAATTGTTGTAGGATTTTTTCTGCGTTTTCTTCAATTTTGTCAGTGTTTTTCTTGATCTGTCTCTCAATCCATTGAAGATACCTAAATATAATTCTTTTGAATTTCTCATCAGGGAGTTCCAGTGCTGCTTCTTGCTTAGGGATGTGTTTTGGGTTTGTATCCTGGTCCCTTGTTTCTTCTGCTTTATCACAGTGTGGACTGTGATGGTCTATTGTCTCTGAGACATTGTGACATTGTTGTGTTTACATTTAATTGGTGATTGTATATCGGAGTGACTTGCGCATGATTTTTATTTTCTTAGTTTTGTTTGGATGTTACCTATGTAAGCAAGGTACTGTGTTCCTCTATTCACTAGTTGTTGTTATGTGCCATTGAGTCAGGCCCAACAGCACTTATACACTTACTATCTGTCTCCTTTCCCATTGTCAGCCTCCCGTATGTCCCTGTCATCCTTGACGAATGGATCCTATTCTTAGGTCCCTGGAATCCAATGAGAATACTGTCATTTTAAGATCCAAAATGGCTGCTGCTTGTAAACATTCAAAATGGCTGTGCCCTCGGTTACTGTAAATATCCAAAATGGCCACTGCTTGTAAACAATCAAAATAGCTGTGCCCTTTAGACAACTGAAAGTCTACAGCTCAGGTTGTCTCCCTCCATGCTGTTTCTCTTCCTAGTCATAAGTCACTAGCACAGTCATCCCTGCAGCCCTTGGTGACCAGGGCTGATCTTTAGGTCAATTCTCAGGTCCCAACACCACTTGGAAATATTCAGGCTTTTGGTCCCATCAGAGTAGCTGATAGTCTACAGTTCTAATCATCTCCATACTCACTGTTTTCATTCAGGTTTTTCCAGTAGTTGGTGCCTAATCCACTTCTGTATACTTCCTTTCAAAGCTCAGAGCTCCAGGATTATCTTCTGATCTCTGTCCATAGGTTTCTCTTCTCTTTGTTGAAGAAGGTCTGTGTAGCGTGTCTGCCTATTCCATCATCTTACTGGAAGATCCTGGACCATGCTATTTTGATACTGTAGGTTTATAATAAGTTTTGAAAACTGGACGTATGAGTCCTCTAACTTTGTTTTTTCTTTTTCAGGATTGTTTTGTCTATTTAGAGTCCATTGCAGTTCCTTTTGAATTTAAGGATCAGTTTTTCTATTTCTGCAAAAAAAAGCTGTTGAAATTTTGATAGAGATTGCATTGAATTTCTAGATCACTTTAGAGAGTATTGCCACCACTGTTAATGAACCAAAAAATATATTTAGGAAGGTGTCTTTAAA
>NW_006921589.1:22076570-22078261 GCF_000298275.1 Orycteropus afer afer
AAAAAAAGAAATGAAAATAATAAATGTTGGTAAAAATGTAGAAAAATTGGAACCCTTAGCCATTGCTAGTGGAAATGTAAAATGATTTAGCCACTGTGGAAAACAGTCCCTCACAAAGTTAAACATAGAATTACCATATGACCCAACAATTTAACTCCTAGGCATATACTCAAAAGAATTGAAAGCAGGAACTCAAGCAGATACTTTTACATCAGTATTCATAGCAGCAGCATTCACAATAGGCAGAAAGTAAAAACAACCTAACTGTCCATCAGCAAATGAATGGCTAAGCAAACTGTGGTATATACATACAATATAATATTTTTCAACCATAAAAAGGAATGAAGTTCTGATACATGGTGCAACATGGATGAACCTTGAAACCATTATGCTAAGTGAAATAAACCAGATGCAAAAGGACAAATATTGTATGGTTACACTTACATGAAATATTTGCTGTTTTTAAGTGCTGTGGAGTTGGTTCCAACTCATAGTGACCCTGTGTACAAGAGAATGAAACATTACCCAGTTTTGCTCCATCTTCACAATTGTTGCCATGCTTGTTGTTTCTGCCACTGTGCTTATTTATCTCTTTGAGATCTTCCTCTTTTTCATTGACCTTCTACTTTACCAAGTATGATGTCCTTCTCCAGGGACTGATCCCTCCTGATATCATGTCCAAAGTACATTAGATAAAGTCTCACCAGCCTCTTTTCTAAGCGGCATTCTGGCTGTACTTCTTCAAAGACAGATTTGTTCGTTCTTCTGACAGTCCATTTTATACTCAATATTCTTCACCAACACCATAATTCAAGTGCATTAATTCTTCTTCAGTCTTCCTTATTCACTGTCCAACTTTCACATGCATATGAGGCAATAGAAAAATACTGAGATGAGTCAGGAGCACCTTAGTTCTCAAGATGAGGTCTTTGCTTTTTAACACTTTAAAGAGGTCATTTGCAGGAGATTTGCCCAATGCGATATGTCATCTCATTCCGTGACGGCTCCGTCCATGGGCTTTTTTTGTGGATACAAGCAAAGTGAAATCCTTGGCAACTTCTGTCTTTTCTCTGTTAATGGTGATATTTCTTATTGGTCTAGTTGTGAGTATTTTTGTTTTGTTTTTATTAAGGTATACTCCATAGTGAACAGGCTACAGTCTTTGCTCTTGATCAGTAAATGCTTCAGGTTCTCTGCTTTCAGCAAGCAAGGTTGTGTCATCTGCCTCTCAGTTCTTTAGGATATATACCTAGTAATGGGATTGCTGGATCAAATGGCATTTCTATTTCCAAGTTTTTAAGGAATTGACATACCAATTTCCACAGTGGTTGTGTCACTTTATAGTCCCACCAGCAGTGGATGAGAGTCCCAATCTCTCCACATCCTTGCCAGCATTTGTTATTTTCTGTCTTGTTGAACTGTGCTCTATGCTGAGGTGAGATAGTATCTCTTGGTTGTTTTGATATGCATGTCTCTAATGGTTAATGATCACAAACATTTCTTCATGTGTTTGTTGGCTGCCTGAATATCTTCTTTGGTGAAGTGTTTGTTCATGTCTTCTCCCCGTTTTTTAATTGGATTCTTTGTCTTTTTGGTATCAAGGTGCTGGAGTTTTCTATAAATTTTAGAGATAAGTCCTTTGTCAAGATATGTCATTGCCAAATATTTTTTCCCATTGTAGGTTCTCTTTT
>NW_006921589.1:22082148-22092433 GCF_000298275.1 Orycteropus afer afer
TGTTAATTGGTTTCCCTTTTCTTTGTTGAAGAGCGTCTGTGCAGTCCTTGTGCCTAGTCCACCATCTTGCCGGAACTCTCAAGAATTTAATTTTTAAAAGGTCCCAGTCATCTAGTTTATCTTTTGCTGTTTATGCATCTTGGGTTATGCTTGATAAATCTATTTATGCTGTAAATTGGTTGTTGTTGATGTTGTTATGTGCTGTAAATTAGGGCCCCTAAATTTGGTGGCTTGGGTTAGGCACCTTAAGGTGTGCCTAACCCAAGCCATGGTATTTTCATTCACTTCATATGTATGTGAAAGCTGGACGATGACTAAAGAGGACTGAAGAAGAGTTGCTGCTTTTGAGTTGTGGTGCTGATGAAGAAAACTGAAAGTACCACAGGCTACCAAAAGAACTAACAAATCTGTCTCCTCAAAAAAGTACGGTCGAATGCTCCTTGGAAGTGAGAATGGCCAGACTTCGTCTCACCTACTTTGATCATGTTGTCAGAAGGGACCATTCCCTGGAGAAGGATATCATGCTTGGTAAAGTGGAGGGTCAACAAAAAGGAGAAAAGCCCTCAATGAGATGGACTGACACAGTGGCTGCAACAGTGGGCTCAAGTTTAGCAAGTATTGTGAGGCTGCTGCAGGACTGGGCAGTGTTTCATCCTGTTGTATATGAGGTTGCTATGAGTTGGAGCCAACTCGGCGACACCTGGCAACAACACAACAAGTTTGCTGGCTTAGTTCCTAAAGTATTTGACGGCTAACCAGAACGTTGGTGGTTCAAACTCACCAGCCACTCCATGGAAGGAAGACTAGGCAGTCTACTTCCGTAAAGATTTACCTCCTTGGAAACACAAAGGGGGTTGTGCTATGAGTCAGAATCAACTCTATGGCAGTGAGTTTGGTGGGGGTTTTTTTTTTGGTTTTTAAGTTAGCCCTTATTTTTCCTTTGGTGAACTTTATAGTTTTATGTTTCACATTTAAGTCTCTTTGGTTCATCTGGAGTTAGTTTTTATATATGTGTGAGGTATGGATCTTGTTTCATTTTGCTGCACATGGATATCCAGTTTTGCCAGCACCATTTGTGAAAGAGACTATCTCTTCCCCGTTTCCCCGTTTAATGGATTTTGGCCCTTTGTCAAAGATCAGCTGACCATAGGTCAATGGATCCATTTCTGGATTCTCAATTCTATTCCATTGGTCTATGTGTTTGTCATTGTACCAATACCAGGCAGTTTTGACTACTGTGGCTGTATAGTAGGTTTTGAGATCTGAGAGTGTGAGATCTATTTTGTTCTTCTTCAATGGTATTTTGCTTATCCAAGATCTCTTTCCTTTCCATATAAAATTAGTGATTGTATTTGCATATCCTTAAAGAATGTTGATGGAATCTGGGTCAGGATTGTATTGAATGTATAGATTTGGGTAGTATTGACATTTTTACAATGGTCAATTTTCCTGTCCATGAGCATGATATGTTCTTCCATTTATGTAGATATCTTAGTTTTTTGAAGTAGTGTTTTGTAGTTGCCTTCATAGGTCTTTTGTGTTCCTGATAAGATTTATTCCCAAGTATTTTATCTTTTTGTAGCTATTTGTAAATGGTGTTGATTTCCTTATTTCTTTTTCAGCAGTCTCTTTGCTGGTGTAGAGGAATCCAACTGATTTTTGTATGTTGATCTTGTATCCTGCCACTATGCTAAATCTTTCAGTAAGTTCCAGTAGTTTTCTTGCTGAGTCTCTTGGGTTTTCTATGCATAGGATCATATCACCTGTAAGCAGGAATATTTTATTTCTTCCTTACCAATTTGGATGCCTTTATTTTCCCTTTTTTGACTTATTGCCCTGGCTGGGACTTCCAATACAATGTTGAATAGAAGTGGAGATAGAGGGTATCCTTATCTCATTTTTTTTCACAAGAGGAATGGTTCCAGTCTCTCTCCATTGAGAATAATGTTGGCTGTTGGTTTTGCACATATGCCTTTTACAATGTGAGGAGTTTCCTTTCTATTCCTATTTTTCTGAGAGTTTTTATCAGGAATGGTGTTATGTTTTATCAAATCCCTTTTCTGCATCTATTGATATGATCACATGATTCTTTTCCTTTATTTTACTTATGTGATGCATTATGTTGATTGTTTTTCTGATATTCAACCATCCTTACATACCTGGTATGAATCCCACTTGGTCATGATGTGTTATCTTTTTGATATGTTGTTGGAGTCTGTTGGCTAGGATTTTGTTGAAGCCATGGTATTTAAAGTAGCCTCCTGTTCATGTTAAAGCTGGACAATGAGTAAATAATAACAAAGAAGAATTGAGGCCTTTGAATTGTGGCAATGATTACTGAAAAATACCATGGACTGTCAGAAGAATAAAGAAATCTGGCCTGAAAGAAGTGCTGCCAAAATGCTACTTAGAAGCGAGAATAGCCAGACTTTGTCTCAATTACTTTAGTCATGTTGTCAGAAGGGACCAAGGAAGGCATTCTACTTCTGTAGTGATACCGCCTCAAACCCAAGGAGGGGTCGCTATGAGTCGGATCCGACTTGACGGCAGTGCATTTGGTTTGGTTTTTTGGTTTTTCTTTTTACTGACACAAGCCCAGTCTACATGCATAGGAAGATAAGCCAATTAAATATGAGGACAATATGAACAGACACCTTCACAGAAAGAACTGTGAAGCTCTTGGGAAGCATGGAAAGCATATGAAAAGATGATGTGCATCAGTTGCTGGAGAACTATGGCCCATGGGCCACATATACACATATACACTGCCAGCTTTTGTAAATAAAATTGTATTGGGACACAACCACACACATTCATTTATATATTATCTATGGCTACTTTCATGCTAGAACAGCAAAGTTGAGTAGTTTTCACAGACTGTGTGATCACAATGTTTAAAGTATCTGCCCTTTTACAAAAAAGTTGGCTGGCCCCTGGTCTAAAGGAACCAAATTCCAGGGAGAGATAAGCTCTTGCTAGATGAGCAGATGCCAGTGGGGGAGGGTTAGGCTAATTAATGCAGGACAACCCTTATTTTTCTAAGAATTGGAATTTTTCTCAATTGAATCTTCTATTTTTATTTTCTGTCATCATTCATTTATTTTATTTGTAAGCTAAAATTTTTATGCTAAAGGTAAAAGTAGTTTATACAGTCACTTTTTAAGTTTGGTAACTGATATATTATTAGAAGGCTGTCTTATTCTGAGGAACTATACTTCAAGAGAGTAGCTCTGGTGATGTACTGGTTAAGGTACTGCTAACCAAAATGTTAGCAGTTTAAACCCACCAGCAGCTTCACGGGAGAAAGATTAGGCAGTCTGTTTCCATAAAGATTTATGGCTTTAGAAACTCTATGAGGCAGTCCTATACTCTCTACTCTATCCTATAGGGTTGCTATGAGTCAGAATTGACTCCAAGGCAGTGGGTTTCACTTTAAGATCAAAACAAGGACTGAAGTTCATGATGTTGATGAGTAGTTAATGCTAAGAGAAATTGCCCTCAAAACCACTTAGTTTAAGCAGCTTATACTTACTTCCTTCAAATTAACTGGTAACTGCAAGAAAGTAATTGTGGGTATATGGGTTTAACTTTCACTTTCCAGGCCACTGCTCATTCCCACTCACAGATATCTTTGTTCTGATCTTCACCAGAGACAGGAGCTGCACCTTGTGGTCACCATGCAGTGGTATGTGATCAGCTCAGCACATTCCTGAGATCCAAACCAAACTCACTGCCATGGAGTCAATTCAACTCATAGCAACCCCTCCTTGGGTTTCTGAGGTGGCATCTCTACAGAAGTAGATTGCCTAATCTTCCTACCAGGGAGTGGCTGGTGGGTTTGAACTGTCATCCTTCTGGTTAGCAGTCAATTGCCTTAGGCACTACGCCACCAGAGCTGCTTTCCTAAGAGCAGGGAGACAATTTTCTTAGTGGTTGCTCATGGTAGCCCTATAACTAGAGAACTGCACACGTTGGATATGACTCACATTTGTATTGGTCTGTGTTCTGATTGGTCATACTCTCAGTTACATAAGCCATTATTACATCATTGGTTACATAAGCTGTTATAGAAAACGTGTCTTGACTTTGAAGTACAAGAGGTGTTAATCTCCTTTGTGTAAGATAGCCATATGCTTATCTGTGACATGTTCACAATCTTAATTATTTTTGAGAAGAGTATTTTTTAAGCAAGGGAATAGTTTTGATAGGAAAGCTTGTTGACCACTTTTAAGCATAGTAAATAGATTTTATTTACTCTTATTAAAATTTAAGATTAGGTATCTTACAGATAATTTATTTCATACATCAATGTCCCAGCATTATTTAGTTTACTTAAATTGAAAACGATACTCCTGGTTTTCTATAT
The DNA here is from genome assembly GCF_000298275.1 of Orycteropus afer afer. Classification (NCBI taxonomy): domain Eukaryota; kingdom Metazoa; phylum Chordata; class Mammalia; order Tubulidentata; family Orycteropodidae; genus Orycteropus; species Orycteropus afer. The sequence continues at coordinate 22,086,515 of NW_006921589.1, forward strand.
TAAAACCCAAACTCATTGCCTTCAAGTCGATTCAACTCATAGCAGCCCCTCCTTGGGTTTCCAAGGTGGTATCTCTGCGGAAGTAGATTGCCCAGCCTTTCTTCCGAGGAGTGGCTGGTGGGTTTGAACCGCCATCCTTCTGGTTAGCAGTCAAATGCCTTAGTCACTATGCCACCACAGCTCGTTTTCTATATTAGTATAATTAGTGTATCACATAAGAATGACTTTTGTAATGATAATTTGATTATCAGAGTATTTTTACTAGAAATACAATAATATGAACTCCATTAAGTTTTTCTTTTTTCTCTGTTGTATCTGATCATTAGCTGATCATCAATTTGATAGCCTAGTCAAAGTGCCTGTTACAGGGAAATTTTCTAATTGGAGAAAAACTGAAATAAAGTTTAAGATCAGCTTTGATCTTAAACACATTATCTTTCTGCAAATCCTATCAACTTTAAAATGAATCTTGAATCTATCTTCTTATCTCCATTTCTTCTTTTTCCCCTAGTTCCCTAGTCTAAGCCATTGTCATTTTTTGTTCAGGGTATTAATCAGATTAGGCTATATTTATAGTATAAACAACCCCCAAATCTCAGCTATTTAACAGCAAAGGATTGCTGTAACTCATATAAACTTGGATGGTGGGTTGTGCTTCATTTGGTAGCTATACTGTCTGGGCTAGAGGCTTTAAACATCATCAAATGGACCAGAAATGATGTGACTTTTGTTCACAGCCCATTCATCAGAACTAGTCACATGCCCCAACCTATGTGCAAAGAAGGCTGAGAAATGTAGGGCAGCACATGAAACACCAGGAGATCACTACTGTCAGATTATTATAGTTGTATCCTAACTGACTTCCTTATTTCCTCTTGTGCCCCCCTACATTGCTTTCTCTTGGTAGCCAGTCACTGGAAAATAATTTTGGCTCCTACTTTGGAAATAGCTTCCACTTTTAATAAAATCTGAGCACTTTACCCACACTGTGCAACACATTGCATGATATGACCGTTACTTTCCTCTCTGCTTGATTGACATTTCATGTTATAAAATTTTGTCTGTGAATAGTGTGTTTTGGTTAGGCAGTCTCTTTATTTTGTCCATAGTTATGAAAATGTGGTTTAAGAGAGTATCAAATCCACAAATTCACAATAATGACTATAAACCAAATAAATAATAATAATAGAAATTATGATTTATATGACGGTCTCCTTAATCATGTTGTATATCATTATAATTTTTTAACAAAATAGCTTTTGGGAACACTGGTACAATGTAAAATTTTGCTGTAAGGAATAAATTCCACAGCAAAGTTCTAATAACTGTGTTCTGTTTATCTGACAAAAAATGATCTCATAGAATAAATGTTTTCTCTGGCCAACTTTATATGAAATCCATTCCATTATAGTAGAGGTGGACTTTAGACTTTTTTTAAACAAATTTCTTTAGTTTCACTATTACGTATTTATCGCCTTTCAGTTACACCTTCCATTTCTGTTATGTTTTTCCTTACTTGGCAATTTGTATCTCATAGTTAATTATTGCAAACACATAAACCATAATCTCAATTAATTTTCTTGGTTGGAATGATTGTAATTTCACAAACTGGATTAGAGCAGTGCCATTGCCAAAAGATAGAGTAGCTAGGAGGAGTTGGAGTTCAACCTTTCTTTTCAAATATTCATGAAAGAAAGACTTTATATAAAGTATTTGCCATTCTAGGCTGTGAACCCTGGGAATCAGGTTTCTAAAAAGGTATTATCTTAATCAGCATCTCAAGACCTGTGTATTTGATAAACTTATTTGAAATGTAGCAGAGCATTCATACATTTGGTAATTTTTGACAATTTTTTAAAATTGGTTTTAGATAGCTGATGGTGATCCCTGTTTTAGGAAATGAAAATTATTTATAGTAAAATTCAGTACACTACAGCCTGTTACGTGGATTTGGATGTAGTACAGCTCAAAACGCTTGTCCAGTACTTGAAGTCTACTTGTATTTAAAGCCTCATGTAACAGTTTTTACAAGGTACTAGTATTTTCATTCCAGTTTCCTTTGGTATCCCATCCCCCATTCAGCCCTTCAGCATTAATAAAGTATTAAGTAGCAAAGGAGATTATCCTACCACTGAATACTTAATATTCAATAAAACAGGTGTTTGTGGGTGGAAAGGTAAGGAAATTAAATCTTTTTCTTTGATAAGACACTAGTGTGTCATTCTCCCTAAATGTAATTAGATGTTTTGTAAAGGAAATTGGGATTGTATGACCGTAGTCAAGGAAATTATTAAAGCAGTCTCTGTGAAAACTTGATTGCCTTTATGGTTTGACTAACAGTGTTTGTCTTGTTCACAGTAACTGTAGTACTGAATGGAAGTGGCTTGTAGACAGAGCAAGAGTTGGCAGCCAATGGACGTGGCTCCAAGCCCAGATTTCAGAACTAGAATACAAAATCCAACAGCTAACGGATGTTCACAGGCAGATTCGTGCTTCCAAGGTATTATCTGTGTTGTTTGTATTTATTTACTTATTTTTACTACTGCTTTTGCTTCTCTTCATTCCTCCATTTCAAATAATTGTTTGAAGACTTTATAAAAAGGTAGCTGGTCTATGTTAAGATATTTGATACTTTCCTATAAGTTGACAATTTTGTAATACCTCTATATTTTATCTTACCATACTTTTTGAGCAATTCAGAATATCTTTGTTGGACTGTAGTTAATAAAAATGATACACATTTTTAAAACTTTTACTTTGCATCGATTTTAAGATACGTGAGAAATTCTGAGTGTATGTTATTGGAATCCTTCTAGGACTCTTTTTTTTTTTTTTTTTTGCTTTAAGAAAAATTGCAAACATATAAAAAATTTACAAAGCAATATAATGAACACCTGTGTACCCATCCTGAAATTTATCAAATGTAAAATTTTTGTCAGTTTGGGTCTAGTTTTTAGAGCAATAAAGCATTACCTGTACAGTAGAAGTCACCTTTGTATTCCTTCCTTCCTGATCCTTATCTCCTGCATGCCTCTGGAATTATTATTCTGATTCAACATTTGGAATATTTGTTGTTCTTGAATATGTTTTCATGTTTGTACCACACAGGTACATATCTTTGTCTATAAATAACATTCACCTCTCTCCACATTTAAAGTTTATTATATAAGTGATATATGTTTAAATTCTTTTGTAACTTGCTAGTTTTTGCTTGTCATATTATTTCATTTTATACTTCCTATAAGTTATTCCACTGCATAAATGGAATGGATATGATATGAATACAATGGTATGTTTAGCTGTTCTCCTATTTTCTGTAGATAGACATGTTTGCTTCAGTTTTTGTGCCAGTAAAAAGAATATCTCAATGACTGTGCATCTCCTTGAACACCTGTAGGGAGCTTCTCTTGGATATATACATAAAGTGGAAATGCTGGATCTTAGGCATGACTGTCTTTAGTTTTTCTGTACTCTCAGATGTGCTTGGATATCAGCATTCCCTTTGTCAGTATATAAGAAGTATTTCTCCACATCCATGCTAACTTTTTATATTTTTTGACCACTTAATTTTTCCAGTTTAATGGGTGTGAAATTCTATGTTACTACTATTCTAGTTTACTTGTCCCTGCATATAGTGAAATTGGGCCTCAGTGTCATTAACACACAGATATTATTGTTTTTGTTCTAAGAGTTAACCTATTTTGTACTCTTTTATTGGGTATTTCTGTGTGTTTGTGTGTGTGTGTAGGAATTACTTTAAATTTAGAGTTTGTGATACCAATTTCTGCTACATATTCAGTTTCCATATATGTATGGGTCTTTTACTGGACTTCTTATATTTATATATCCATCCTAATTGCACACTTTATGATAAAACCAAGCCAAACCACACCCACTCCCGTGGAGTCGGATCCAACTCATAGCGACCCCTCCTTGGGTTTCTGAGACAGTATCACTGCAGAAGTAGATTGCCCAATCTACCTTCCAAGGAGTGGCTAGTGGGTTTGAACTGCCAGCCTTCTGGTTAGCAGTCAAATGCCATAGGCACTATGCTACCAGAGTTCCAAGTCTTGCTTTTTAATAGACTGGTTTTATTGATAGTCCTTTTTGGCTTAATTTTCTTTAAGTTTAATATAGAATTACTGTTGTTGATGATGATGTTTTAGCTTCTTGACTTGATCTTGTATTTATTTATATTGTGGTTTGGGTGAAAGTTTATAGAGCAAATTAGTTTTCCAATCAAAATTTATACACTTTTTTTTTAATAATATTAGTTGTAGTTTCCTCAATGTAACACCACTCTTCCTGCTTTCTCCCTGGGATACTCATTTCCATTTGTCCTTCTTTCCTGCTGCTATCTGCTTTGTGAGCTTTGTTTTTGGGCAAATACTGCCCTTTTGGTCTCATATGATTGATTATTCTGAGGAGCATGTTCCTTACAAGTGATATTGTTCCCCTTTTAGGCCTATGTGTTGTTTGGCTGCAAGGTGATCCCCAGAGGTGGGTGCAGTTCCAGGTTTGAAGGGTGTATAAGGGCCACAGTCTCAGCGGTTGTGAGTCTGGTCTTTTACACGATTTTGAATTTTGTTCTACATTTTTCTTCCATTCTGTCCAGGACCTTTTTGTGGTCCCAGTCAGAATGACCAGTAATGGTAGATGGGCACCTTACAGTTCCTCTGGTCTCAGGGTAGTCGAGGCTATGGTTCGTGTGGTCAGTTAGCCTTTTAGACTAATTGTTTCCTTGAGCTTTTGATTTTCTTCACTCTTCTTTCCTCTGGATCAGGAGATCTTAAATGCATCTTAGATGGCTGCTCCCTAACTTTTAAGACTCCAGTTGCTACTCACCACAGTAAGGTGTAGAACAGTGTCTTTGTGAACTATGCTATGCCAAATGACTTAGCTGCCCCTCAAGACTGGTCCTAAGCCCCCAAGCCCAGTGACTCATTCCCACAAGATGTTTTCATAACTTTGTCCCCTGTTTGCTCTACTATATACATGGATATATTTACAGAAATACAGATATATGCATAGGAATATCGTCTGCCAAACCTGTGTGTAGCTATGGGTGTAGTATTGTTTGCCTGGCCGTACCTGTTCAGTTTGCATGTCTGTCTGTGTATCTGTTTGTAGATTATTGTTCATTACTACTGATATTACATGATTGTATATGTAATAGTATTTGCCTCTGTTATCTGTAACTCTGTGCACCTCCAGTGTCTTCCTTTACTTTTGTGATTTTATGCTGTTTATCCCCTTATTGTATATTGCCTTTCTCTTTACCCAAATTAATATTTATCCATTGTCTAGTTAGTGATTTTCCCTTCATTCCCCTCTCATCCCTGGTAACCATTAAAGAATGTCTTTCTATGTGTGAATCTTACCTTGCCTTTTTATAATGGTGTCTCATACAATATTTGTCCCTTTGTTATTGACTTATTGACTTATTTCACACAGAATAATAGTTCCTCATGGTCATCCATATTTTGAAGTATTTTGCAGATACTTCTTATTCTTTAATTTTGCATAATATTCCATGTGTATGTTCCATAGTTGGTTTATCATTCATCTGTTGATGGGCACTTAGTTAGTTCCATCTCTTCACTGTTGTGAATAATGTTGCAATGAACATTGGTGAGCAGATATCTGTGTCCTAGCTCTTATCTCTCTAATGTGTGTGTGTATCTATATATGCATGTGTGTGTGTATATATATATATTTTGTTGTTGTTGTTATGTGCCGTTGAGTCGGCCCCGACTCATAGCGACCCCTCCTTGGGTTTCTGAGGTGATAGCACTACGAAGTAGATTGCCCAACCTTCCTTCCAAGGAGTGGCTGGGGGGTTTGAACTGCCAGCCTTTTGGTTAGCAGTCAAGTGCCTTAGGCACTATACTACCAGAGCTTATATATATATATATATAT
>NW_006921589.1:22094470-22096862 GCF_000298275.1 Orycteropus afer afer
TTGTTCTATAATTTCCACATTCTGTGGGATCACCTTTCTTTGGAATGGGTATAAATATGGATCTCTTCCAGTCAGTTGGCCAGCTAGCTGTCTTCCAAATCTCTTGGCATAACTGAGTGAGTGCCTCCGATGAGGCATCTGTTTGTTGAAATATCTCAATCGGTATGCCATCAATTCCCGGAGCCTTGTTCTTTGCCAGTTCTTTCATTGTCAAAAATTTGTACTGTTGATCTTTCTCCCAGCCTTCCCCAAAGGGATCTGAGGCCTTTCATAAGAGTGACTGTTCAATGGGGAAAAGGAAATAATCAGACTTTTCAGATTACTGGATTCTGGCTCTCAATTGACACTAATTCCAGGAGACCCACAATGTCACTGTGGCCCACCAGTCAGAGTGGGGGCATATGGATGGCAAGTTATTGATGGAGTCTCAGCTCATGTCTGTCTCACAGTCAGTCCAGTGGGTCTCTGAACCCATCCTTCAGTGATAGCCCCAGTTCCAGAATGCATAATTGGAATAGATATACTCAGCAACTGGCAGAACTCCCGCATTGGATCCCTGACATATGGAGTAAGGGTTATTGTAGTAGGAACAGCCAAGTGGAAGCCATTAGAATTGCCTCAACCTAGAAAAATAGTAAACTAAAAGCAATACTGCATCCCTAGAGGGATTGCAGACATTACAGCCCAGCCACCATCAAGGACCTGAAAGATGCAGAAGTGGTGATTCCCATCACATCCCCATTAAACTCACCTACTTGGCCTGTGCAAATAATAGATACATCTTGGAGAATAACAGTGGATTGTCATAAATTTAATTAGGTGGTAAGAGCTCTGCTAGCGTAGTGCCTAAGGCACTTGACTGGTAACCAAAGGCTGGTGATTCAAACCCACCAGCCACTCCTTGGAAGGAAGGTTGGGCAATCTACTTCCATAGTGATACTGCCTCGGAAATCCAAGGAGGCGTCGCTATGACTCGGAGCGGACTCAATGGTACATAACAATAACAACACAACTAGGTGGTAACTCTAATTGTAGCTGCTGTTCCTGATGTGGTTTTATTGCTTGAGCAAATTAATACATCTCCTAGTACCTGGTATGCAGCTACTGATCTGGCCAATGCTTTTTTCTCAATGTCAATTTTGAAGGATCATCAGTAGCAGTTTGCCTTCAGCTGGCAAGGCCAATAGTAGACTTTCACAGTGCTACTGCAGGGGTATATGAACTCTCCAGCACTGTCATAATTTAATCCATCAGGATCTTATCACCTTTCTCTTCCACAAGACATCACTGGTCCATTACATTGATGACATTATACTGATTAGAACCAGTAAGGAAGAAGTATAAATGACTCTAGACTTATTGGTGACACATCTGCATGCTAGAGGGTAGGAAATTAACTGACAAAAATTCAAGCACCTTCTGCCTCAGTGAAATTTTTAGGAGTCTAGTGGTATGGGAGGAGCTCTGGTGAAATAGTGCCTAAGGCATTTGACTGCTAACCAGAGGCTGTTGGTTCAAACCCACTAGCCACTCCTTGGAAGAAAAATTGAGCAATCTACCTCCATAGTAATACCACCTTGGAAACCCAAGGAGGGGTCACTATGAGTTGGATCCAACTTGACAGTAGTGCATTTAGTGGTATGGGGGTTGTCGAGATATTTCTACTAAAGTGAAAGATAAGTTGTTGCATCTGGTTCCCCCACAACTAGAAAGGAGGCATAACATCTGGTGAGGCTCTTTGGATTTTGGAGGCAACATATCCCTCATTTGGGTGTGTGGGTTGAACTTGTTTATCAAGTGACTAGAAAAGCTGCAAGTTTTTAGTGGGGCCCAGAACAACAGAAGGCTCTACAACAGGTACAGGCTGCCATGCAAGCTGCTCTGCCACTTGGGCCATATAATCTGGCTGATCTAATGGTCCTTGTAGTGTCTGTTGCAGATAGAGATGCTGTTTGGAGTCTTTGGCAGGCTCCTATTGGTGAATTGCAGCACTGACCCGTAGGAGTTTTGAGCAGGGCCCTGCCATCCTCTACAGATAACTACTCTCTTTTTGAAAAACAGCTTTTGGATTTTACTGGGCCTTAGTAGAGAATGAACACTTAACCATGAGCCACTAATTGACCATGAGGCCTCAGCTGCACATCATGAACTGGGTGCTGTCTGACCCACAGAGTCATAAAGTTGGATGTGTACAGCAGCACACCATCATTAAATAGAAGTGGTATATAAGAGATTGGGGTCAAGCAGGACCTGACAGCACAAGTAAGTTGCATGAAAAAGTGGTCCAACAGGCTAAATGATTAGGTATGTCTATGAAATGGGGAGTGTATCCAAGAACATATATAGGGTTGGCAGACAATGGTCCTATAAGTTTATGTGAATGATCAGAAAT
>NW_006921589.1:22097667-22099270 GCF_000298275.1 Orycteropus afer afer
GGGGAGCTGATGCATTGTGGTAAACTATGGTCAATGACATGAGACAAAGTATATGTGAACTGCTGTATGGAAAGTGAATTTGCTCTGTAAATCTTCATCCAAATCACAATAATAATAATAAAAAAGTAGTCCGAATGCCTGTGGTTTCTGCTCTAGTCATATTACCTTTCCTCTCCCAGTCTGCACCTGTGGCCTCATGGAGAGTTCCTTTTGATCAGTGGACTAGGAGGAGAAAACTCGTGCCTGGTTTAAGGATGGTTCTGTGAGATATGCAGGCACCACTTGAAAGTGGACAGCAGCAGCACTGCAGCCCCTTTCTGGGACTTCCCTGGAGGACAGCGTGAAGGGAAATCCTCCCAATGGGCAGAACTTGGAGCTGTGCATCTGGCTGTTCACTTTGCATGGAAGGAGAAATGGCGAGGTGTACAATCATACACTGATTCATGAGCTATGCCAATGGTTTGGCTGGATGGTCTGGGACTTGGAAGGAGCATGATTGGAAAATTGGTGACAAGCAAGTATGGGGAAGAGGTATGTGGATATAGCTCTCTCAGTGGGCCAGAGGAGTAAAGATATTTTGTGTCTCATGTGAATGCTCACCAAAAAGTGACCTCAGCAGAGGAGGACTTTTAACAATCAAGTGCTATCCAGTGCTATCTGTGGAAACCAGTCATCATTTTTCCCCTAGCTCCTCTTGTCATTGCCCAATGGGCTCATGAACACAGTGGCCATGGGGATAGGGATGGAGGTTATGCGTGGGCTCACCAACATGGACTTCTACTTATCAAGGCTGACTTGACTACCACCAGTGCTGAGTGGCCAATCTGCAGTAGCAGAGATCAACCCTGAGTTTGTGATACGGAACCATTTCTCAGGGTAATCAGCTGGCAACCTGGTGGCAAGTTGATTACATTGAACCACTTCCATCATGGAAAGGACAGTGTTTTTTTCTTACTGGAATAGATACTTAAATCTGGATATGGATTTGCCTCCCTTGCATGCAGTACTTCTGGCAGAGCTACCATCTGTGGTCTTACAGAATGCCTTATACACTATCATGGTATCCCACACAGCATTGCCTCAGATCATATTATATATAAGTTCTATTGGTTTTGTTTCTGTAGAGAACCCAGCCTAAGACAGTGTGGAACGAGGGTTATTATTGCTGATGTGAGATGGATCTTGGCTGAAAGCAAAAAATATCAGAATGATGTTTATCTTTGTTTTACTGACTATGCAAAGGCATTTGACTGTGTGGATTGTAACAATTATGGATAGCATGGCAAAGAGCAGGAATTTCAGAACACTTAATAGTGCTCATTAGGAACCTGTACGTTGACCAAGAAGTAGTTGTTCAGAAAGAAGAAGATACTGAATACTTTAAAGTCAGAAAAGGTATGTGTCAGGGTTGTATCCTTTCACCATACTTATTCAATCTGTATGCTGAGTGAATAATCTGAGAGCTGGACTACATGAAGAAGAAAATATATTCCTATTTGCTTATTCAGGAGCTCTGGTAGCATAGTGCCTAAGGCACTTGACTGCTAACCAGAAGGCTGGCGGTTCAAACCCACCAGCCACTCCTTGGAAGGACGGTTGGGCA
>NW_006921589.1:22099395-22103248 GCF_000298275.1 Orycteropus afer afer
GTTGTTGTTGTTGTTATGTGCCATCGAGTTGGACCCAACTCATAGTGACCCCTCCTTGGGTTTCTGAGGCAGTATCACTACAGAAGTAGATTGCGCCATCTTCCTTCTGAGGAGTGGCTGGTGGGTTTGAACCGCCAGCCTTCTGGTTAGCAGTCAAATGCTTCAGGCACTACGCTACCAGAGTTTCCATTCATTAGATTAAGCTTATTTATTTTATTGTGTATATCTACAATATCTTTATAGATTTTTATCTGTCAAATTTGTTTTATTGTGGTGAAAACATACATAACAAATCTTACTAATTCTGCATTTTTTACTTGTGTAATTCAGTGATAATTGATTCCATTCACCATGTTATGTACTATCACAACTCTCCTTTTCCAAATTATTTCACCACCATTAGCAGAAATCCAGTGTTTCCTAGACAATGATTCCCTTCTTCCTTCTCACTACCATCTCTAGTAACCACTGATAATCTTTAGTCTCTATATATTTGCCTGTAAATGGAATCATACAGTATTTATCATTTTGTGATTCACTTAATTCACTCAGCATGTTTTCAAAGTTCATTCAGGTTGTAGCATATATCAGGACTCCCTTTCTGTTTACAGCTGAGTAATATTCCATTGTGTGTATGTACCACATTTTGTTCATCCATTCATCTATTGATAGACATTTAGATTGTTTACACCTTTGGTAGCTGTGGAATGGACTTTTTTAGAATCTGTCAGTATTTTTTTCCCCACCATCCAACAACTCTTTCCACTTCCTCCTTTTAGTTACCTCTCTCCTGTGTCCTTTCCTATGCATTCCTGCTGTCTGAGCTGTCTCTCCATGCAAATACTACACCTCTGTTCTTCCATGATTAATTGTTCTAAGGAGCGTACCTGGTATAAATGTTCACCCTGTGCCCAATAGACCCTATGCCTGTCATTATTTGGCTGGAAGCCATGATAGTGGGTTCAGTTCCATTCCTGAGGGTTAACTAGAGGCCATGGTCATGGGGTTTCATCCATCTCTATCAGACCAGTAAGCTTTGTCTTTTTTGTGATTTTGAGTTTGGTTGCACCTTCTTGTCCCATTCTATCCAAGATCTCCTGCACTGATCCCTTTCCAAGTGGTTGACACTGGTAGCTGGGCACCATCTAGTTCTTTTGATCTCATGGTCATGTAGGCTGAGGTTCACATGATCCACTAGTCCCTTGCACTAATTATTACCATGTGTCTTTGATTTTATTCATTCTTCTTTGGTACAGATGAAAGACCAATTGTTGCATCTAGATGGCCACTTGTAAGCTTTTAAGACCCCAGTCACTACTCACCAGAGTAGGATGTAGAATAGTGCTTTGTGTAGTATGTTATTCCAGTTAAGTTTCATGTCCCCTGAAACCATGGTCCTGAGCTCACAGGTCCAACAACTTGCTCTGTAGCGGTGGTTGACTGTGGCTAAGAAGTTATCATGATAACTTTGCCTGCTGTTAGCTCTATTTATGTGGATGTTCTTAAATAGCACATACAAATACCTATGTACAAATACAGTTTGCCAGTCTTACATATGATCATGGGTATAGTCCCTTTTGCCTAGACATACCTGATCATTCAGCCTGTCTGCCCATCAATTTTTATATAAGTTTGTTAAAGTTTTCCCCAAGATTGGATTTTTCAGTATCTCCTGGTACTTCTATCAGTTTTCATTTCTTACATTTTTTTAAAAAATGCTGTTTGGTAGACATATATCATTATGTCTTTGTGAGATGTGAATTGTTCCTTTGATTATTATATAGTGCAGTTTTATCCTTTTCAAATATTTGGTTTTTAAATTAAATTATACTCTGTAGAATTTTTTATTTGGAACAAGCTGAAATGAAGTAAAAAGTAATGATACAGAAAACCAAGAGATAGAAGGTTATTCATGGAAAGTTGTATGCATGGCTAAAATTCTGGTAAAGATGAGTATATTAATTAAAGGAAGAAGAGGAAAATGGGTACTGGGAAGTCTGTAGCCCTTCTTACATCTCCTTATCTCTCTTGGCTTACTTCTTGCTGAAGTTTTTTGTAGTTTCTGACGTGAGTGAGGGTCTGTGAATGTTTAAATTCTCTTTGAGTGTCTCAAAATATCTTTACTTTATGCTCGCTCTTAACATTTTAGATTGAACTGTATAAAATGCTAATTCGATCGTTCTTTTCCCTTAGCACATTAAACATCTTGTTTCATTGTTTTCTGGAATATTTTGATACTGATGATCAGTTGGCTGTCAGTGTAATTCTTTTGGCTCTGTAAGTAATTTGTCATTTCTATCTGGTAGCTTTTAAGACTTTTGGGTTTGTTTGATGTTCAGTAGTTTTTACTAACTGATATGTAATTTGGATTTATCTTTCTTCTGCTTGGTATTCTGAGTGTACCTTTTGAACTGTACAGTTGAGTGAATTTTGACAATTTTTATGCAGTTGTATAACCATCATTAAAATCATGACATAGAATGTTTCTATCAACTTCAAAAAGTTTACACCTGCTTCTTTGCAGGTCTCCTTCCTCTAGGTCCTTGCCCTTGCCAACCACGGATCTGCTTTCTATTACTATAATCTTTAATTTTCTACAATTTCTTATAAATCAAATAGTAATTTTGTAAACTTGTATATCTGGCTTCTTTTTCTTAGCATCATTTTTTTTTAGGTTTATCTGTGTTATTGTGTGTATCAGTAGTTTTGTTCCTTTTTATTGCTGAGTAGTATATTCCATTCATGTCTTTACTGTAGTTTGTTTATCCATTCACCAGTTCATGGAAATTTAGGTGGTTTCCAGTTTTGTTTATTATGAATAAGCTACTATGTATATTCATATACAGATCTTTATGTGGACATATATTTTTATTTTTTCAGAGTACTCATTTAATCTGGGGTTTTATATCTTCAACTCTAGAAAATTCTCTGCTTTTTAACTATTGCTCAACTAATGGCAACTCTTATCAATTCTTTTTCAAACCTATGTGTTTAAAAATCATAAATGGAAGAGAATAGAACTCTAGAAATTCAGGGCCTTGCAAAGTTGGGAGAGCTAACTGCTTCTAGACTCCATATCATAAAAGATAATATTAAGAAAACCTTTGAATGATAAAAGCCCAAAGGGACTCAGAGAAAATATCAGATTGAAGGTATGATGCCAAGTAAAACCTTAAAGCTGGATACAATTATTCTGGACAAAAGTCAGATTAAGAATGTGGGTGTTCCATCAAAATCCAACAGCTTCTCAGAGATCTCAGTAAAGCAGAGAAGGAGAGGGAGAAAGAGGAATAGGTATAGGGGTTAAACCAAACCAAACTCACTGCCATCGAGTCAATTCTGACTCATTGCAACCCCCACTGGGTTTCCAAGGTAGTAGATCTTTATGGAAGTAGATTGCCCCATCTTCCTTCTGTGAAGTGGTTGGTGGATTTCACCCACCAGCCTTCTGGTTAGCAGCCAAATGCTTTAAGCACTGTGCCACCAGAGCTCCTTAGGTACAGAGGTTAGAAGGGGAGAAAAGAAATCTTTTAAGAATGTCTCAAAGAACCATGGGTGTGATTGTCAGCATGTGGAACTGCTTGAAAGGAGATAGATAAATGGGGAGCCTTTTGAATTTTTGAGTGTGTTGAACACTGATCTAAAAAGATCTTTTTACTGTTCAAAATTTAAATCAACCCTTAGGACCCTAACTTTCTGTGAGCAAGAAACAAGTTGAGAGCTGTGCAGTCCTCAAAGGAAGCATAAACATCTATCTACTAATATTGCCAAGTTAGGAGCTCTGGTAGCATAGTGCCTAAGGCACTTGACTGCTAACCAGAAGGCTGGTGGTTCAAACCCACCAGCCACTCCT
>NW_006921589.1:22104178-22130327 GCF_000298275.1 Orycteropus afer afer
CATGGCATCAGGATAGGAGAAAGACTCATTAACAACCTGCAATACGCAGATGATACAACTTTACTTGCTGAAAGTGAAGATGACTTGAAGCACTTACTGATGAAGATTAAAGACTTCAGTCTGCGATATGAATTATATCTCAACATAAAGAAAATGAAAATCCTTACTACTGGACCAATAAGCAGCATCACAATAAACGGAGAAAACATTGAAGTTGTTAAAGATTTCATATTACTTGGTTCCACAATCAACACCAATGGAAGCAGCAGTCAAGACATCAGATGATGTATTACAGTGGGCAAATCTGCTGCAAAAGACCTCTTCAAAGTTCTGAAGAGCAAAGATGTCTCCTTGAAGACTAAGGTGCACCTAACCCATGGTATTTTCAGTCACCACATATGCATGTGAGAGCTGGACAATGAACATGGAAGACCTAAGAAGAGTTGATGCTTTTGAGTTGTGGTGTTGGCAAAGAATATTGAAAGTACCATGGACTGCCAAAAGAATGAACCAATCTGTCCTGGAGGAAGTGCAGGACAGATTGGAATGCTCTTTGGAAGCAAAAATGGCAGACTCTGTCTCACTTACTTTGGTCATATTGTCAGAAGGGACCATTCCCTGGAGAAGGATATTATACCTGGTAAAGTGGAGGGTCAGTGAAAGAGAGGAAGGCCCTCAACAAGATGGATTGATACAGTGGCTGCAACGATGTGTTCAGGTATGGCAAGGATTGTTGGGCTGACACAGGACTGGGCAGTGTTTTCCTCTGTTGTACATAGGGTCGTTATGAGTCAGAGCTGACTTGATGGCACCTAACAACAACAATATCAGTATCCCAGTGGATAGACTACATGGCCTAAAGATCCTGAACCTGGAAATGAATTTAATGATTATTTGTGGCTATGGATTGTCTCCTTCGGGGATATTCAGAAGGAGGGGCAAAGTAATATTTATTGACTAGAAGGGCAGGCTGTGGTGAAGAGATATTTAATGCCCATTAAGTATTCATGTTTTCTCCATATTGTTTGCAGTTTGGTGAGGTTAGTTCCAGACATATATTCCATTTCTAGGGTAAAATATTTAAAAGCTAATGCATGATTTTTCATGCTCTTCCACTGCTGTGGTCATCTGGTAAACACATGTTCCAGATGGCATAGCCACAAGAAGCAAGCAGCCTACATGACGGAGTCGCTTAAACAGGAGTCAGTCTAGTTGGAGAGTTGCAGAAGTTACAGTGGATATTGCATGAGAGAGATAAACTGTGTGTGATCATCTACTGAGATTTTAGTATATCTTTGTTATGATGGCATAGTCTAGCCCACTGGTTCTCAAACTTTAGTGTATGCATCAGATCACCTGGTGTGATTGTCAAAACACTATAATCACCTTGTGGACTTTTTAAACACTCTGTAAAATTTGCTGTACCTACCTCTAGAGTTTCTGATTAAGGAGTCAGGGTAGGGCCTTGGAATTTGCATTCCCAACAAGTTTCCAGGTGATTCTTATCTTCATAGTTTAAGAATCATACTTTGAGAACCATTGGCCTAATCTATTCTGACTCATAGGGCAAGTTTGTTTATTTCTTCTCAACCCCCTCTTCACCCTCTATTTATTTGTAAATTATAATGTCTTATATCTATTATTTTGTTGTAAAAATAAATAAATAAATAAATAAATAAAATAAAATTCTTTTTTATTCTTTTGTAGTTACACTTAAATTTTAACATCTGTATTTAACTTAACATCTAAAAATTAGTATTGTTCTCTTGAACAGTGCAAAGATCTTAGAACATTTTAACTATTATACTCACTCAATGTGTTGTTGTAATCATGTATTTTAGTTCCTACTTCTTTTTATATTTCACACACTTATCATCATCATATTTTTGTATATATTATCTATATAAAAATACATATATTTTAATTTATATATATCATATAATGTATATTTATATGAGAGAGTGTGTGTGTGTGTGTACCCCCCCCACACACACTCATCTGTTAGTCTGTCTTCTTGTAGTGGCTTGCATGTTGCTGTGATGCTGAAAACTATGCCACCAGTATTTCAAGTACCAGCAGGGTCACCCACGGAGGACAGGCTTTAGTAGAGCTTCAGACTAAACAGATTGGGAAGGATGGGACCATCCACTTCTGAAAAAAATAGTCCACAGACAGCCTTATGAATAGCAGTCAAACATTGTCTGATACAGTGCAGGAAGATGAACCCTCAGGTTGGAAGGCACTCAAAATACAAGTTGGGAGAGTCAACCTAATGACATGGATAGAGTAAAGCTTTCAGGACCTTCATTTACTGATATAGCATGACTCAAAATGAAAAGAAACAGCTAAAATTATTCATTAATAATCAGAACATGGAATGTATTAAGTATGAACCTAGGAATATTGGAAGTTGTCAAAAATGAAATGGAATGCATAAGCATCAATATCTTAGATATTTGTAAGCTAAAATGGAGTGGTTTTGGCGATATTGAATCAGATAGTCAGTCATATGGTCTGCTATGCCAGGAATGACAAATTGAAGAGGAATGGCATCATGTTCATCATCAAAAGGAATATTTCAACATCTGTCCTGAAGTATAATGCTTTCAGTGATAGGATAATATCCATATGCCTACAAAAAGACCAGTTTGATACTGCTATTACTCAAATTTACACAACAACTACTAAGGCCAAATTTGAAGAAATCAAAGCCCTTTACCAGCTTCTACAGTCTGAAACTGAATGAACATATAATCAAGATATATTATTGATACTTACTGGTGATTGGAATGCAAAAGTCGGAAACAAGGAAGAAGCATCACTAGTTGGGAATATGACCTTGGTTATAGAGATGATGCTGGAGACTGCATTATAGAATTTTGCAAGACCAATGATTTAATCATTGCAAATACCTTTTTCAACAACATAAACAGTGACTGTACACATGGATCTAGCCAGATGGAATGCACAGGAATAAAATTGACTACATTCTGTGGAAAGAGGTGATGGAGAAGCTCAATATCATCAGTCAGAACAAGGCCAGGAGCTGACTGTGGAATAGCCCATCAATTGTCATAAGCAAGTTCAACTTGAAACTGAAGAAAAGTTAAAAGAAGTCCTTAAGAGCCAAAATATGACCTTCCTTATATCCCACCTGAATTTAGAGACCATTTGAAGAATAGATTTGACTCATGGAACACCTGTGAATGAAGACCAGATGAGCTGTGGGATGACATCAAGAACATTACACATAAAGAGAGCAAAATGTTGTTAAAAAGACAGGAAAGGAAGAGCAGACCAAAATGGATGCCAGAAAACTCTAAAACTTTCTCTTGAACAGAATAACTAAAGAGAATGGAAGAGATGATGAAATAAAAGAGCTGAACAGAAGATTTCAAAGGGCTGCTTAAGAAAACAAAGTAAAGTTTTATTATGAAATGCGCAAAGACCTTGAATTAGAAAGCCAGAAGGGAAGAACACACTTGGCATTTCCAAGCTGAAAGAACTGAAGTAAAAGTTCAAGTTTCGAGTTGCAGTATTGAACCATTCTATGGGCAAAATACTAAACAATCAGAAAGCAACAAAAGAAGAGGGAAGGAATACACAGAGTCACTGTACCAAAAAGAATTGGTCAACTTTCAGCTATTTCAGGAAGTAGCATATGACTAAGAACCAGTGATATTGAACGAAGAAGTCCAAGCTACATTGAAGGAATTGATGAAAAACAAGACCTCAGGACTTAACAGAACACTCATTGAGATGTTTCAACAAATAAAAGCAGCACTGGAGCAGTCACTTGTTTATGCCAAGAAATTTGCAAGTCAGCTACTTGGCCAGCCAACTGAAAGAGATCCATATTTGTGCCCATTGCAAAGAAAGGTGATACAACAGAATGCAGAACTTCTGGAACCGTATCATTAGCAACCCACACAAGTAAAACCTTGCTGAAGATAATTCAAAACTGTTGCATCAGTACATTGATAGGTAACAGTTCAAGCTGGATTCAGAAAGTGCATGGAAAATGGGATATCATTGCTGAAATCAGATGGATCTTGGCTGAAAGCAAAGAATACCAGAAAAATGTTTCCCTGTTTTTTATTGAACATGCATAGGCATTCGATTTTGTGGATCATAACAAATTATGGATAACAGTCCAAAG
This sequence comes from Orycteropus afer afer, assembly GCF_000298275.1. Taxonomy (NCBI): domain Eukaryota; kingdom Metazoa; phylum Chordata; class Mammalia; order Tubulidentata; family Orycteropodidae; genus Orycteropus; species Orycteropus afer. Next base: position 22,108,338 of record NW_006921589.1, read on the forward strand.
AATAGGAATTTCAGAACTTAATAGTCCTCCTGAGGAACCTGTACCTAAACCAAGAAGCAGTTGTTTGAACAGAACAAGAGGATACTGAATAATTTAAAATCAGAAAAGGTGTGCGTCAGTGTTATATCCTTTCACCATACTTATTCAATCTGTATGCTGAGCAAATAATCCAAGAAGCTGGAATATATGAAGAAGAATACAGCATCAGGATTGCACAAAGACTCATCAACAACCTGTGATATGCAGATGACACAGCCTTGCTTTCTGGAAGTTAAGAGGATTTGAAGCAGTTGCTGATGAAGATCAAAGACTATAGCTTTCAGTATAGATCACACCTCAACAAAAAGAAAACAAAAATCCTCACAACTGGACCAATAAGCAACATCATGATAAATAGATAAATGAAAGTTGTCAGGAATTTTGTTTTACTTCGATCCACAATCAATGCTTAATAGGAAACTGTTGTCGTTATCTTTGTTTTAGTGCAATTTCTCTATGAACTGTTTAAGTGTGAGTTTATTTTTGACTCCTATTTTTTAAATCAGGAGCTCTGGTAGTGTAATGCTTAAGGCACTTGACTGCTAACCAGAAGGCTGGCGGTTCAAACCCACCAGCCACTCCTCGGAAAGAAGGTTGGGCAATCTACTTCCGTAGTGATACCGCCTCGGAAACCCAAGGAGGGGTCACTGTGAGTCAGGTTCAACTCCACGGCAGTGAGTTTGGTTTTGGTTTATATATACACACAAATGTACACGTATATATAAAATTTATGGGTAAATTTCTAAACTCAATTATAGGGTGTCTTCGTTACCTAATGGTGCTGTGATATGAATGATGTAAGTAGATGACTTAAGGAATAGAAATTTATTTTCTAAATCAAAATCTTGGCTGTGTCACTTTCTTCTGTGAGCCTCTTCTGGTAGTGTCTGTTGGCAGTCCTTCACATTCCTCTGCTTATAGATGATCACATGTCATTTGTCTTCCCCTATGTGTTTCTGTGTCTATTTTGTTCTTTTCATAACTCAGAAATGATAAGGCGTAGGTATGACCTGAATTGATTGATTATACTGCACTAGATTGCATTATGGAAGTTATATTACATTACATTATGGAATTACAAAATAAGAAAAACCAGCTTCAAATATTCATTAATAATCAGAACATGGACTGTACGAAGTATGAATCTAGGAAAATTGGAAGTTGTCAAAAATGAAATGGAATGCATAGAGATTGATATCCTAGGCATTGTTGTTGTTAAGTGCCGTCGAGTCGTTTCCGACTCGTAGCGACCCCATGCACAGCAGAATGAAACACTGCCCGATCCCGCACCAGCCCCACAATCCCTGCTATACTTGACCCCATCATCGCAGCCACCATGTCAATCCATCTCGTTGAAGGCCTCCCTCTCTTTCGTCGACCCTCCACCCTACCAAGCATGACATCCTTCTCCAGGGAATGGTCCCTTCTTACAACATGACCAAAATAGGTGAGACGGAGTCTGGCCATTCTTGCTTCCAAGGAGCATTCTGGCTGCACTTCCTCCAGGACAGATCTGTTAGTTCTTTTTGGAGTCCATGGTACTTTCAGCATTCTTCGCCAGCACCACAACTCAAAAGCATCAACTCTTCTTCGGTCTTCCTTATTCATTGTCCAGCTCTCACATGCATATGAGGCGATTGGAAATATCATGGCTTGTGTCAGGCGCACCTTAGTCCTCAAGGAGATATCCTTGCTCCTCAGCACTTGATACAGTTCCTTCGCAGTTGACTTTCCCAATGCTACACGTCGTCTAATGTCCTGACTGCTGCTTCTGTTGGCATCGATTGTAGAACCAAGCAACGTGAATTCTTTGACAACCTCAATCTTCTCTCCATTTATTGTGATGCTGCTCATTGGTCCAGTTGTGAGGATTTTTGTTTTCTTTATATTGAGATGTAATCCATACTGCAGACTGTATTCTTCAACCTTCATCAGTAGGTGCCTTAAGTCATCCTCACTTTTCAGCAAGCAAAGTTGTATTGTCTGCATATCTCAGGTTGTTAATGATTCTTCCTCCAATCCTGATACCACGTTTTTCTTCATATAGTCCAGCTTCTCGGATTATTTGCTCAGCATATAGATTGAATAAGTGTGGAGAAAGAATACAACCCTGACGCACTCCCTTCTTGATTTTAAACCATGTAGTGTCCCCTTGTTCTGTTCAAACGACAGCTTCCTGGTCAAGGTACAGATTCCTTATGAGTACAATCAAGTGCTCGGAAATTCCCATTCTTCTCAATGTTACCCATAATTTGTCATGATCCACACAATCAAATGCCTTTGCATAGTCAATAAAACACAAGTAAACATCTTTCTGGTATTCCCTTCCTTGAGCCACGATCCATCTGACAACAGCTATGATATCCCTTGTTCCACGTCCTCTTCTGAATCCGGCTTGAACCTCTGGAAGTAGTCCTAGGCATTAGTGAGTTGAAATGGCTTGTTTTTGGCCATTTTGAATCAGACAACCATATGATCTACTGTGCTGGGAATGACAAATTGAAGAGGACTGGGGGAATTCATCGTCACAAACAATGCTTCAAGATCTATCCTGAAGTACAGTGATATCAGTGATAGGATAATATCCATACACCTACAAGGAAAGCCAGTTAATACTACTGTTATTCGAATATACACACCAACCACCAAAGCTAAACATGGGGAAATTGAAGAGTGTTACCAACTTCTGCAGTCTGAAATTGACCACACATGCCATCAAGATGTGTTGATTATCACTGGTGATTGGAATGCAAAAGTTGGAAACAAAGTAGAATCACCAGTAATGAAAAATATGGCCTTGGTGATAGAAATAACGATGGAGATCACATGATAGAATTTTGTAAGACCAATGACCTATTCATTGCAAATACTTTTTTTCAACAACATAAATGGTGGTTATAGAGGTGGACTTTGCCAGATGGAGTACATAGGAATCAGATCAACTTCATCTGTGCAAAGAGGTGATGGAGAAGCTCAGTATCTTCAGCCAAAACAAGGCCAGGAGCTGATTGTGGAACAGACCATGAAGTTATCATATGCAAGTTCAAGTTGAAACTGAAGAGAATTAAAACCAATCCATGAGAGCCAAAATATGGCTTTGATTGTATCTCTCCTGAATGTAGAGACCATCTAAAGAATAGATTTGATGTATTGAACACCAGTGACCAAAAACCAGAGGAATTTTGGGATTACATCAAGAACACCATCCTTGAAGAAAACAAAGGGTCATTAAAAAGATAGGAAAGGAAGAAAAGATCAAAAGGGATGTCAGAAGAGACTTTGAAACTTGCCCTTGAATGGAGAGTAGCTAAAGCAAATGGAAGAAATGACAAGATAAAAGAACTGAATGGAAGATTTCAAAGAGCAGCTCGAGAAGACAAAGTCAATTATTATAATGAAATGTGCAAAGACCTGTCATTAGAAAACCAAAAGGGAAGAATACACTCAGCATTTCTCAAGCTGAAAGAACTTGCTAAAGGGGTAAGAAGTCGGCATCTTCTGACCTCCTCTAACTTCAAAAGAGGAAGACAGAATCAGCATCAGCAGCCCAAGGACTGTTCTTATGAGACCAGACATGCCACCACCCTCCAGCCCTCTTACTAACTGTGACACCAACCATCCCTCTCAGTGCACTCACCACCTCTCTGCAGGGTTCGATAATTCACTGCAGTGGCAAAACAGAACTCACAGAGTATGGGATCTATTAGGGACACAACAGGCTACAATTCAAGTTCAAGAACATGCTCAGTCTCTCTCAGACGGCTGTCTTTCTCAGAAGCTCATCTCTCTCAGCCAGCATTCAGAGAGATAGATTCCTACTGCCTCTAGGAGGGCTCATTTTGAGCCTAGCTGAGTGACAAAACTAACCAATCCCAACATCAGAATTCTACACACCTGAGAGAGAGCAAACTTCCCAGAAGATTGCATCCTGCTGCTCAAACAGAAATACCCCAGGTGAATAACTTTAACAATCAGCTACTCAGTTGCTCAAGGCAAAGGGGGAGTTACAAAGACTATGGCTAAAAGAGCCATACCATGTAATTTACTACAAAGTAGAATGGAAGAAAAAATTCAAACCTCAAGTTGCAATATTGAAATATTCTATGGGCAAAATACTGAGTGATGCAAGAAACATCAAAAGAAGATGGAAGGAATACACAAAGTCACAGTACCAAAAAGAATTGGTTGCTGTTCATCCATTTCAGGAGGTAGCATATGATCGAGAACCAATGTTATTAAAAGAAGAAGTTGAAGCTGCACTGAAGGAATTGGCAAAGAACAAGGCTCCCATTGAGATACTTCAACAAATAAATGTCATGCTGGAGGCACTTACTCATGTATGCCCCCGAATTTGAAAGACAGCTATCTGGCCAGCTGACTGAAAGAGACCCATATTTGTACCCATTCTGAAGAGAGGTGATCCCACAGAATGTGGAAGTTATCGAACAGTATCACTAATACCACACACAAGCAAAATTTTGCTGAAGATAATTCAAAAACGATTGCAGCAGTATATTGACAGAGAACTTGCAGAAATGTAAGCTGGATTCAGAAGAGGACGTGGAACAAGGGACATCACTGCTGATGTCAGATGGATCTTGGCTGAAAGCAAAGAATACCAGAAAGATGTTTACTTGTGTTTTATTGACTATGCAAAAGCATAGTCAATTGTGTGGATCATAACCAATTACGGATAACATTAAGAAAGGAATTCCAGAACACTTAATTGTGCTTATGAAGAACCTGTACATAGACCAAGAGGCTGTCATTCGAACAGAACAAGGAGATACTGCATGGTTTAAAATCAGAAGTGTGTGCATCAGGATTGTATCCTTTCACCATACTTATTCAATCTGTATGCTGAGCTAATAATCCAAGAAGCTGGACTATATGAAGAATAACGTGGCATCCGGATTGGAGGAAGACTCATTAACAACCTGCAATATGCAGACCACACAATTTTGCTTGCTGAAAGTGAGGATGACTTTAAGCACTAACTGATGAAGATTGAAGACTACAGTCTGCAGTGCTGATTACACCTCAACATAAAGTAAGTGAAAATTATAACAGTTGGACCAATAAGCAACATCACGATAAGTGGAGAAAAGATTAAAATTGTCAAGGACTTCATATTACTTGGTTCTACAATCAGTACCACTGGAAGCAGCAGTCAGGACATCAGATGACATATTGCACCGGGCAAATCTGCTGCAAAAGACCCCTTTCAAGTGCTGAAGAGCAAAGAGGTCTCTTTGAAAACTAAGGTGCACCTAACCCAAGCCATGGTGTTTTTAGTTGCCTCATATGCATGTGAAAGTTGGACAGTGAATAAAGATGACCTGAGAAGAACTGTTTTTTTTTTTGAGTTGTGGTGCTGGCAAAGAATACTGAAAGTACCATGAACTGCCCAAAGAACTAATAATCTGTCTTGAAAGAAGTGCAGTGGGAATGCTCCTTGGAAGTGAGAATGGCCAGACTTCATCTGACCTACTTTGGTCATGTTGTCAGAAGACACCATTTTCTGGAGAAGGATACCACGCTTGGTAAAGTGGAAGGTCAAGGAAAAGGGGAAAGGCCCTTAACAAGATGGATTGGCACAGTGGCTGCAATGATGGGTTTAGGTATAGCAGGGATTGTGGGGCTGGATCAGGCAGTGTTTCGTTCTGTTATATGTGGTGTCTCTGTGAGTTGGAACTGACTCCGCAACACCTATTCAAATATTTTACCCACTTTTTAATTCAGTTGTTTTCTACTTATTAAGAGTCCTTTATATATTCTGGATAAAATTCATTTGTCAAGCATATGTATAGGCAGTCCCTGATTTATGATGGGATTCCATCCCAGTGTGTACATTCGTTCTGACATAAGTTCAATACTTAATTATTTTTTAAATGTTCATCATTATTGTCTTTTATTATCAGTGTGTTTATAATCTGATCTTTATTTATCTTTGGGGATTAATTAATTCCTCCTGATAGTTACCTCTTCCCTGTGTCCTTCCCTCCATTCACTCCTGTCCCCTGAGCTGTCTCTCTGTGCATGCACAGCCCTTCTACTCTCCCATGGTTGTTCTCTCCAAGGAGTGTATTTACCGCAGGTAAATGTTCAACTCATATGCTTGTCTTTTGTTTGGCTGGAAGCCACAGGTGTAGGTTCAATTCTAGACCTGAAGGGCAGCTAAGGGCCGTAGTCTTAGTGGTTCTACCAGGCTCCATCAGACCCGCAAACCTGGTTCCCCCTGCCTTTTTTCCCCCAAATGATTTTGAGCTTTGTTACACATTGTTCTCCCTCTCTATCCAGGATCTCCTACATATATCCCCCTCTGAGTGGTTGACAGTGGTAGCCGGGCACCATCTAGTTCTTCTGGTCTCATAGTCGTATAGGCTGTGGATCGCATGATGTACCACTCGCTAGGACTAATTGTTTCCAATAATCTTTGGTTGTCTTTATTCTTCTTTGCTCTGGATGAGGAGAGAGCCATTGTTGCATGTAGATGGCTGCTTGCAAGCTTTTAAGATCCCAGTTGCTACTTGCCAAAGTAGGGGGTAGAACAATGTTTTATGTAGTATGTTATGCCAATTGAGCTTGATGTCCCCTGCAACTATGGTCCTGAGCTCACAGGTTCAACCACTCACTCCCTCTGGGTAGCTGGCTGTGCCCAAGAAGTGACTACAACCTTGTCCCTTGTCAGCTCTACTATACACCCAGGAATTCTCACAGAATATATAAATACACTTGTAGAACCATTATCTGCCAACCCTATACATGGTCTTGAGTACACTCCCTGACATATCTAATAGTTCAGCCTATCTGTCCATCTATCCACCCATATACCCATGTCTGCCTTCACTGACAACGCAGTGGGATTTTCTTTTCCCAAAAATCATTGGATTTTTAGATATATTTGGGGAGAACTGACATTTTAATAATATTGAATCTTTGACTAAGTGAACGTGGATTGTCTCGCCATTTATTTAGATCTTTTAATCTTTATCTCAATGGCATTTTGTAGTCTGCATTGTGTAAGTTTTGTATAAATTTTGCTTCATTTTTTTCTAAGCATTTCATTTTGAGGAACGGTCATTACTAGAGTATAGAAATTCTGTGGATTTCTATATATTAAACATGTGTCTTTCTAAACTCATTTGTTTAATAGTTTTTTTCATAGGTCCCATAAAGTTTTCTGCATTTATGTTTATATCATCTGTGAATAAAAACAACTTTCTTTTTTCTGTACGCCTTTAATTTCTTTTCTTACCTTATTGTACAGGCTAGGACCTTCAGTTCAGTGCTGAACAGAAGTGATTAGTGCAACCATTCTTTTATTGTTCCTAATCTTAGTAGAAAAGTGTTCAGTTTTTTCACTATTAAGTATTCTTCAACCTGATGAAGTTCTTTTTTTTTCATTTCTTAGAATATTAAGTCTGCTGACAACAAATTATCTTAGCTTTTGTTTTCAGAAAGTGTCGCTCTTTTGCTTGATATTTGAAAGAAAATTTTAGAACACTATGTTGTTGGCTTCCAGCCAAACAAAAGACCAAGTATATGAGTTGAACATTTACCTGAGGTAGATACACTCCTTGGAGAGAACAACCATGGGAGAATAGAAAGGCTGTGTATACACAGGGAGACAGCTCAGGGCAGGAGTAATTTTAACATTCTAAATTTTAGAATACTATGGGTATTTTCCCCCAAGTAATTAATGACGCCATTCAGATTTCTTCTGTGTTGCATACTTTCTAGTAGAAGTGATGGCCATCTTTTTTCTTCATTTGTAGTTATATAGTGTGTCTTTTTTTTTTCCTTTGATTTTGATATTTTCCTTTTACCACTGTTTTTCAGCAATTTTATTATGATATGCCCTAAAGTGCTTTTCTTTGTGTTTATCCTGTTTAGTATGCATTGAGTTCCTTGGATCTGTGGATTTACAGTTTTCACCAAATTTGGGGAATTTTTAGTCTCCATTGTTTCCAAATATTTTGTTTGCAATTCCTTTCCTATTTTGTAATAGAGGATTCTTAAGGTTATTTTTATCCTGTGCCTGATTTTCTTCAGACAAAAATGTAGGTGGTTTTGAGCACATTTTCAAAAGGGATCTTGACTCCAAAAAGGCCAAAGATGATTGAGCTAAGCAGACTTAGAAGAAAAAACACCAAGATTCAAGGGGAAGTTTTAAAAATCATTTTTAGAGATCAGGATCCATGTTGGAAATATGAAAAGGTGAAACTGTGTATGTATGATTTTTGGCAGCAGAGTTTGAATACTTTCTCTTTGTATCTTTTTTCTCTCCCTTTTATTTATTGAACCGTATGTCAGTTATACTCTTAGTCCTGCATGCACTAGGTCATAATATTACTTACGATTATGATGATGCTGCTGATGATATAATAGCAGCAAAGTATAATACAGATTTTAAATACATGAGGAACTGGTTCGAACAATTTACATGTGTAATTTCATTTAAAACTTATGTTGTTGTTGTTGTTGTTATGTGCTGTTGAGTCGGCCCCGACTCATAGCGACTTTTAACAACCTTAATTGGTAGGTATTATGTCTATTTTACAGATCAGGAAATTATGGACAGAGAGAGTTAACTTGCCAAAAATTATCAGTATAAAAATGAATAAGTTACAGAGTTTTCCTTACATGATAAATATGTATATAACTAACTGTAATATGAGAGAGAAAATAGTATAATGAGAAAATTATGGAGATAGTGTTGTGGGACTTCTGACAAAGGAAAGGCCCTCGAGGTGGAATTTTTATGCCCAGTTGAAGAGTTAATTGATAATCAGACCCTATTTAGGGAATTTCCCTGGGAGTATATTGCAGTACAGGCACATTTTTGTTTTTGATAGTAGTTGTAATGGTAACATGGAGCCTTGGTCGCTGAGCGGTAGACCTGCCGTCCGTGCAGGAGACCCAGGGTCAGTTCCTGGCCACTGCACCTCACATGCGGTCCCGCCACTTGACCGTCATTGGAGGCATGCATGTTGCTCTGATACTGAACAGATTTCAGTGAAGCTTCCAGACTAAGATAGAAGAAAGGTTTGCTTCTAAAATTCAGCCGCTGAAAACTGTGGATCACAACAGCCTGCTCTGAAACCATCATGGGGATAATGCAGGACTATACAGTATTTCATTTCATTGTTCAGGGGGTCACCATGAGTTGGGGGCCCAGTTAGTGGTAGCTAACAGCATCACAGTAACTAAGTGCATGATAGACTAATGCAAAAAAGAAGTATGTCAGAATTTTTTTCTACCAGATCTAGTATGCAGTAAAGGTGATGAGAAAGTGAGTTGCAGTGATGACTCGGGAAACAAGTATCAAGGAAATATCTAGATGTCATAGAGAATTACCAGAAAAATTGGGCAAAGGAATAGAAAATTAGGAATAAGAGAGTATTATGTCACTTGAGATAATTTTTCAAATCACACTTATGACAATACCCCTCTTTTCTTCCACTACACACAAGTAAGCAAAAACTCTATTGGTGGAGAGCTGTAGTTTTCAATAGCTCCACTCAGCTACTTCCAGCAAAGGAGAAAAGTACTTGGTTTATAGGACAGTTGATGAAAATGTGCTTACTTTCTGACACACTGATTTTCACACTCTATAGGAAATCCATGAAAGACTTGGAAATATGATATACTAGAAAAGATAGGTCTGTAAGAACATGTAGAGCCAGAATTATTTCAGCAGAAGTGATAGTAGTTAAAGTGCAAAAAGGGTGTGGTGCTGGCGGCATCCAGTCTCCTCTAACTTCACAAAGGGGAGAAAGATTCAAGAACAATATCAACAGCTCAAGGCTGATTCCTATAAGGCAGAGGTTAGACATGCTGCCACCCTCCAATCTTTTTATCAATTCTGACACCAACTGTCTTGCCCACAGCACTCTACTTTTCTACCGGGTTCGATAATTCGTTGCAGTGAACTCAGAAAATACTCAACAATTACGGAGCTTATTTGGGAAGTAACAGGTTATAGTTCAAGTTCAGGAACACTCTGTATACAGTTCTTGCATCAGAATAACTTCTCAGCCATGCTGCAGGCACATTTTTCTCTGACCTCAGACTCTGCCCTGGTTTGGCCAGTGTTACAAAGCTCTTTTAGCGCAGCTATGGCCAGAGAGGCACTGCACTCCTGCTTGAAGGCACTTAGCTTTCTTGCCCCTTGGGCCGAGAAGCCCACTGCTCTGTCTCGTACAGGTCTCTTCGTTCTGCTGTCTCTGCTGCTGCTGCCTCTGCTGCCCCTCTGCTGTCTCAGTGCAGGGATCTTACTGATCTTGGGTCTAAGGATGCACTCCACTCCTGGTTTTCTTTCTGTCCTGATGGTTGTGAGATCCCCCTTTCCAGTGGAACTCTGAAGCAGCTACTTTTAAGCCTAGTGAGATGTCAAAACTGACCAATCCTCTGGTTAGGATTCCATATACCTTATTTGCACAGTTCCACCCCCACAGGGTGTCCTGTACCTTATTTACATTATTAGCAAGCTATTCAGTCCCTTTGTTGGGCCACAAGCATATCACATTTTCATTGTTCCACCTAATCATCTGGAGGGAGTCACAAAGACCAAGGCTAGAAGAACTGTATTAAGTAATTCACTGCACCACATAAAACCATAAATTGCAGCAATCTTTTCATAAAATTCATTCCTTTCTCCTTCCTTCATTTTGTGTCTCTTACTCTTCCTCCCTCTTTCTCTTACTCCTTCTCTTCCTTTCTTTAATACATAGTATATATATATATAATATATATATATATACTTTATATTATATATATAAAAACTCACTGCCATCCTTGGGTTTCCAAGGCGGTATCTCTACAGAAGTAGATTGCCCAACCTTCCTTCCGAGGAGTGGCTAGTGGGTTTGAACAGCCAACCTTCTGGTTATTAGGTGACTATTATTTGCTTATGGTATACAGTGGTGACCAAAAATGCACACTTTTTACATTTTCAATGCTTACAGTCTAATGGGGATAAAAATTAAGCAAATGATTACACAAATAACTACTATTTAATTTCAGCTAGGGAAAATTTAACATGGAAATTCCCTACCTTAAAAATACATTGTTTCTATTTGGAAGAAGACTAATTTACAGTTGACTACATTTGCAGAGGGATATTTCTATTTCTATTGAAGCTGAAGAGGCTCCAGGAAAAGTGAAAATGGGTGTGGCTCTGGCCTAAACTCACCTACTAGGTTCAGTGGTTTCTGCACAGAGACTGCATTCTCAGCCATTTTCCAGAACACACCATGGACTGACTGTGACTGGGCTAAAATAGATTTGCCTAGAGCTTCTTATTTTCAGACTTGTATTTAACCATGCTTGGGACCTGTACTCATCACAGGGCCATTGGACTTCTCAGCTGGTTAATGTGGGGGAAAAAATTGTTCTGTTTTATGCACATTTACATTCCTTATTTTATTGGAAATGCTTTCAAAATATGGTGATACCATCTTTATTCTTTGTATCTGTTTGCATTCAGTGTAGTCAGACTTAAAAATGCCCTAGTTACAAAGCAGTAGCTCTTGTTCACTTTGCATGCAATTCAATAATCAAACATGCTGAATTATGTAAAGAGGAGGAATTTGCTTCTAACTTTGAACTTACATCCAGAGGGTATATGTTTTTATATTTCAACATCTAAAAAATACATTGTTTCTCAAAAAATATGGTTTATTTGCCTGAAACTTGAAATACTTTTCTTCTTAGAATTAATAATATAAAGAAGAATTTTTAAATGAAATTCCATGAAGTCCTACATGACATAACTATTTTTAAATATCTCTTTGTAACTTTGTTTTTGTGGAACTATATTCTGTGTGCTGATACTGTGGTGACATGGAAGATAATCTAATATTCTACAATTGATGGTAATTGTTGTGAAAAGACAAAGCTGAGGAGAGGGAGGAGATCAGAGACATTGAACTGTGTGGTTATCCAACCCCATCTATGGTCTGCACATCTCCAAAGATTAATAAATTTTAGGCTCTCTCATGAGTTTATATTCTGGTAGAAGAGATGGAACATGTAAATAGTTCATTGGATTATAATATAATATGTGCTGTGATCGTGTTTTTAATAACATGTAGAAGTAGAAAAGAACAACAACAAAAAAAAACCTCACTGCCATCGAATCCCTCTGCATAGTGACTTCCTTGGGTTTCGATTCCAAGGCAGTATCTCAACGGAAGTAGGTAGGTTGCCCAGTCTTCCTTCTGAGGAGTGGGTTTGAACCGTCAACCTTCTGGTTAACAGTCAGATGCCTTGTGCACTATGCCACCAGAGTACCAGGGTCAAAGACATCACTAAAGACATAATACCTCAGTATGATTTTGAGGGATAACTAGTAGTTTACTTGAACTGATGGAAATAGAGAGGGGCATTCCTTTGAATAGTGAAGGCATGAAGCAACATATCTGTTTTCAAAATGAGAAATAGTTTGGTATTCAAAGGAGCAAAAATGTGAGCTGTGTAAGTGCTGGAGAGGAAGTGAGAATGTGATAAATACCTTTAATGCTTTATAGAATTTAATGGTGTCTGTAGGGAAGTGAAGAGAAGGGCAGACATAAAACTATATGCTTATGCATTTTATTTATTAGATTTGAGTAAACCATACTCAAGAATATTTTCCTGATGGAAGTTTCATGCTTCATTACTGTAGTTATTTAGTGATTAAAGCACTCGGCTGCCAACCCAAATCTGTCAGTTCGAAACCACCAGCAGCTGCATAGGAGAAAGATGTGTCAGTCTGCTTTCGTAAAGCTTTACAGCCTTGGAAGCCCTGTGGGCAGTTCTACTATGAATCCGAATCAACTCGATGGCAGTGGAGTTTTGGACTTTTCATCTGGGATTTCCCAGTCCTTTCAAGATCACTAGATAATTTCTCCTGATGATCACTTTTGTTAAAGGACGTAGTATCATAAGCATCTTTATAGCAAGTAGAGTTATAAGGAAGATTCAGATATAAAACAGTTTGGAAATTTTCAAGAAAGTGGGTTCTGAGTTTCCAGTTAAGGGGATGACTTAGTGTTTTCAATTTTATATTGGAATCTAGACAGTCTGGTTCATACTGCTCTTATATGGGGAAGAGTGTTTTAATGTTCTATATATTCTAAGCAGTCATATATGCCTGTTTAAACTTTTTAAAAAGTTTGATTACAGGATTAATTAGTATATGTTAGAATAAATTATTTCAAGGAAAAGAAACTTCTCAGTGATTTATATAGCCATACCTTATTTTTTTAGTTCAGCCTAGGTTTGCATTTGGCCCTTTGTACCCTTAAAAGTAGGATTATGTTTATTGTATGGACAAAGTCAAACAGTTATATTATCAGCATACAGTTCCCTTCCCTCAAAAAAAAAAAAAAATGGGTTCTTTTGTTTTGGTTTTTCTTCTTACATTTCTTGAGAATTAATCAAGATGTTTAATTATTGCTTTTTACATTTAAGCTATTTTATTTATACATTTATTTTTAGATCATATATCATGATCTGTTAACTTATACCACCACTTGTCTGTCAGTTTGTCATACTGTGGTGGCTTTCATGTTGCTTTAAGGCTGGAGTCTATGCCTCTGGTATTTCAGGGTCACCCGGGGTGGACAGGTTTCAGCAGAGTTTCCAGACAAAGACAGACTCAGAGGAAGGAATGGGCCATCCACTTCTTAAAGAATTGGCCAATGAAAAGCTTATGACTAGCAGTGAAACACTCTCTGATATATTATTGGAAAACTTTATGAATAGCCCTGAAACGTTGTCCGATATAGTGCCAGCAGATGAGACCCTCAGGTCAGAAAGCACTCAAAATACAACTGGGTAAGAGCTGCCTCCTCAAAGTAGAGTCAGCCTTAATGACATAGATGGAGTAAACCTTTTGGGCCCTCCTTTGCTGATGTGGCACAACTCAAAATGGGAAGAAACAGCTGCAGACATTCATTAAAAATCAGAACATGAAATGTATGAAGTATGAATGTAGGAAAATTGGAAGTTGTCAAAAATGAAATGGAATGTATAAAGATCAATATCCTAACATTACTAAAATGGATTGGTTTTAGCCATTTTGAATCAGACAACTATATGATCTACTATGCTGGGAATGACAAATTAAATAGGAATGGCGTGGCATTCATCATCACAGACAGTGTTTCAAGATCTAGCCTGAAGTACAATGGTGTCAGTGAAAGAATTATATCCATGTGCCTACAAGGAAGACCAGTTATAATACTATTATTCAAATTTACACACCAACCATCAAAGCCAAAGATGAGGAAATTGAAGATTTTTACTAACTTCTGCAGTCTGAAATTGACCACACATGCAATCAAGATGTGTTGATTATTACTGGTGATTTGGAAAGCAAAAGTTGGAAACAAAAGAAGAATCACCAGTAATTGGATAATATGGCCTTGGTGATAGAAATGATACTGGAAATCACATGACAGAATTTTGCAAGGCCAACGACTTATTCATTGCAAATACTTTTTTTGAACAACATAAACGGTGGTTATGCATGTGGACTTCTCCAGATGGAATATACAGGAATCAGATTAACTGTTGTTGTTGTTGTTATTATTATGTGTCGTCGAGTCGAACCTGACTCATAGCGACCCCTCCTTGGGTTTCCAAGGCAGTATCACGACAGAAGTAGATTGCCCCATTTCCTTCCGAATGGAAAAGCTCAATATCTTCAGCCAAAACAAGACTAGGAGCTGACTGTGGAACAGACCATGAAGTTTACATATGCAAGTTCAAGTTGAAGCTGAGGACAAAATATCCACGAGAACAAAAATATGACCTTAATTATATCCCTCTTGAATATAGAAACCATCTAAAGAATAGATTTGATGCATTGAACACCAGTGAGCGAAAAACAGAGGAATTGAGGGATGTCGAAAACATCATCCACGAAGAAAGCAAAAAGGTCATTTAAAAGGAAAGGAAGAAAAGACCAAAATGGATGTCAGAAGAGACTCTGAAACTTGCTTCTGAACAGAGAGTAGCTAAAGCAAATGGAAGAAATGACAAGATAAAAGAGCTGAACAGATTTCAAAGAGCAGCTCAAGAAGACAAAGTCAATTATTATAATGAAATGTACAAAGACTTGGAGTTAAAAAGCCAAGAGGAAAGAACGTGCTCAGCATTTCTCAAGCTGAAAGAAGTGAGGAAAAAAATTCAAGCCCTGAGTGGCAGTACTGTATTCTGTTGGCAAAATATTGAATGGTACAGGACCCATCAAAAGAAGATTGGAGGAATACCCAGAGTCACTGTACCAAAAACCATTGGTCGATGTTCATCCATTTCAGGAGCTGGCATATGACCAAGAACCGATGGTGTTGAAGGAAGAAGTCAAACTTGCACTGAAGGAATTGGCAAAATAAAAATAAAAAAGGCTACAGGAGTTCACAGAATACCCATTAAATGTTTCAACAAACAGATGCCCCACTGGAGGCATTTATTCATCTATGCCAAGATACTTGGAAGGCAGCCACCTGGTCAGCTGACTGGAAGAGACCCACATTTGTACCCATTCCAAAGAAAGGTGATCTTGCAGAACATGGAAATTATCAATATCACTTATATCACACGCAAGTAAAATCTTGCTGAAGATAATTCAAAAACAGTTGCAGTGTATTGACAGGGAACTTCCAGAAATTCAAGCTGGATTCAGAAGAGGACTTGGAACAAGGGATATCATTGCTGATGTCAGATGGATCTTGGCTGAAAACAAAGAATACCAGAGAGATCCTTACTTGTGTTTTATTGACTATGCAAAAGCATTCGACTGTGTAGATTATGGATAACATTAAGAGGTACGGAAATTCCAGAACACTTAGTTGTGCTGATGAGGAACTTGTACATAGACCAGGAGGCTGTCATTCAAACAGAACAAGGGGACACTGCATGGTTTAAAATCAGGAAGGGAGTACATCAGGGTTGCATCCTTTCACCATATTTATTCTGTAATCTGTATGCTAAGCAAATAATCCAAGAAGCTGTACTATGTGAAGAAGAGCATGGCATCAGAATTGGCGGAAGACTCATTAACAATCTGCAATACACAGATGACACAACTTTCTTTGTTGAAGGTGAAGGTGACCACTTACTGATGAAGATTAAAGACTTCAGTCTGTAGTAGGGATTACACCTCAACATAAAGAAAAGGAAAATCCTCACAATTGGACCAATAAGTAACATCATGATAAATGGAGAAAAGATTGAAGTTGTCAAAGACTTCATATTACTTGGTTCCATAATCAACACCAATGGAAGCAGCAGTCAGGAAATCAGATGACATATTGCACCGGGCACATCTGCTGCAAAAGACCTCTTTAAAGTGCTGAAGGGCAAAGATGTTTCTTTGAAGACTAAAGTGCGCCTAACCCAAGCCATGGTATTTTCAGTCGCCTCATATGCATGTGAAAGCTAGACAATGAATAAAGAAGACCGAAAAGAGTTGACGCTTTTGAGTTGTGGTGTTGGCAAAGACTATTGAAAGTACCATGGACTACCAGAAGAACTAACAGATCTGTCCTGGAAGAGGTGCAGCTGGAATGCTCCCTGGAAGTGAAAATAGCCAGACTTGTCTCACCTACTTTGGTCATGTTGTCAAAAGGGACCATTCCCTGGAGAAGGATATCATGCTTGGTAAAGTGGAGGGTCAGCAAAAAAGGGGAAGACCCTCAACAAGATGGATGGCACAGGACTGGGCAGTGTTTCGTTCTGTTGTACATAGGTTCACTGTGAATTGGAGCTGAGTCGACTGCACCTAACAACAACAACAGGATTAATTTGTAAAATTTTGACAAATCAGAAGATAGTCTGTATTGAAGTTTCAAATGTAATCCACACAGGATAATGATGAACATAATGTTAAGTATTTTGCATATATTTTTTTCATTTATTTCATAGAATAATTCTTTGAAGTAAATAGTATTATTACTCTTACTATATATATGGGGTAGGAGTTCTGGTGTCGTAATGCCTAAGGCATTTGACTGCTAATCAGAAAGCTGGTGGTTCAAACCCAGCAGCCACTCCTCAGAAGGAAGATTGGGCAATCTACTTCTGTAGTGATACCGCCTAAGAAACCCAAGGAGGGGTTGCTATGAGTCGGGACCGACTTGAGGGCAGTGAGTTTGGTGTTTTGGTTTTATACATATTCAGAAACTAAACAAAGAGATTAATTTGCCCAGACCTTACCCTGCTGCTGGCATGTGGCAGAGCTAGTATTCACATTCTGATCTAAGTTTACAGCCGTGCTTTCGGTGACTGTTCTATGTTGACTCCAAGGGTAAAGACCCCTGGTACACAGAATTTATATTATTCTATTGGTTAGTGTTAATTCAACAATACATTTGAGATGCTAGAATGTATATGATTAAGAACTGGATTTAGCAAAATGAACCATTAATTTCCTAGTGTACTTACGTAACCAAGGGATCACATTGGAAGAAGGTCACAGGAATTATTTAATAGTTGTGTGATAGACAAAGATGAACTCTGGCTTAAGAAACTCACATGTTAAACTCCACTTTGGTTGTGATTAGAGCTGGTAGTCTTACACAGAATGTTCTAGCTCTGTGAGCTTGACTTGGCTGATGTGTAAAAAGTATCTAAGATTGCCTCTCTGCCCCATACAATGTTATGACTAGAGTAAGAGTTTAGGACTGAGTAGAATAAAGTGGAATATAAGCCATGTCTGGTACAATAGGGATCGCAGATTCTTTACCATCACGGCTGTTCCCTTGTGTAATTGTGTGAGGCTTCTACTCCTTATAATATAGTTTCGTTAACCTGTTGCCAACTCATGGTGGGCCTGTGTGTGTCAGAGTACAACTGTGCTCCACGTGGTTTACAGAATCCATATTAAATAGAAGATAAATCTTGTTAGTTTTTCAAACTATTAAACAGGAAAATTAAAATTTAAAAAATTCATCTTAATTTCATTTTTTTCTGATTTCAAAACTAAGCAAAAAACTCTTTGCTTAGAAAATAGTAAAATCTTATGAGTTTTTGACCTATCTTTGTGTGTGTGTGTGTGTCTGTGTCTGTGTGTATGTGAGAGAGAGAGAGAGAAAGAGAGAAAGAGAGCGATTTGGGTGAAAATTTACAGAGCAAAATCATTTTCCATTCAGCAGTTCATATACATTTTGTTTCATGATGTTGATTGCAATCCCCACAATGTAACAGCTTTCTTCCCACTTCCTTCCTGTTGTTACCTTTTCCCTGTGTCCTTCTTTCCTATGCATTCCTACCCTCTGAGCTATCTCCCTGCACAGATGCTATCCTTCTGGTCTCCCATGGTTGATTGGTCTAAGGAATGTACCCACCTAGTGTAATTGTTCACCTTGTAGCCCTGTCTATTGTTTGGTTAGAATTTAAGCCAGAGGACTGAGTTCAGTTCAAGGCCCAAAAAGTGACTAGGGGCCATAGTCTCGGGGGTTTTACCAGTCTCTATAAGACCAGTAATAATGGTGTTTTTTTTTTTTTTTTTTTTTTTGATTTTGAGTTTTGTTCTACAATTTTCTCTCACTCTCTCTAGGGTCTCCAATTTTGATCCCTTTCAGAGTGGTTGGTGATGATAGCCAGACACCATCTAGTTCTTCTGGTCTCAGGGTCATGTAGGCTGAAGTTCCCATGGTCTGCTAGTCCCTTGGACTAATTTTTTGTATGCTTCTTTGGTTTTCTTCACCCTTCTTTTCTCTGGACAAGGAGAGACCAATTGTTGCATCTTAGATGTCCACTTGCAGTCTTTTAAGAACCCAGTTGCTTTTCACCAATGTATTGACTTTTCTTTTGGATGTTAATTTATGTGCAGTTTAATAGAGCTAGTATTATAATAAATAGGGAAAACACCCCTTTCTTTGCTTTTACAGCTTCTTGAGCTCTTGTAAGAAAAATAAGTGAGAAGGGTAGGGTAATACTATTTTGAGACAGACTTTCTTTTTAGTATACTTTGAAAGGAAAAACAGCTTCTTTTTTTTTTTTTTCTCAGAGATAAGAAGAATAGAAAGAGGCTGAGAGATGCTCTTTTATAAATATCTTGTTTTAAAAAGCACATATGAGGTCCCCATGAGTCAGAATCGATTAGACAGCTGCTGATTAAGAAAGTTCTAGTTTGTACTGAGTCAAGAATCCCACAGTGAGTAAATCTACTAGTGTATCTACAAATTTTCCATCTTTAAGTTGTCTTTTGCCCCTCTTTACCACGCTCCAGGTGTTCTATTTCTTTTTTTTTTTTTTAATTGTGATTTGGGTGAAAGTTTGCTGAACAAATTCATTTTCTATACAACAGTTCATACACATTTTGTTTTATGACATTAATTGCAGTGCCCACAATGTAACAGCTGTCTTCCCACTTCCTCCCTATGGTTACCTTTTCCCTGTGTCCTCCTTTCCTGTGCATTCCTGCCCTCATAGCAAGTGTTCTAAATTTTTCTTAAATTTTCAGAAAAAAGAAAGCAGTTGTTAGCAGCATTCTTCCTTGTTCTGGAAGCAGCTGTCAACAATTACAACTTTCCATGTTTCTCCTTTTACCTGCCTCAACTTTCCACTCATAGCTTCCTCTCACCCTCAGAAAAATAATTTTTCTTAGAAGAAAAGCTAAGGAGCTGCAGTGATGTATTGCCTAAGGCATTTGACTGCTAACCAGAAGGTTGGCCATTCAAACCTACCAGCCACTCCACAGGAGAAAGACTGGGCACTCTATTTCCATAAAGATTTACTGCCTTGGAAACCCAAGGGATTGCTATGAGTTGGAATTGACTCGATGGCAGTGAGTTTGGTTTTTTGGTTATTTTTGGTTTGAAGAAAAGCTTGCCATCCCATATCAAATGATCTTTCTCATAGATTTCTTTTGTTTTCCTATACTATGGTCTTCCACATTTTAAGTTGTACATTTTGCATGTTTAAACATTTCCATTTAAATTCTTACTTAAAATTAGTTTTGGTCACTTTATGTGGATAATAAAGATGTTCCTGAGTCACTTGCTTGTTTATTTTTTTTCTTACACAGTGTCCTCTCTGTGAGGACCATCAAGGAGAGCAATCTTTCTATTGTTATTATCTATTGTTATTATCAGGAACATTTGTCTTCTCTGAAGCAGTTGTTTTCATCTTATGCCAGGGTTTTCACTTGTCTCAATTACCGCAACTCATTTTTCTTAAAATTTGTTTTTTACCTTGTTTTATCTGCCATTAGATGATTATTTTTCTGATTGTTAAGGACAGAAAGTAACTTTCTTTGCAGTGTCCCCAAATGATTTAAATCTTCTCTTCTTTTCCCTCTGTTCTTGACCATGGCAGATCATCATGGGGACACTCTTCTCCCATTGTGAGAACTTTATCCAGATTAACAATTGGGGGGGGGAATTGATTATGTAGCTGAGGATGAATGTCTCCCTGGTTGAATTTTTTAAATACCATTTTACATTGAACTAAGTATAGCAGGGCCTCAACTTATACAAAGGTAGTATTTAAAGATTTAGAAATTGGACTTTTGAAACACAAAATAGATTTTTCCATAGAATCATTTTGTAATTAGGGGTTATGAAATTATATATATATATATGACATTTCTTCTCAGCATATATATGGATGGTAGATGGGGTAGGAAGGGAAGAAATTTTATCATGAGACGAGAATATAAACCATTCAGATCATGTCTGTACACACCATTCCCCCCCTTTCTCTCCTGCCTCCATTGCCTCTGAGGGATCTAAAGGTGAGAACCTTAAAGTGAGATTAGTGAATTAGAGTGAGGAAGCTGGGAGCATGGGAGAGCTCTGAACAAGCCAGTTCAGGAGTAATTTTGTGTGTGTGTATGAATGGGATGGGGTAAGTGTGTGGGCAGCCAGCTTCCTGTTAATTCCCCAGCTCCTTTACTTTCAGAAAATATCCCATCAAAGTTGAGACTGTGCCTCCTCATTATTAACACAGGTACCCTGTAAGCAGCAAGAACTTTTATTGGCCCAGAGAGTGCTTTACCTCCTTGTGCAGCTCTGCCGGTGGTTGCTGCCTGGCAGCAGCAGTGGCAGGGCTCATTGGGATGCTCTATTGGGTGTTACTACAGAGTTAGAGCGTTTGGATGTTTTTAAGTTCAGTGTTTTAATTTATAAAATTGGGACTGCTCATTATATAAAACTCAAATGGAAATGAAATATAAGCTAGTGACCAAAATATCAAAAGATTATGTTAGGAAATATTCTGGTCTTCAATCTGAAATGTCCATATTCTGAATGTAATAGGCCTTTAACCTTCTTCTAAATGTGTCACACTTTTAATGTGAATAACTGAAACCAGTAAGAAGAAAAGTAATTGTAAGCTGTGAGCAAAATGTTACAAGCCCAAATCATTAGCCATACTTGTTAATTTAGCTGCACATTTTTTAAACCAGCCAATTCTTTACAGAGTTAAACTGTAGTTTTGAGTATATGTTTTATGATTTTCAAGGGATATAATAAAAAAAGTGTGGTTTCAAGTGGATTGTAACATTTAAGATGATTTAGCAGTCAATTTTTTTTTTTATTTTAACTCTTTAATTACTATTTGTTTAGGGGATAGTGATCCTGGAAGATTGTCAACTTCCAACAGACATTTTGAAGAAACAAATAAAATTTGCAAACCAAGCGGCTTCATTAAATACTACACAGTTTCCGCAAGATAGTCAAGATTGTTTACCAGAACAAGATTTTGAAATGTCACCTAGTAGCCCTACACTACTTCTTCGAAACATAGAAAAACAGGTAAAGTGAAACAAGAGTAGATTGGCATGAAATGATTTCTAATCGACTTTATAAACTGGTTAAGTAAACATTATTATATGTATGTGTGCCTGGGTTATAATTGTTGTTGTTGTTGTTATATGCCGTCCAGTCGGCCCCGACTCATAGCGACCCCTCCTTGGGTTTCCGAGGCAGTATCACTACGGAAGTAGGATTGCCC
>NW_006921589.1:22131922-22134093 GCF_000298275.1 Orycteropus afer afer
TGGTGCGGGATAGGGCAGTGTTTCGTTCTGCTGTGCATGGGGTCGCTATGAGTCGGAAATGACTCGATGGCACTTAACAACAACAACAACAACAGTTTTCCATAATTGGAAGGGGTAATCAAAGATTGCTATGAATAGTTTATAATTTGGAAAGGTATTTTATAATTAATTAATGTGAAATTGGAATGATCTGTACCATATAAGCAGTGTTATAAATTAGTCATATTCTTACTTTTCTCTTTCTTCACCCTTCCCTCTATCCCATAGGATCATTCCCCTTCACTTTGACCTTAGTGTTAGACCTGGAGTTTGACTCTAAAATAACTTATTTGCTTGTTCTGTGAGATAATTTACTTTTTCTACCTGTAGGTCTCTACTTATTCATCAGAAAGTAATTTGATTAATTACTAAACCAAAAACCGAACCAAAGTCACTGCCATCAAGTCGAATCTGACTCAGAGTGACCCCTCCTTGGGTTTCCGAGTCATGTCTCTACGGAAGTAGATTGTCCAGTCTTCCCTTCCAAGGACTAGCTTGTGGGTTTGAACCACCAACCTTCTGGTTAGCAGGCAGAAGCCTTAGGCACACTACAGCTAGGGTTGCACATGGTGCACAGGTTTTAATGCAGCTTTCAGACTGAAACAGACTAGGAAGAGGCCATCCACTTCTCAAAGAATTGGCCAGGGAAAACCTTATGAATAGCAGAGAAACACTGTCTGTTACATTACTGCACAACTTTATGAATAGCCTGGAAACATTATCTGATACAGTGCAGGAGAACGATCCCCTTAGCACCTAAGTCTTTGAAAATATGACTAGGAAAGAGCTGTATCATCAAAGTAGGACTAACCTTACTGATATGGATAAAGCAAAGCTTTCAAGACCTCCATACGCTAATGTGGCACAACTCAAATTGAGGAGAAACAGCTGCAAACATCCATAAATAATAGGAACATGGAATGTACGAAGTATGAATCTAGGAAAATTGGAAGTTGTCAAAAATGAAATGGAACTCATAAAGATTGATATCCTGGGCATTAGTGAGCTGAAATGGACTGGTTTTGGCCATTTTGAATCATATAACCATATGATCTACTATGCTGGGAATGACAATTTGAAGAGGAATGGTGTGGCATTCACCATCACAAGGATGTTTCAAGATCTGTCGTGAAGTACAAGCGATGGGATAATATCCATATGCCTAAAAGGAGGACCAGTTAATATGACTATTGTTCAAATTTATGCACCAACTAACCAAAGCCAAAGATGAGGAAATTCAAGATTTTTATCAACTTTTGCAGTCTGAAATTGACTAAATGTGCAATCAGGATGTGTGACTGGAATGCAAAAGTCGGAAACAAAGAAGAATCACCAGTAGTTGGAAAATTTGGCCTTGGTGACAGAAATAATGCTGGAGATCACATGATAGAATTTTGCAAGACCAACGACTTATTCATTGCAAATACCTTTTTTCAACAACACAAACAGCAGCTATACACGTGGACTTTGCCAGATGGAATACACAGGAATCAGATTGACTACATACGTGGCAAGAGGCGATGGAAAAACTCAGTATCTTCAGCCAAAACAAGGCCATGGGTTGATTGTGGAACAGACCATCAACTATTCATATGCAAGTTCAACTTGAAGTTGAAGAAAATTAAAACAAGTCCACGAGAGCCAAAATATGACCTTGAATTTATCCCTCCTGAATTTAGAGACCATCTAAAGAATAGATTTGATCCATTGAACACCAACGACCAAAAACCAGAATTGTGGGATGACATCAAGACCATCATCCATGAAGAAAGCAAGAGGTCATTAACAAGACGAGAAAAGACGAAAAGACCAAAATGGATGTCAGAAGAAACTCTGAGACTTGCCCTTGATCGGAGAGTAGCTAAAGCAAATGCAAGAAATAACAAGATAAAAGAGCTGAACAGAAGATTTCAAAGAGCAGCTCGAGTAGACAAAGGCAATTACTATAATGAAATGTGCAAAGACATGGAGTTAGAAAACCAAAAGTGAAGAACACACCCATCATTTCTCCAGCTGAAAGAATGGAGGAAAAATTTAATCCCGAGTTGCAATATTGAAAGATTCTATGGGCAAAATATTGAACGATGCAGGAAGCATCAAAAGAAGATGGAAGGAATACACAGAGTCACTGT
>NW_006921589.1:22134573-22137726 GCF_000298275.1 Orycteropus afer afer
TGTGGATCATAACAAATTGTGAATAACATTGAGAAGAATGGGAATTCCAGAACACTTAATTGTACTCATGAGGAACCTGTACAT
The DNA here is from genome assembly GCF_000298275.1 of Orycteropus afer afer. Taxonomy (NCBI): domain Eukaryota; kingdom Metazoa; phylum Chordata; class Mammalia; order Tubulidentata; family Orycteropodidae; genus Orycteropus; species Orycteropus afer. The sequence goes on from NW_006921589.1 coordinate 22,134,658, forward strand.
AGACCAGGAGGCTTTTGTTGAAACAGAACATGGGGACACTGCATGGTTAAAATCAGGAAGGGAGTGTGTCAGGGTTGTATCCTTTCTCTATACTTATTCAATCTACATGTTGAGCAAATAATCTGAGAAGCTAGACTCTATGAAAAAGAACGTGGCATCAGGATTGGAGGAAGAATCATTAACAACTTGCAGTATGCTGACGACACAACTTTGCTTGCTGAAAGTGAGGATGACTTGAAGCACTTACTGATGAAGACTGAAGACTACAGTCTGCAGTACGGATTGCATCTCAATATAAAGAAAATAAAAATTCTCACAACTGGAGCTGTAAGCAGCATCACGATGAATGGAGAAAGACTGAAGTTGTCAAAGACTTCACATTGCTTGGTTCTACAGTGGACACCAATGGAGGCAGCAGTCAGGACATCAGCGATGTATAGCACTGGGCAAGTTGGCTGCAAAGGACCTGTTTCATGTGCTGAGGAGCAAGGATGTCTCCTTGAGGACTAAGGTGTGCCTGACACAAGCCATGATATTTTCAATTGCCTCATATGCATGTGAGAGCTGGAAAATGAATAAAGACTGAGGAAGAATTGATGCTTTTGAGATACTGTGCTAGTGAAGCATGCTGAAAGTACCATGGACTGCTAAAAGAACTAACAAATCTCTCCTGGAGGAAGTGTAGCCAAAGTGCTCCTTGGAAGTGAGAATAGCCAGACTTTGTTTCACCTACTTTGGTCATGTTGTCAGAAGGGACCATTCCCTGGAGAAGGATGTTATGCTTGGTAAGGTAGAGGATCAATGAAAGAGGGGAAGGCCTTCAACAAGATGGATTGATACAGTGGCTGCCAAAATGGGCTCAAATATAGCAGGGATCGTGCAGCTGGCGCGGGATTGGGTGGTGTTTTGTTCTGCCGTACCTAGGGTAGCTGTGAGTCGGAGATGACTCAATGGCACCTAACAACAACAACAACAGCAATACAATTCCAGGAGTGTTTTAATTTTTAGAAGACATTTCCTTTTTTTATTCACCTTGATTGTACCAGTTTGTTACTTACTTAGACCTGGGGTAATGCCAGAACTGGCTTATTTGCAGGGCTCAGTGCAAAATGAAATTGTGGAACTTATTGTTCAAAAATTATAAAGATTTATAAGACAGTGAGTAATAGCAGAAGCCTTTCTGATCACAGAGCCTAGTGTCTCGTGCCCATGAAGTTGTCACCGAGTATCATGTTCATTTTTCAGTTCACATTGCTGACTAGGGTATCAGAGACTTTGGTAGGGAAGAGAATCAGGCATTGTGAGAGCGATAGTAATGGCTCTAGACATAGAGAGAATAGTGGAAAGAGATCCAGGAAGGGCTATCAGCAAGCAGTCTCTTGTACAAACCAATTCCCTTTTCTGACAGAGTTGTTCATTGTTAGATATTTTTCAGGGGGAAAGGATATTTGCTTGTTCCGTGAGATCATTTGCTTTTTCTGCCTATAGGTCACCTAGTGGATTCTGACTCATCATGACCCTATAGGATAGAGTAGAACTGCCCCATAGAGTTTCCAAGGCTGTAAATCTTTTTGGAAGTAGGGTGCCTCATCTTTCTCCTGTGGAGGTGTGTTAGAACCACCGACCTTTGGGTTAAAAGCTAGATTTCTATAACCACTGTGCCAGAACAGCTCCTTCAGTCCCTTGTAGATCATTAAATAAATCACCTGTAAACAGGCCATTTGCTCTCGAAACATGCTAGTAATGCTTATAATAATTTTTTAAAAAATTAAGTTGTTTTCAAATACTTACTAAGAGAGACAGCCTAGGAGTTAAGTGACAAGGTTTGCAAGTCTGATATAATGTATATTTTTCTTAGATAAAGGTATATAACTGATCCCTGACTACACTGGAACCTAAGTAGGTGAGGTAATTCTTTGATAAGTTAGTTTTGTTAGAGGAACATTTCACTTACCAAACAAAATGCATTTCTGTATATCAAAAACAGCTAAACAGCACTTGAAATGGAAAGGCATGATAAATGCATACGTGCATTATTAGATAATTTGTTCAAAAATTGAAAGATTTTTAGGTAATTTTAAGTGAATTTTACCAGTGGCATATTTGCTTAAGAAACTTTATCATGAGTAATTATGAACTCTTTTGACTTTTAAAGTTTTTTTTTTTTTCCCCACTGTTTTCAGAGTTCAAATTATGTCTCTCCTAACTTTTTTATTATTATTTTTTTTTTTTTGGTATTCTCATTTTGATTGTGCATTTCCTATCTCAAGTACAGATTTAGTATATGATATTTTATTATGCCAGACAAGGGGTTGTTTGAGCCAACGATTATAATGCTTTTCTTTTGGGCCAATTAATTATTCACACATACCTGACTATTAGCCTCAAGAAGCTTAGATTTCCAATGATACTTTTGGGGAAGGGGTGAGAAGAGTATTTTAGCCTGGAAAATATGAGATACTGAATCAATTTAATTGCATGACTGGATTAATGAATGAGGAACTCTGGTGGCTCTTCATAGGTAAGACATTTGACTGCTAACCTGAAGGTCAGCAGTTCAAACCCACCAGCTGCTCTGCAGGAGGAAGATGAGGCAATTTAAAGATTTATAGCCTTGGAAATGCAATAGGGGTCACTATGAGTCTGAATCAACTTGATGGTACTGGGTGGGAAATTAATGACTTGCTAAATGGGCTAAAGAATCTATTTGATCTATTTATACTGATGATTTTTAAATGAACTTTAATCTTAAAAAAAAGTCTAAGTAATGATTTTTAAAACAAAGTCACTTCATGCATATTATCTGCGTTGAAAGTATTTCAGGATCTTCCTCATGAATGACTTTTGAAAGAGGCAAATATTCACTTTAGTTCAATTATATTCTTTAATCTCATTAGCTCTAATAGCATGTTTTCTTCTTGTTGTTGTTATGTGCTGTGGAGTCGGACCCGATTTATAACAACCTGTCCTTGGGTTTCCTAGGCAGTATTACAACGGAAGTAGATTGCCCAACCTACCTTCTGAGGAGTGGCTGGTGGCTGTTGTTGTTGTTGTTGTTGTTGTTGTTGT
>NW_006921589.1:22137826-22154179 GCF_000298275.1 Orycteropus afer afer
CCAAGGAGTGGCTGGTGGGTTTGAACCGCCAGCCTTCTGTTCAGCAGTCAAGTGCCTTAGGCACTACACTACCAGAGCTTCCTATTAGTTTCATACAAATAAAGAGTTTCAAAATAATTATTTCATATACCCTATCTTTTAAGGAGCCTTGGTGGTGCAATGGTTAAGCACTTGACTCTTAACCTAAATGTCGGCAGTTCAAACCTATCAGCTGCTCTGTGGGAGAGAGATGTGGCAGTGTGCTTCTGTAAAGATTTAGAGCCTTGGAAACCCTATGGGGCTTTTCTGTCCTGTAGGGTTACTATGAGTCAGAATTGACTTGATGGCAGTGGAGTTGTATATTATATTTTGTAATAGGATAGCTTGCAGTCAATGAAAAAAGTGAAATAAGCCTATCTATATTAAAAAAAAAAAAAGGCCACATTACATTGAGTGACCAAAGTAGATTTTAGAAAATTGGTGTAACATGATTTAATTTACAACACGTGTATGTATGTGTGTGTGCATGTTATATATGTACTCATGCTTACATGTACTCAAAAACCTTAGTCTGGAGGAATGGATATATACCAAAATACTAGCAATGGTTTCTCTCTGTGAAGTGTGATTATGAGGATTCTCTTTCTTGTTTTAAACTTCTCCATGTTTTGCAGTTTTACTAAATGAGTATGGATTATATATATATATATATATAAAATAAAAGTAGTTGTCATTCTTTTGTAGAAATGTACTATTTTTATTTACGTGACCTGTGTTTGTTATATTGTTAGTAATGTTTTGAGAATAATTCAATACGTATTATATATATTTAAATTTGGGATAAAGAGTAATGAATATCTTTGGTACCTAAAATAATCGATATTTTTAAATTAGGAAAAATACTGAAGAATAGTGTGAATTTGAACCCTAGATCCAATTTTATAACCCTTTATGAAGCTACTTAATTTTCTTTGTTTCAGTTTTCTCACCTGTTATTGATAATAGTAATAACAATAGCAATAGTTCTAATACTATCTGTTTTGCAGGTTAGTTATAAGGATTAGAAATAATATATGGTTAATGCCTAATATAGTGGGTGCTATATAGTGGGTGGGAGCTCTGGTAGCATAGTGGCTAAGACACTTGACTGCTAACCAGAAGGCTGGCGGTTCAAACCCACCAGCCATTCCTCGGAAGGAAGGTTGGGCAATCCTACTTCCGTAGTGATACTGCCTCGGAAACCCAAGGAGGGCTCGCTATGAGTCAGGTTTGACTCGTCGGCACATAACAACAACAACAACATATAATAGGTACTTGACATATAATAAGCACTTAATAAATTAAGTATTATATGATTAATTAAGTTATTATATGTTATTATTAATTTGGCTGCCTCGGGAAATAAGTCGATGCTATTAACTGAGTTCAAGTATTTTAGAGGCGGGGATGGGTACAGAAAGGAACTGTAACAAAAAAGGACATAGAAAAGGACAGTCTATTTATTAACTAGGAGCTCTGGTAGTCTAGTGCCTAAGGCATTTGACTGCTCACTGGAAGGCTGGTGGTTCAAACCCACCAGCCACTCCTCAGAAAGAATGTTGGGCAATCTACTTCTGTAGTGATAATGCCTCAGAAACCCAATGGAGGTCACCATGAGTCCAATCCGACTTGACAGCAGTGAGTTTGATTTTTGGTTTATTTATAAACTATTTTAAAATGTAAATTTACTTAAATAAGAAAATCAGTAGTGGTACAATTCAACATTGTAGATTAAAATATTTACTAAAATATAAACACCTACTTGTTTCTTAAGCAGTTAAATATTTAATAGGCATGATAAATCTGAGATTTAACTCACTTTTCTTGTATAGCATTGGTAAAAGATTTACTGTTTTCTTGCAGAGTGCACAGTTGACTGAGATCATCAACAGTTTGATTGCCCCACTCAACTTGTCCCCAACTTCATCACCCCTCTCTTCCAAATCCTGTAGCCATAAATGTTTGGCTAATGGCATTTCTAAGAGGTTGGTAACATTTAAATAGTTTTGCTTCTAAATTTGGCTTTGCTTTATTTTATTTGATGTGTATGTTGTTTTCGTCTGTTAAATGTTGTTTATTAGTTGCCATCTAGTAGGCTCCAATTCATAGCAACCTCATGTATAACAGAATGAATTATTGCCTAGGCCTGGGCCTTTCTCACACTTTAAGTATTACAGCTATTTTTCTTTCTTCCACTTTTAAGTACTGTTTGAGTACAGTCAATCAACCATGCATATAATTTGGGGTTATATCAAACTTAAATAATTACTGAAACCAAACCCATTGCCATCAACTCAATTTCAACTCATAGCTGACCTACAGGGCAGAGTAAAATTGCCCTATTGTGTGTATAAGACTGCAAATATATATAGAAACAGACTGCCACATCTTTCTTCCATGAAACCACTGGAGGGTTTGAACTGCTGACTTTTCTCTTAGCAACCAAGCACTTAACCACTGCATCATCAGTTAAGTATAAACCTGAGAGTGAGAGTAAAAAGTTTCTAGGAAGTTTTACAATGTTTCTAAAAAAAAAAAAAAAATCAGTGATTCCACTTCCAATAGAAGTACTGCCTCACTTATGATACCTTCTATTTTGTGCCTTTTTTGTTCTTAAATGCTGCCCTTGCAATGCATTTTGAGGAAGAAATACCATAGAAATACTTGGAGCACAGAAGATTTGTAGATATTGCATGTAAAATTCAGGTTAACTTTTACTCAGTCATTTTATATCTTAACTTTTTTAAGATACTTTGTTCCTGAATATAATTAACATTATAATACCTACAGTCATTAATACTTATATATGTTATATCAATAAAAATATGTATACTATGAATTCAAATCTTGTTTTGGAAACAATGTTTGTTCTATTTTATCTTGCTTAAGTTCTCTTTTAACTTTTCCTTTTAAGATGTGATTATATGGTATCCTAACAGAATATTTTGTGTGTGCATCATCTATTTATGATTTTTCAAATGAAATTATAGTACAGGCTTCTTTGCTTTAATAACAGTAGAGGACTATGTGTAATATATTATTGGGAAGTAATTATACTAATAAATAAGTAATTTTTAGTATATTAAAAAAAACCTAAAATGGGAGGTCTGGTGGTGTAGTGCCTAATGCATTTGACTACTAACCAGAAATGTAATATATTATTGGGAAATAATTATATTAATAAATAAATAATTTTTAATACAGCATAGAAGAAATTGTGAATATTTCACCAAGGTGAAATTATGCTAAATAGGTAACACATTCTTATTGAAATTAGTGGATATAAATCAAGTCTTGAAATAATAATTTTACAATTCAATTTTTATTTCTAGTTCTAATTTTGAATACTTCAACAGTTTTATTTGTACTATTTTATCTATTCTTCTATTGTGGGATTAGTTCTTATGTTGGTTTTGCTTTATTTTTTGTTGAATATATATGCATTGACGAAGGAATACCCACTGCTGTCAAGTTGATTCTGACTCATAGCAACCGTATAGGACAGAGTAGAACTGCCCAATAGGGTTTCCAAGGCTGTAATCTTTACAGGAGTGGACTGCCTCATCTTTGTCCCATGCAGTGGCCAACAGTTTTGAACTGCTGACTTTCTGGTTAGCAGCCAAGTGTTTAACCACTGTGCTACCAGGGCTCCTCACTCTGTTTTAGAAGAAATCTGTCTTGGGAGAAGTATATAGCTAGAATGCTCCTTAGAAGCAAGGATGGTGAGACTTCATCTCATATTCTTTGGGCATGTCATCAGAAGGGACCAGTCCCTGGAAAAGGACATCATGCTCGTTAAAGTATAAACCAAAAAAACCCAAACTCAGTGCCGCCTAGTCAGATCCGACTCATAGCGACCCCTCCTTAGGTTTCCAAGACAGTATCATTATGGAAGTAGATCACCCAATCTTCCTTGTGAAGAGTGCTGGTAGGTTTGAAGTGCTAGTCCTCTGGTTAGCAGTCAAATATCTTAGGCACTACGCCATCAGAGGAAGACTATCGACAACATGGATTGACACAGTGGTTGCAACAATGGGCTCAAACATAGCAATGGTTATGAGTGTTGCACAGGACCAGTCAGGACCAGTGTTTTGTTCTGTTGTGCATAAAGTTGCAATGACAACAGGTATGCATTTTTCATCTGATTTAGTTTGAAAGTCATGTTACGTTGCATAGGGCAACTATGATATACTCATTTATGTGAACATATCCTCAATTAGGAAAGTCATAGTATGGGTAAATTAATAGTCATAAAATGCCATTAAATTACTGCGTAAGCATTGTCATTTGGGACTAAAGGCATTTTAGATAATATTTTGCTTCTCTAACCAAACACTACAGAAGGCTGGCTGTTCAAAACCACCGGCCACTCCTCGGAGGGAAGATTGGGCAATCTATTTCCATAGTGATACTGCCTCGGAAACCCAAGGAGGGGTCGCTATGAGTTGAATCTGACTCGACAGCAAGTAACAACAACAACCAAACACTGTTGCACATGTATGTGCTTACATATATGTCTATGCATGTATATGAGTGTGTGTGTGTGCGTGCGTGCACGCAGGTATTCATCTTAATGGACTTGCCTGATTTTGTTCATTTATTCACAGATCATTGACAAAACAACTATTTGCTATATGCCTATAGTCAAAATCCAAGGGATACAAACATGAGGAAGACAAAGTCTTTCCACTTTTAAATGACTCACATTTTACTGACTGAAATACATAACTATTTGAAATATATGATAATAATGGAAATACATATAGTTGTTTAGATGCTTGATTTTAAGGGTTAAGGGTGGTTATAGTTGAAAAAGATAACGCCTGAAGATACATAGATACAAGCAAAGGAAATACAGCCTTGGTTTTGCTTGCTAAATCATATTTTTCAATACCATCTACTAATAGTTTAAAGTTTTTTGTTGAAATCAGCTAGTAATTGCCATCTTTCCTGTTAGCAATCAGTTATTCCTACAAATTAATTGGAAGGTTTACTTTTTAAAATTCATAATAAATTGATTAAAACTCTATGAAAATGCATTGAGTAATTTGAAAGCAGATAAAAAGTTTGTTCTCCAAGGTTTTGAAGTGTGCCGATAATTAAAAAATGGCACAGCTTACTTGGAAAATATCCAAATGAATTTCCTGAAAAATACTCACTTACAACTAAGTAAGTTTGGCAGCTGAGTAGACACAATAGAAGAAAGAATGCATGAGGTAGAAGAGATAATACCTCTGACTCATGGTAACCCTATAGGACAGAAAAGAACTGCCCCATAGGGTTTCCAAGGCTCTAAATCTTTACAGAAGCACACTGCCATATGTCTCTCCCACAGAGTGGCTGATAGGTTTGAACTGCCAACATTTAGGTTAAGAGTCAAGTGCTTAACCATTGCACCACCAAGGCTCCTTAAAAGATAGGGTATATGAAATAATTATTTTGAAACTCTTTATTTGTATGAAACTAATAGGGAGCTCTGGTAGCGTAGTGCCTAAGGCACTTGACTGCTGACCAGAAAGTTGGTGGTTCAAACCCACCAGCCACTCCTGGGAAGGAAAGTTGGGCAATCTACTTCTGTAGTGATACTGCCTCGGAAACCCAAGGAGGGGTCGCTATGAGTCAGGTCCGACTCGATGGCACATAATAATAACAACAACAATCTGTATATTAATTTTTAGTGGGCCATATAGAAAATGTATTGTTTTACATAATTTTTAAAGGTATTTGTCATGTTTATACTGTCCTAATAATCTGTTAAGGAGCTCTGATGGCACAGTGGTTAAAGCATTTGGCTACTCACCAAAAGGTCAGCAGTTCGAACCCACCAGCTGTTCCACAGGAGAAAGATGAGATAGTCTACTTCCTAAAGATTTACAGCTTTGGAAACTCTATGGGGCTGTTGTACTGTGTCCTATAGGGTCACTGTGAATAGGAATCAACTTAATGGCAGTGGGTTTGGTTTGGATTTGGTTTTAATAATCTGTTCTCACAATGTCTTTAAAATAAATCCACTTGGTTAATTATTTTCCAGAGCAACCTGTTTGCACACTTGTTATTCATTGATTCCCACCTCCCTTCTCTCATTTAATGGTGGTATCCCCCAGAAAAGTGTTAGAGTTGCTTTTGACTTTATTAATCTTGGCAGCAGGGTCTTTGATGACTCACCAGGAAATGAGTAACTGAGAAGACTGAAGCCTTAGACAAATGAAGCATTACTCTAAAGTAATGATAAAATGTTGTAAGTTGCTCGTTGTTTACCTCATGAGGTATTATCTCTGAGAAAGTGAATTTCTGCTTGAAATAATGTTTACATTTTTGTTGTTGGTTTTTCTTTCAATGGGTCCTAGAATATCACATGATGTTAAATTTCCAATGAATCATTGTCATGCTGTTTAGCTTCACTAATACTAATTATCTTACATGAAATGCAAACACTCATTTTAATTTGGTATCATAATTGAAAATCTGCAGTTAAATCTGCTAACTAATCATATATAAAGTTAATCTTTTACACTCATAATATTTTCAGTAGTCATTTCTCAGTTATGAGAAAACATTGTTTGTTGATAGCATATTTCAGCCTGAAGTTTTCAGCATAATTTGGGATTCCTGTAGATGACATTATCCTATTAGCACCAGAACTACTTATGTGAAGTCAATAAAAACTCACTGCCATCAAGTTGATTCCATAGTCCATAGTCTGACAGGATAGAACTGTCCATAGAATTTACAAAGCTGTACATCTTTATGAAAGCAGAGTGCCACATCTTTCTACCATGGAGCAGCTGGTGAATTCAAACCACCAACCTTTTGGTTAGCAGTCAAATGCCTTAACCAGTGTACCACTAGAGCTTCTTATATGATGTCTATAGGGAAATGAAACCTTCTCTGGTTTTTAAAGTAATACCGGTAGGAATTACTTTCTTTTGTTAAAAGCTTATGTTTCTCTTTATGTCTAAGAACATAATATTATAGGTGAATGTTTAAATAATCACGGTACCACTGTTGTATGAAAGATTATGTAACTGTTAAAATTATGTATATAGAAAGTATGTAATCATAGGGGAACATGCTTATGTTGGAATGTTCAATGGGAAGATTAGGATACCAAAATCACCGTATGGTATGGTTTCATAGGGGGGAAAAAAGGAAAGGATATGTATCAAAATTTCAGTGCAATATATTTGTGTTTAGATGAGGAAATTTTAAAGTATTTTTTTACTTTTTCCTTTTAGTTTTTCTATATTTCACAGTTTCTCTTAAGATGAAAAATAGTAATTTTCAGGGCCGTCCCAACTTCCCTGAAAATTGTACCTCATGTCAAAGAAATCGCTTAGAGATTATACTTTAAAATCTGAACTATATCTCCCAAATTACAGACCTCATAGAAATGGACAAACTGTGCCTCTATTCTCAGGTGAAAAATATGGCTGATCTACTGGCTTAATGACTTTGCTTTTATGCTTGAAGAGTTAAGAATGGCAGAAAGGAATGCAGTAGTCAATTTCCCTCTCTCTCTTTATTGTGGAAAACTGCAGACTGTATAGAAACCACAGGGAAGTGAACTTGTATATTCCCAGCTTTAACAATTCTTGGTACTTTGCTAACTTGTTTCATTTATTCCACTTCTAACACTTTTTTTTCCCTAGGAATTTTATAAAATCAGATTCTACTGAGTACCATGTCAAGTGTAAATACTTTTGTGATAACCCCTCCTTTTTTTATATATATACCCACCATGTTATTATCACACTTAGTAATTAGTGATATCAACTGTAATTCATTACTGTCATCCAATTTCATATCCATATTCAAATGTATCCAGTTTTCTCAAAATTATCTTTTTATGACTGTTATAATCAGGATTTAAACAAAGCCCATAAATTATGTTTGATATTATTATGAAAATTCAGAGAATACTAAGAACAAAGCAGAAATTGTTTATATTACTGAGGCTATAATTCCTTCCTATCATTTTTATACAATATTTTCATAGTTGAGATCTATTGTATGTAGTTGTTTTAGCCCTCTAGTGCTACTCTAACAGAAAATACCACAAATGGGTGGCTTAAACAAACAAATGTGTAAGAGATCATAATTTAGGAGGCTTGAAGTTCAAGTTCAAAGTGCCAACTCTAGGGCTGGGTGAAAGCCCCTCAGCCTTGGGCTTTATCTCTGCCTCTTGCTCCCAGCTTCTCTTAACTCAAGACAGCTGCTGGCTGCTGAGTCTGATAAACCCAAGCTCAACAAGTAAAATGGCATAGTCCCAAGATGAACAAACAACACAACAGACAACTGGTTCAAGTTCAGAAACAGTCCCATGATCAGCAGGGCCAGCATGGCAGGCTGCTGAGTGAACACCTTGGCTAAATGAAGGTTTTAAGTGTGCCAAAAAGCTCTAGAGACCCTTCTCAATGCTTTCTCTTATATACTAGAAGCAGACCTTATTGCTAAGGCAGCTACTCAGCTGCTCCAGTAGGTTCTACTAACTACCACCGTAGTTTTATGGCTTTTTTCAGGAATATTATTATCTCAACCTTTTTCTGCTGAAAATATTTTAATGATTACATAATATTTCATGGAATAGATGTACCTTAATTTTGAAAATCAGTGTACTGTAATTTTTTTTAGAAAGACTTCATTTTTCTGAAAAAGACATTTTACGGTATAGTACCACTCAGTGTCCTACTGCTAAATTGAGGACACTTGTATTTTTGAGTAAGGGGTACAGTTCCCTTATTTCATATCCAGATTTGAGTGGGGTGAGGAATGATGAGGGTACTATTTTCTCTACACGAGATAATGCCTGTATCTTATCCATTGGTCATTTGAGAGAGTTCTTTAGGCTTTGCCATTTGAGAGACAGATAATGGCCCTAGTGGGCCATTTGTAGTAAGTCCTTTTTTTCCCTGCAGTTTCTTTAGAACTGGTTATGTCTCTCCTATATTCATTGGGCTATCTGAGTATATGTTGAATTCATTTCTATGAACATTGTCAAGGGACAAGGATGTAGTGACTTCAGCTAAGGACTTTAGGCAGTGAGGAAAGTTGGAAATGGTTGCTACCTACCTTAGCTGTTATAGGTTGAATCCTTCAAATAATTTCAACTGGTTAAAAGGGGAAATCTGAAATAGAGATTACAAGTTATGTAAAAACAGTGATTGTTAGGTGTGTGTATTTATAAGTTTGTATGGAAAACTAAGGGGTTCTTACAGTCTCTCTGGTGAGCATGCACATTCTAATTCTCTACTCCAGTGCTGATTTTTACTTTTCCTTAAGTGTGTTTAATATCAGAATGGTGTGAATGTGGAGAAGTGTTGAAAACCATTTGGCCTAAAACAGTGTTTTAAAATGCTATGTTGAATATTTACTCTCTGCTATTCCTTGAGCTTAGTTTTTTTGGCTTCATAGTGTATTTTAGGTCAAAGGGCAGTGGCTATGGGCGATGTTGCACAATTTGAAAAGAACAGGCCAACTTTGTTCAATATACCATGGACTGACATTGGCCTCTGTCTCTGTTGGCTAACTCGTCAGTCATGGTCCTGGTATAGAAGGGCAGTCTCTTATTGTGATCTTCCTGCCTTTTTAAAAATCTTAGTGTTTTGGATCTTTTTAATTTCCTACAAACAACAGTGAACTCTGAGTGTAGTCTAATGTCACAGATGATAAAATTCCAAGAGCACATTTATCACATATCATCAGAAGATTAAAAAAAAATCTCAAAATATTTTAGGGTTATAACACTGCTGCAGATTTCATTCAATTGGTATGTAATTCTTATTTAAATAAGATGAGCAACTCATCATGCAATGAGACTTTTTAAAACCTGTGTTGCTGTGTTTAGCTGCCGTTGAATCAGCCCCAGAAGGTTTTCTTGGCTATTATGTTTCTGAAAACAGTTCCCCAGGTCTTTCTTCCATGGCGCTGTGGGATGGGTTCATACCATCAGCGTCTTCAGTTGGCAGCCAAGTGTAAACAAGTAGCCCGATGTAATTTCACCAATACGCAAAAAAGAATCTGTCAATAGTGAAAAACACTATAGTATACATGCATTTGTCATTAATTTACAATGAACACTGATACTATACTAGTGAACTCATACAAGCATTTTCCAACCTAGATAGATATTTGTATTGCAGGAAAAAAGAGCAGAAATTACATTTATAGTTTCTAATATGTAATTTCCTGGTTAATGTCAATTTTTTTCACCAGTTGTTACCACAAAATTAGTACTCCTCTGTCATTGACCAAGGCAATTTACATTTAGTTTTCTTTGTCTTTTTGTTTTGTTTTGTTTTATTCTCTCCCCCTTGCCCAATTATTTGATGGCATTTTAGTGCTTCAGAGAATTTAGATGAGCTCTCTTCCTCCAGTAGCTGGTTCCTTAACCAGAAGCACAGTAAGAAAAGGAGAAAAGACAGGACAAGATTGAAATCTCCATCTTTGACTGTCATGAGTACAGCAGCCCGAACAAGACCACTTCAGAGTTTCCACAAACGAAAACTCTACAGATTGACCCCTACTTTTTATTGGACTCAGCAGGTAAGGGTTGCCTTTGGGAAAACATGAACAAAGATGTTACTTTTATTTTGTGTATATTGCACATATAAGACATGGATTTTTAATAGATTATTGTTTAGAATAATTAAATCTAGAAAACATTAAAAATATAGTTTAAAAATGATATAATAGGTATTGATAATATGTAGGTGGGATTTAATAATTTTTAAAAAGTACAGTGTGCTCTGAAATTTCTCACATTCCCAGTTTTTTTTCCTTTATTAAACTCACTATTATACTTAAATTTATTGAATGAAAATTAGATATGAAGGCAATGTTTTAAATTTACTGGTAAGGGTAATAAGGAAAACACAAATCTATCACATATTTATCTTGTGCCTATTTGATCAGGTAAATAAACCTACACAGCTGTCAGTTATTTTGGAGGGAATGTCATTAATCTCCCTTTTAGCTTTCATATTTGTTAATCCTGGTAAGTGCTTCTTTTTTCCTTCTAGAATGTAAGCAATTCAGTTTTAGTTGTATATGCTTACACTCTATACAGATAAGGTGTACTTCATTTAAAGCATTCCTTTCGAAAACACTTCATTTGTAAACAAATGTTGAATATACTTTTCTCAAATCATATCTGAAACTGTAGTGAAGTGCAAAGTAATTTTTGTTTAGTTCTTGCTGTATAATATACTGTATTCTTTTAGATTCCTTAATAGCATCTTTAATGCTGTCATTTAATACTGATTATTTCTACTCATTAGTACATTAACTCTTTTAAATAGATTTGTGTGAAAATCAGGATGCTTTGTTTCTCCAGTGGCATAGTGCCTAAGGCATTTGACTGCTAACCAGAAGGCTGGCAGTTCAAACCCACTAGCTACTCCTTGGAAGGAAGATTGGGCAATCTACTTCCATAGAGAAACCACCTTGGAAACCCAAGGAGGGGTCACTTTGAGTATCTAGACTCCAGGGCAGTGAGTTCGATTTTTTTTAAGAACCAATTTTAAGTTTTATCAGCATCCAATTATAAATAGAATAGAATTCTGACAAATTAGTTTTTATCGATGGACTGATTTCTACCATTTAGTAATTCAGACATTTTTAGTACGATTTCTCCAACTTGAAAATACTGTAAAAAAAAGTAAGTTTTGGTTTAGAATTTAAAAAATATATGTATTTTATTTTAACCTAATGGGAAAATGTTATTTTTATTTAAAGTTACTGCAAGCAATAGATAAATAACATTTTTGAAAGTGACTTTGTGATTTCATAGTCATAACTAGAATTATCTAAAATATCTTACATATGAATATAATATTCTTACCAGAAGAAATCTACTTGAATAATTAGGTGGTTTGCTAGTTGTTAGTAAAATGTGATATATGCCTTCATTATGTAAAGATTATCCTGGAAAGGTGTGAATAATTTTAAAACTTTCAGCAGACAAAGGAAGAAGCAAGTTGAAATTATTGTTAATAATAGACTGGTGGAGGGTCTGGGTGGTATAATGGATTAATGCACTATCCAAAAGATTGAATGTTCAAGTCTACCCAGAGATAGCTTGGAAGCAAGGCCTGGTGATGTACTCCCGAAAAATCAACCACTGAAGACCCCAGGGAGCACAGTTCTCCTCTGACACACATGGGTCACTTGAGTCAGAATTGACTTGATGGCAGCTGGTAGCTAGGTTAATGGAACAGGGAGCTCATTGTTTATTCTCAAATAGTTTTATTATTATCTACCATATTCTAGTCACTATGCTAAACATTCTCAGTACATTGTTTTATTTAATTCTCAAATATATAACTATGAAGTTTAATTAATCCCATCTTCAGATATGCAAATTGAGGCTTAGAGGATCAAGTAATTTGCCTAGAGTCACACAGTTAGTAAGCAATTAGTCTGATTTCAGAGTTCTTGTTCTTACCCACTACATTGAGAGCAACAAAAATAAACAAAATCCTGGAGGCAGAGACAAGATGACATCTTGTTAACATACACCACCCATACTCCACCTAATCCCTCCACAACAGAGACTCAGAAAAATCGAGTGAAACAGATACAAATAATGATCCTGGTATTCTGAGCATCTAATGAGAAGATAAAGTATTAGATTGAGTGCAGATTGGAAAGGGAAATGGAGTGAGGTCAGTGACTAGGAAGAGAAAAGAAGGTGGGACCCACTATAGAGTAGCCGTTATAAACACAGAGGCAACTTCACAGAATCCACATGGCATTAAAGACACAGGGTAGACAGATTAGGGGGATTTCAAGGTGAGCTAAAGTTACGTGGGAGCTGGGAAAGGAATGTACAGGGAAGGGGGTCAGATTTCCAGTGGCACAAGTGGCCACGAAGTGAAGAGGGAGCAAAGGAAAAGGAATAGAAGAATTTACCCCTATAGGAGCTCTGGTAGCATAGTGCCTAAGGCACTTGACTGCTAACCAGAAGGCTGGTGGTTCAAACCCACCAGCCGCTCCTTGGAAGGAAGATGGGGCAATCTACTTCCGTAGTGATACTGCCTCGGAAACCCAAGGAGGAGTCACTATGAATCGGGTCCGACTCGACAGCACATAACAACAAACCAAATTCCAAAGTGGACTGCTGCTGTCGAGTTAATTCCAGCTCATAGTGACCCTTTTTGGAATGGAGTGGAGCTGCCTCCTGGGGTTTACAGAGTTGTGGATCTTTGCAGAGGAGGGCTATGTCATCTTTCTCCTGCAGGGCAGCTAGTGGGTTCGAGCCACCGGCCTTTGACTGATGGCTGAGTGCCACCCTCAGCAAACCTCTCTAAACAGACAGACCCAGGGGCTGCAGGTGTCCCTTCACCCACATCATAAGAGGCCAGCATCTGAAGCCTTCTCTTTTGGAGGTGGCCACTCGAACCAGGCTCTTTTCATTTAGCTACTAGCTGCCATAACTAGTGGGAGCTCTGGTAGCATAGTGCCTAAGGCACTTGACTGCTAACCAGAAGGCTGGCGGTTCAAACCCACCAACCACTCCTTGGAAGGAAGATGGGGCAATCTACTTCCGTAGTGATACTGCCTCCGAAACCCAAGGAGGGGTCGCTATGAGTTGGGTCCAACTCGATGGCACATAACAACAACAACAACAGCCATAACTAGAAAAATCCCTCCTCCTCATTTCCATTATCTTCCCTTTATTGTTTCCCTTTCCTTTTCCCCAGTTTTTCTTCCATTTTATCTGTTCATTGATCCCTCTTCCTCATCTTCTTTCATTTTTATGAATCTTTCATCTGCCCACTTTCCCTTTTTATCTTTTTCTCTTTTATCTTTACCTCTTTTCCATTTCTTCTCCTTGGTTGTCTTTTTTTTCCCCCTCTTTGTTCCTGCCCTGTGCAATAGGAGGAAGACACTTAACTCACTACCCAGTTAGCCATATCTACTACACTGACCAACTCACCCTATGGAAAAACACCACCACCAGCTCCTGCACCATGGTATCAGTAACAGACAATAGACAATACCTCCTCATACCAACTGCAGCTTCTCCTCACAACACAGCCCCACATCAACATTCTCACCAGTTATTCCACCAGATACAGCAGTCATGTGACCCAGTGCTGCCAAGCTAACAACCAAAGAAGCACACCTGCCCCACACCTCTGGATATATCAAAACAAAGCAAAACAAAAAGCCAGGGGAAACAAATCAGCATGTTACCAACAAATAAAAGATAGCAACTTCAAAATGTCTTGGAGACAGCAGACATCTTCAACTCAAACATAGAAACAAGACAAGATATCAAAAGCAGGTTACAAACTAAAGAACTAGGAAATCTCCCTAAGGAAAAACAGGTAATAGAACTACCCAGTAAGGAATTCAAAAGGTTCAAAAGGTATGTGTGTGTGTGTGTGTGTGTGTGTCTCCATCCATCCATCCATCTACCAAGAGCTCAAGGAAACCATAAACAAAAGCAAGGAAAAAACAGACAATACCCTTGAGGAATTCAGGAAAATCTACAAGAGCAATATGATAAAATAGACAATGAGAAATCATACAAAAGCAGTAACTAGAAATCCAAAAGATGAACACTAAAATTACAGAGATAGATAACACATTAGAAGGACAAAAGAGTAGAATAGAACTGACTGAAGAATGCATTTCCCAGCTAGGAGACAGATCCAGCTTATATAAGGAAAATTCAGAGAAAAAGAATAAAGAGAAATGAAGAAAACTTAATACTTATATGGGATGATATCAAAAGAAATAGCGTAGTCTGATTGGAATGCCACAAAAAGAGGAGACAAAAAATATATATAACTGAAACCCAGATATAACTGTCAAACACTTGCTAGCAGAAAACTTTCCCCAATATCATGAAAGATGAAAATATATCCTTCCAAGAAGCTCAACAAACTCCATATAGAATAGACACCAAGAGAGTCACCAGGACATATAATAATCAAGCTTTCCAAAACCAAAGACAAAGAAAGAATCTTGAGAACAGCTCAGGAAATACAAAATGTCACAGTGGACAACCAATAGTAATAAACTCTGATTTCTCAGCAGAAACCATGCAGGCAAGAAGACAATGGGATGACATATGGGAGATTGGGGGAATCTTGAAGGAAAAGCATTGCCAACCAAGAATCATAGACACTCTGACCCTCAAATATGAGGGTGAAATTTAAGACATTCCCAGACAAACAGAAATTAAGGGAATTTATAAAAACCAGACCAACCCTATAAGAAGTGCTAAAGGGAGCCCTTCCAAAAGAAAACCAACAATGGAAGACAACAAATTAAGATCAAGACACATGACAACACCACTCAGAAACCAAACCAGAAAAAGAATTCTCAAAATTAAAATAAGCTTACAAAAAGGTAAAAAGAGAACTAGAGGAGTCAATCTGTAAACACCACCAACAACAAAGGAAATTAAAAAAAAAAAAAAAAAAAAAAACCTCACTGCTGTTGAGTCGGTTCTGACTCATAGTGACCCCTCCTTGGGTTTCTGAGGTGGTATCTCTATAGAAGTAGATTGCCCAGTCTTACAAAAAGGTAAACAGAGAACTAGAGGAGTCAATCTTAAACAACACCACCAACAAAGGAAATTAAAAAAAAAAAAAAAACCTCACATGCATAGAGGAAATAAATGATACATGTGGTGGTGGTGTGGTGTTGTTTGCCGTTGAGTTGGACCCTACTCATAGCCCCCTCCTTGGGTTTCCAAGGCAGTATCACCACGGAAGTAGATTGCCCCATCTTCCTTCCGGGGAGTGGCTGGTGAGTTTGAACCTCCAGCCTTCTGGTTAGCAGTCAAGTGCTTTAGGCACTAAGCTACCAGAGCTCCTAAATGATACATAGAGGAAATAAATGATAATTACAAAATTTTCAAATGGAGAGGAAGTTAGGACAATGTCTATATAGAACGGACTCTTTCATACTTAGGAGATAAAAATTGACTACAGGGTAACCACAAAGAAAATTAAGTCTTCTGACCAAAATAAGAAATAAGAAACTTAGTAAAACACAAGTAACAAGGACTTAGAAAACACAAAATGAACAACAATAAAGAAAAGAGAAAGAAAACTCAGTAACAAAATGAACTCAGCACAGATGAAATATTTGGAACAAAAAACCACCAACAGCATAACAAACAATGGCAGCAATGAATTCATACCTATCATTACTTACACTGAATGTGAATGGACTAAATACACCAGTCAAGAGAAAGAGAGTAGCATACTGGATGAGAAAAGAAGACTGCCACTGAGTCAGTTCTGACCCATGGTAACCCCATTGGGTTTCTAACGCTGTAAATTTTTGCAGAAGGAGACTGCCTAATCTTTCTTCCAT
>NW_006921589.1:22157029-22159354 GCF_000298275.1 Orycteropus afer afer
TTGTTTAATATTTGAAAGAATGAATATAAGAAGATATTTTAGAAACAATGTGGAGCAGCTTCTCAAGCTTTAATCTATGTGTATGTGTGTTTCCTAGCTTTGCCTACTCAAACGGTCTAGACGACGATAATGTTCATTAGAACTTTCTGTAATGATGGAAATGTTCTGTAGATCTATGCTGTCCAGTATGGTAGCTGCTAACCACAAATGGAATCACCATGAGTTGGAATCAATTCCATGGCAACTGTGTTTTTAAACACTTGTAGCTATTGTGTAGATGAAATACGGCTAATGCAACTAAGGACATGCATTTTCAGTTTATTTTTATTGATTTTACTTTAAATAGCCACATGTGGGTATTTGCTTCCATATTGGATAGCACAGGTCTAGACTCAAAGTTACTCTGATAGCAGTGAGTACACCTGGTACTCATATCTTATTTTCTACCATCATTCCCCATTAAAAGGAACCAAGTGTCTTTGGAGACATGGTTAGTTTCCAGGGACAGAAAAGGTATAAGATGAGCCTGGAACATCTTAAGGAAGTGCTACAAAAAATGATGCCAGAACGCAGGAACTAGCTTGAAGAGTCTCCCCCTGACCAGATCTGAGACTATTTGAGCATCAGAGTAAGGGTTGTAATGAATTCTAAACCATTAAAAAAAAAAAAAAAAAAGTAGAGAGCCAAGAGTCGATAGTGGTAATAGATAAATAGAAAAATAATAAAAGGAAAGGGATAGTTTTTCCAAATAATAGAATGCTGGCAAATAAATGTAGAGTACATGGTGGTGAGATTATGCAGTCAATTTTTGCAGTTATCATAGAAGACTGATTAGACAGAAATTATCAGTGAATGCTAAATATAGGACTGTATTAGGTGGTGGTTTGATGAGGAGAAGGATATATTATATGCATGGCCTTAAAATGTCTCCCTCCAGATCACTTATTAGTTGCCAGGGAAAAAGTAATTATAAAGTGGATCAACACTTTGCCTGAATGATCAAAACTAATGTCACCTATGAGAAGGCTACAGTATCACTTATGTAGTATTCTGTCAGGGATGCATAACCTGAATTTAAATATGAGTAAACATCAGACAAAGCAAAATGAGAAACATGCTGGGAAAAAAAATAAAAATACAAATAAAACTCAATTGGCTTATATTCTTAAAAACATGTTAGTGTAAAAAATAAAATAAAAAAGAGTCAGTGCCATGAAAACCAAGGAATGCTGAAGAACTGTTCCAGATTGAAAGACAGACTGAATGAATATAAGACAACAAAATGAGTACATGATCCAGGAAAGAATTATTTTGGAGGGAAAAAAATATTGTGACAGTTGATAAAATTTGAATACGAATGGTAGATTAGATTAAAATACTGTATCAGTATTGAATTTCCTAAATGTGATAACTGAATTGTAGTTTTAGAATAACATATCCTTATTCAAAGGAAAAATACATTAAAATATTAAGGAGTACAGTGTCTCAGGCATTCATTGCATGTAATAAATAACCCCGCTTCTTTGCATCTCGGAAGGAAGACTGGGCAGTCTACTTCCATAGTGATACTGCCTTGGAAACCCAAGGAAGGGTCGCTATAAGTTGGGACCAACTCGATGGCAGTGAGTTTGGTTTTTCTTTGCATCTAGAATGGGTGTAGCTACCTACTATCTTTGAGCAAATTAAGAAAATAATCACTCAACTCATTTTCTTTACTTAAGTTTTGAGTAACCTACTGGTTGAAAAAAACTGATGTAAAGGCAGTAGAGAGAGGTGGGAGTCTTTTACCTCTAGAAAGGTGATGATATATAATTGGTTGCCCTGAGGGCAAGGACAAGAAGAATCTGAATTGTGGTAACAAATCATGAGTGACACCGAAACAGAAAATTTGTTAATTCTATGGTTGGGACATGTCTGATTAAATGAGGAAAAGGAGGTGACTTAAGGACGTGAACATATTCTTACATGACTAGGAAGCCAACCCTTCTATATCATACCTACTTCAGCTCTATCTATCTATTGGAGCATCTGCTCGATACCATGGAAGGTATCCTGGTTGAAAGTTCCTCACCTCATTACAACAATCGTATACTCCAGGAATGGTTAGGAGTTGCCTTGGAAAGAAAAATTTATAGCATGTGTAATATTATTTCTGTGACAAAATGTACCCTGTGTATTGTAGATAAGTATTGTTGTGGTTGTTGTTGTTATATGCTGTTGAGTCAGACCTGACTCATAGCAACCCCTCCTTGGGTTTCTGAGGCAGTATCGCTGTGGAAGTGTATTGTCCCATCTTCCTTCCGAGGAGTGGCTGGTGGGTTTGAA
>NW_006921589.1:22159724-22207320 GCF_000298275.1 Orycteropus afer afer
GGTTTTGGAGTGGGGGAGTGAAATAAAGTATCTTTTGAAAAGATTGTTGAATAAATAAGAATTGAACAGGAAAATTTACAATGGGGGGAGACTGGAAAAACAGAAAACAGTTAAGAGGCTTTCCAATAAACCTGATATGAGGTTATAAAGATTAAGAGTGATGATAGTATAATGGAAAGAACTGCCATTGAGTCAGATCTGACTCATAGTGAGTGACCCCTCCTTGGGTTTCTGAGGCAGTATCTCTTCAGATTGCCCAATCTTCCTTCTGAGGAGTGGCTGGTGGGTTTGAACGCCAGCCTTATGGTTAGCAGTCAAGTGCCTTAAGCACTACACCACAAGATCTCCTAATGGAAAGAACAGACACCTAAAAAACACTTAAAAGAAGAAATGACTAATCTTCTTAACTGATTTGTTGTTGTTGTTGTACACCGTTGAGTCAGACCCAACTTATAGCGACCCTCCTTGGGTTTCCAAGGCAGTATCACTACAGAAGTAGATTGCCCAACCTTCCTTCCAAGGAGTGCTGGTGGGTATGAACTGCCAGCCTTCTGGTTAGTAGTCAAGTGCCTTAGGCACTATACTACCAGAGATTTGATATGGTTAAGAAAATTTTCAAAAACAGATGAGAGAGAAATAGAAAATTATGGCATTGCTGACTCTAGTTCTTAAGATGTTCAAATTAAGTCTTAATGTTCTTGTTAGTTGCCATGAGGTTGGCTCTGACTCATGGTGACATTATGTATGGCTGTGACTCTTGGTGTCCTTATGTATAACGAAAAATCGCCTCATCCTGCACTATCTTCATGAATATTTGTTACGGCTGTTCAAGTCTTAATGTTGTTATTTTGTGCTGTTGAGTCCATTCTAATGTATAGCAACCTTATATGACAGAGTGAAAGTGTCCCTTAGGTTTCCTAGCCTGTAATCTTTGTAGTTTTCCGCAGACAGTGTTTCACTACTACTCACAAGGTTTTCATTGGCCAGTTTCTCAGAAGTGGATGGCTCCATCCTTCCTCCTAGTTTGTCTTAGTCTGGAGGCTCTACTGAAGCCTGTCCACCATTAGTGATCCTGCTTGTATTTGCAATGCTAGTAGTATAGTGTCTGGCATCAAAGCAACACATAAGCTACCACAGTGGAACAGACAGATGAGTGAGATGAACATTCATTAATAATCAAAATGTAGGCTGTATGAAGTATGAATCTAGGAAAACTGGAAGTTGTAAAAAATTAAACGGAATGCATAAATATCACATCCTAGGCATTAGTGAACTGAAATGAACTGGCATTGGCCATTTTGACTTGGACAGTCATATGGTCTACTATGCCGGGAATGACAAATGGAAGAGGAATGGCATTGTGTTCATCGTCAAAAAGAACATCTCAAGATCTGTCTTGAAGTATAGTCCTGTCAGTGATACGATAATATCCATACCAGGAGCTCTGGTAGCTTAGTGCCTAAGGCACTTGAATGTTAAATAGAAGGCTGGTGGTTCAAACCCACCAGCCATTCCTCAGAAGGAAGATGGGACAATCTATTTCCATAGTGATACTGCCTTGGAAACCCAAGGAGGGGTCACCATGAGTCGGGTCCAACTCAATGGCACATAACAACAACAATATCCATACCAGTTAATACTACTATTATTCACATTTATACACCAACCATTAAAGCCAAGCATGAAGAAATTGAAGATTTTTTACCAACTTATGCAGTATGAAATTGATAAAACATGCAATCAAGATGTATTGATAACTACTGGTGATTAGAATGTGAAAGGTGGAAGCAAAGAAGAAGCATCAGTATTAGAAAATATGCCTTGGTGAAAGAAATGATGCCAGAGATGTCATGGTAGAATTTTGCAAGACCAATTATTTAGTCATTACAAATACCTTTTTTCAACAACATAAATGGCAACTTTACATGTGCATCTCACCAGACAGAATACACAGGAATCAAATCGACTACATCTACGGAGAGAAGCAATGGAGAAGCTCAATATCGTCAGTCAGAACAGCACCAGGAGCTGACTCTTCCACTGTGGAACAGCTAGTTCATATGAAAGTTTAAGTTGAAGCTGAAGAAAATAAAAACAAGTCAACAACAACCAAAATATGACCTTGATTATATCCCACCTGAATTTAGAGATTCATTGAACACGAGTGACTGAAGACCAGATGAGTTGTGGAATGACATCAAGAACATCATACATGAAGAAAGCAAAAGGTCATTAAAAAGACAGGAAAGGATGAAAAGACCAAAATAGGTATCAGAAGAGACTCTGAAACTTGCTGTTGAACAGAGAGTAGCTAAAGCTAATGGAAGAGATGGTGAAATAAAGGGCTGAACAAGATTTCAAAGGGCAGCTGAAGAAGACAAAGTATTATAATGAAATGTGCAAAAGACCTGGGATTAGAAAACCAAAAGAGAAGAACATGCTCAGCATTTCTTAAGCTAAAAGAACTCAAGAAAAAAATCAAGCTTCAAGTTGCAATAATGAAGGATTCTATGGGCAAAATACCAAATGATTCAGGAAGCATCAAAAGAAGATGGAAAAAACACAATCACTTTAGCAAAAATAACTGGCTGACATTCAGCCATTTCAGGAGGTAGCATGTAATCAAGAACTGATGGTATTGAAGGAAGAAGTTCAAGCTGCACTGAAGGAATAGACAAAAAAAAAGGCTCTGGGATTTGACAGAACACCCATTGAGATGTTTCAACAAATGGATGCAGTGCAGCAGGTGCTCACTCTTTTATGACAAGAAATTCAGAGGATAGTTACCTGGCTAGCCAGCAGGAGGAGAGCTATATTTGTGCCCATCCCAAAGAAAGATGATCCCCCAGAATGCAGAACTCAGTGAACAATATCTTTACTATCACACACAAGTAAAGTTTTGCTGAAGATAATTAAAAAACAGTTGAAGCAGTATATTGTCAGGGAACTGCCAGAAATTCAAGCTGGATTCCAGAAAGTTTGTGGAATGAGGGATATCACTGTTGATGTTAGATAGATCTTTGCTGAAAGCAAAGAATACCAGAAGGATGTTTACCTGTATTTTGTGGACTATGCAGAGGCATTCAACCGTGTGGATCATAACAAACTATGGAAACATTGTGAAGAATGGGAGTTTCAGGACACTTAATTGTGCTCATGAGGAACCTGTACTTAGGCCAAGAACAAGGCTGTGCTGCATGGTTTACAGTCAAGAAACATGTACATCACGGTTCTGTCCTTTCACCATACTTTTTCAGTTTGTATGCTCAGCTAATAATATGAGAAGCTGTACTGTATGCAGATGGAAGGAATGTATATCAGGATTGTGGGAAGACTCATTAACAACCTGCAATGTGCAGCTGACATAACCTTGCCGGCTAAAAGTGAAGAAGGCTTGAAGCACTTTATGATGAAAATCAAAGACTACACCCTTGTGTATGGATTACATTTCAACATAAAGAAGACAAAAATCCTCAAAACTGGACAAGTGCACAACATCATGATAAATGGAGAGAAGTTTGAAGTTGTCAGGGATTTCATTTTACTTAGATCTACATTCAATACCCATGGAAGCAGCAGTCAAGAAATCAGAGGACATATTGGACAGGGCATATCTGCTGCAAAAGACCTCTTTAAAGGGTTAAAAAGCAAAGAAGTCACTTGAAAGACTAAGGTGTGCCTGACCCACGCCATGGTATTTTCATTCGCCTCATCTATTGGTGAAAGCTGAACAATGAAAAAGGAAGACTGCAGAAAAAATGATGTATTTGAATTGTGGTGTTGGCAAAGAATACTGAAAATACCATAGACTGCCAGAAGAACAAACAAATGTACCTTGGAAGAGGTACAACTGGAATTTCCTTAGAAATGAGAATGCAATGCTGTATTATTTACTGATCCACTTGCATATGCAATTTGGGAATTACTTAGTAAATGCGTATAATATATCTTTAGTTTCTTGAAAATCTAGGCAAACTTAAAGAGTTATGGATTGAATTATGTCCTCCCTCTCAAAAACCTTATGTTGAAGTGTTAACCTCTGTTAC
This sequence comes from Orycteropus afer afer, assembly GCF_000298275.1. Taxonomy (NCBI): domain Eukaryota; kingdom Metazoa; phylum Chordata; class Mammalia; order Tubulidentata; family Orycteropodidae; genus Orycteropus; species Orycteropus afer. The sequence goes on from NW_006921589.1 coordinate 22,163,771, forward strand.
CTGTGAACATGACCTTATTTGCAAATAGTTTCTGAAGATGTTATAAGTTGAGTTAATATAAGATCATGTTGGAGTATGAGTTCTAATGCATTCTGAGTTGTGTCTTACTAAAGAGAAGAGACAGAAAGAGATCGATAGAAGGGAAACAGCCATTGACTGCAGAGATTCATTGCAACTGCAGGCCAAGGAATACCTGAAGCTACCAGAAGTTGGGAGAGACAAGAAAGGATCGACCCTTGACTTTCTGGAAAGAACGTGGCCCTGCTGTCACCTTGAATTCAAACTATTAACCTCCAGACTTGTGATACAATAAATGTCTGTTCTTAAGAAAACACAGTTGCTGTTAAGTTGACCCTGACTCATCACAACCCCAAGTTCATGGTAGCAGAACTGTGCTTCCATTAGGATTGATTTTTCAGAAGCAGACTTCCAAACCTTTCTTCCAAGGAATTTTCATTTAACAGTGGAGCATGTTAACCATCTGTATGACCCAAGGACTCCTTTCTTATAAACCCCAATATGTGTTATTTTGTTATGACAGCCCAAGGAAATTAATGCACTTGAGGGTATGCATAGTTACTATTTACTGTTGAATTAATTGTGACTCTTCACAACCCCATGTGTGTAAAGTGGAACTGTGCTCCATAGCGTTTTCAAGGCTGTGCCCTTTCAGAAGCAGATTGCCAGGCCTGTCTTCTGAGGCACACTTGGGTCGATTCGAATCTCCAACCTTTGGCTCGTAATCGTGCGCTTAACCATCTGTGCCACCTGGGGATGCCTCTGGTTTGCATACTGCTGAAAAATATTTCTCCAAAAACACCATTTTAAAAAAGTTAAATCTTGTAGTAGCTTTGTTCACTTCTATAAAATTTTTGGCAAAAAACCTCAAAATATAAATAAGTTCCTATTTTTTAAAATCATTAAAAACATAACTAAGGAGTGAAACATTTTATTCTTATTTTGATAAAAGTTTTTTTGTTTTTTTTTTTAGCCAAATATACGCATTTTTGGAGTCTGGTAGCATAGTGCCTAAAGCATTTGACTACTAACCAGAAGGCTGGCAGTTCAAACCCACCAGCCACTCCTCAGAAGGAAGGCTGGGCAACCTACCCCCATAGTGATACCTCCTTGGAAACCCAAGGAGGGGTCTCTATGAGTTGGATTCGACTCCACAGCAGTGAGTTATACCCATTCTTAAGGAGCTCTGGTGATGTAGTGGTTAAGGCATTTGGCTGCTAACCAAAAGGTCAGTGGTTTGAACCCTGTTAAAAATACATGTCTTCTCTCACATAACCAGAGAGGAGGAAAAAAGGCAATTATATGGCCTTACATTTAGAAGTTTATATATTGTAGACAAAGTCCTTTAAAAATATCTAACATACCAAAGCTGAATTAAAAAAATGGAAAGCATGAATAGTTTTATAACCATTAAAGAAAGTACTCAGTAATATGTTAGTCAAGAAAAATAACACAAACACAAATACAATAAAATATATAATGGCGATTAGAACAGAAATTAATAGATTGTTGTTGCTGTTAGGTGCTGTTGAGTCATCGCCGACTCATCTTGACCTTATGTACAGCAGAACGAAACACTGCCCGGTCCTGTGCCAGCCTCACGATCCTTGCTATACCTGAGCCCATCATTGCAGCCACTGTGTCAATCCATCTTGTTGAGGGCCTTCCCCTTTTTAATTGACCATCCACTTTACCAAGCATGATATCCTTCTCCAGAGAATGGTTCCTTCTGACAGCATGACTAAAGTAGATGAGACAAAATCTGGCCATTCTTGCTTCCAAGGAGCATTCCAGCTGCACTTCTTCCAAGGCAGATTGGTTAGTTCTTTTAGCAGTCCATTGTACTTTCAGTATTCTTTGCCAGCACCACAACTCAAAAGTATCAACTCTTTTTTCAGTCTTCCTTATTCATTGTCCAGCTCTCACATGCATATGAGGTGAGTGAAAATACCATGGCTTGGGATAGGTGCACCTTAGGCTTCACGGAGACATCTCTGCTCTTCAGCACTTGAAAGAGGTCCTTTGCAGCAGATTTTCCCAATGCAATACGCCATCTGATGTCTTGACTGCTGTTTCTGTTGGTGTTGATTGTAGAACCAAATAATATGAAGTCTTCAATACCATTGATTCTTGATCATATGCCACCTCTTGAAATGGATGAATATCTACCAATTCTTTTTGGTACAATTAACTGTGTGTATTCCTTCCATCTTCTTTTGATGCTTCCTGCTTCATGCAATTTATTGCCTATAGAATCTTTCAATATTGCAACTCAAGGTTTAAATTTTTTCTTCAGGTCTTTCAGCTTAAGAAATACTGCGTGTGTTCTTCCCTTTTGGTTTTCTAACTCTAGGTCTTTGGACATTTCATTATAATAATTGACTTTGTCTACTTGGGCTACTTTTTGAAATCTTCTGCTCAGCTCTTTCACCTTCTCATTTCTCCCATTTGCTTTAGCTACTCTCCATTCAAGGGCAAGTTTCAGAGTCTCTTCTGACATCCATTTTGGTCTTTTCTTCCTTTTCTGTCTTTTTAATGACCATTTGCTTTCTTCATGAATGATGTTCTTGATGTCATCCCACAATTCTTCTGGTTTTCGGTCATTGGTCTTCAATGAATCTATTCTTTAAATGGTCTGTAAATTCAGGAGAGTTATAACCAAGGTCACATTTTGGCTCTTGTGGACTTGTTTTAATTGTCTTCAACTTCAAGGTGAACTTGCATATGAGCAGTTGATGGTCTGTTCCACAATCAGGTCTTGGCCTTGTTTTGGCTGAAGATACTGAGCTTCTCCATCACTCCTTGGCACAGATGTAGTCAGTCGGATTCCTGTGAACTCCATCTGGCAAAGTCCATGTGAATAGCCGCCATTTGTGTTGTTGGAAAAAGGTATTTGCAATGAATAAGTTGTTGGTCTTGCAAAATTCTATCATGTGATCTCCAGCATTATTTCTATCACCAAGGGCATAGATTACGATGCAAAATAATAATGATGACTAAGGCAAACTTTAAAGAAAAATTAATCATGTGATAAGACTGTTTTGTAGAAGAAAAATCACAATTGGGGATAGAGAAGGTTATATAACTACAGATGGCTGCACATAGAAAAAAAGTAGCAGAATATATCATGTGCTTTATAAAAGAGAAGAAATGCAAAATTTCTAGGGGAATATAACTCACCAAAATTGACTTAAGAAGAAATAGTAAACCAGAATTGTCTTATAACTATGCAGAAAAATGAATCAATTGTTAGAAATCTTCCCACAAAGACAAAATACCTTGTTCTTCACAGTCAAGCTTTATGAAATATTCAAGAGAATGATCATTTCAATCTTATACAAATTCTTTCAAGGAATAAATATGAAAAGAATATTCTCTATTTCATTTTATGGGATTAGTTTAATTTTTGTAGCAAAACCAGACAGGCATAATTCAATAAAGGAAAATTGAAGACTTTGGAATGATGAACGTATATACAAAAATCATAAAATATTAACAAAATGAATCAAAGTGTATAAAAGAAACTAGGACTTCTACTTGCCAGCAGACCAGTCCTCCCACTTACAACAATTAGAAAAACCACATAAAATCCAGATATCATTTTTCTTAGAGCGAGCGGTAGAGAACTACTGACATGCAAACTAGAGATGCTATATCTCCAGGAATGGTAAAACCTAGGAAAGCTGACTTACACAAATTTTTTTACCCCAGAGCTGTGGCATAATTTTTTAAATTTGGTACAATTGCCCATGGATAATAGCTATGTGGGTCATTTTGGATAATGTTTTGGGAGGCCTGAGCACATGGCCAATTTTTGCCTCAGAACATATGTTAAGTACTAGGGCTGTACAGAATGGGAGTCTTAAAATATAAATGGAAAAAGACCCTTAAAAGCAAGGTAGCAACATTCTGAATACTCTTAAGACAAAGATTAGAGGTCTAGACCATCTGTAGGATATACCAAACAAGTGAAAACCTTAGCAGTGCATGAGGAAATCAGCAATCTGAGCCTTACTAGGGCTACAACCAGATTTCACTGAACACATACTCTGATTAAGGGGATAAATCTCTATTTTATCTGTGTAGCAGTGGGGAAAGAGAATGCCTTCTCTAGAAAAATATTACAATATTGAAATTTCTATTTTTTTTTAAATATATAACATCTGACATTCAATCAAAGATTAATAGGCATGTCAAGACAGGACCACATGACCAGAATTCAGGAGTTAAACAGGCAATAGAAATAGACTCTTAAGTGGTTCTGATACTGCATTTAGCTGGCCATAGATTTATTTTTATTTATTTTTTAAACTGGCTATAACTTTAAAATGACTTTGATTAATATGTTCAAAATAAGAAACAAATAGGAAAAAACTTTCACCAGATAATTGAAATTATTTTTTAAAAGGAGAATCATATAAACATTTTCAAACTGAAAATTTAATATGTGAAATTAATACCTCATTAAAAAAACCAAAGCAAACCTTCCTGCTGACAAGTCAGATCAAACTCATAGTGACCCCTCCTTGGGTTTCAAAGGTGGTATCAGTACAGAAGTGGATTGTCCAACCTTCCTTCTGAAGAGTGGCTGATGGTTTGAACCACCAGCCTTCTGGTTAGCAGTCAACTGCCTTAGGCACACTGCGCCACCAGAGCTCGTTGTTGTTGTTCTGTGCCGTTGAGTCAGACCCAACTCATAGCGACCCCTCCTTGGATTGCCAAGGCAGTATCACTACAGAAGTAGATTGCCCAACCTTCCTTCCAAGCAGTGGCTGGTGGGTTTGAACCACCAGGCTTCTGGTTAGCAGTCAAATGCCTTAGGCACTACACCACCAGAGCTCCCTCAGACTGCATAAGTTAGTAAAAATCTTCAGTTTTCTCCTCTTTGGCTTTAGTAGTTGGTATGTAAATTTAAATAATAGTAGTATTAACTGGTCTTCCTGATAGATGCATGGATATTATCCTATCACTGATAGCATTGTACTTCAGGATAGAACTTGATATATTCTTTGTAATGATGAATGCCATGCTATTTTTCTTCAATTTGTCATTCCCAGCATAGTAAGTCATATAAGCATCTGATTCAAAATGGCCAAAACCAGTCCATTTCAGCTCACTAATGCCTATGATATTGATCTTTATGCATTCCATTCCATTTTTGAAAACTTCCAATTTTTCTAGATTCATACTTCGTACATTCCATGTTCTTATTATTAATGGATGTTTGCAGCTATGTATTCTCATCTTGAGATGTGCCACATCAGCAAATGGGGGTCCTGAAAGCGTTACTCTATCCACATCATTAAGGTCAGCTCTACTCTGAAGAGGCAACTCTTCTCCAGTTGTATTTTGAGTGCCTTCCAATCTGAGGAGCTCATCTTCTGGCACTATATTGGACATTGTTTCAGGACTATTTATAAAGTTTTACAGTAATATATAAGACAGTGTTTCACTGCTATTCTTCACGGGCCAATTCTTTGAGAAGTGGATGGTCTCTTCTTCCTTCTTCTGAGTCTGTCTTTTGGCTATACACATGGACTTCGCCAGAGGGAGTATGCAGGAATCAGATTGACTACATCTGTGGCAAGAGGCAATGGAGAAGCTCAGTATCTTCAGCCAAAAAAAGGCCAGGAGCTGACTGTGGAACAGACCATCAACTGCTCATATGCAAGTTCAAATTGAAGTTGGAGACAGTTAAAAGAAGTCCACAAGAGCCAAAATATGACCTTTACCATATCCCTCCTGAATTTAGAGACTGTCTGAAGGATAGATTTGATGCATTGAACACCAGTAACCAAAAACCAGAGGATTTGTGGGATGACATCAAGAACATCATCCATGAGGAAAGCAAAAGATTATTAAAAAGACAGGGAAGGAAGAAAAGAACAAAATGGATGTCAGAAGAGACTCTGAAACTTGCTCTTCAATAGAGAGTAGCTAAAGCGAATGAAATAATCAACAGGATAAAAAAGCTGAGCAGAAGATTTCAAAAAGCAGCTCAAGAAGACAAAGTCAGTTGTTACAATGAAATGTGCAAAGACCTGGAGTTAGAAAAGGGAAGAACATGCTCAGCATTTCTCAAGCTGAAAGAACTGAGGAAAAAATGTGAGCCTTGAATTGCAATATGAAAGATTTCATGGGCAATATATTGCATGATGTGGGAAACATCAAAAGAAAATGGAAAGAATACACAGAGTCAGTACACCAAAAAGAATTGGTAGATGATCACCCATTTCAGGGGTGGCATATGATCAAGAATCCATGGTATTGAAGGAAGAAGTCAAAACTGTACTGAAGGAACTGGTGAAAAAACAAGACTCCAAGAATTGACGTAATACCCATTGAGATGTTTCAACAAACGGATGCTGCACTGGAGGCACTCACTCATCTATGCCAAGAGATTTGGAAGATAGCTACCTGGCCAACTGAGTGGAAGAGATATATGTACGCATTCCAAAGAAAGGTGATCCCACAGAATGTGGAAATTATCGGACAATATAATTGATATCACATGTAAGTAAAATCTTACTGAAGATAATTAGAAAATGGTTTCAGCAGTATATTGACAGAGAGCTTCCAGAAATGCAAGCTGGATTCAGAAGGGGACGTGGAGCAATGGATATCATAGCTTATGTCGGATGGATCTTGGCTGAAAGCAAAGAATATCAGAAAGTTGTTTACTTGTGTTTTATTGACTATGCAAAGGCATTTGATTGTGTGGATCATAACAAATTGTGGATCATATTGAGAAGAATGAGAATTCCAGAACACTTAATTGTACCAATGAGGAACCTGTACATAGACCAGGAGGCTGTTGTTCGAACAAAACAAGGGGATATTGCATGGCTTAAAATCAGGAAGGGAGTGTGTCAGGGTTGTATCCTCTCACTGTGGTTACTCAATCTGTATGCTGAGCAAATAATCTGAGAAGCAGTACTATATGAAGAAGAACGTGGCATCAGGATTAGAGGAAGGCTCATTAAGAACCTGAGATATGCAGACAACACAACTTTGCTTGCTGAAAATGAGGATGACTTTGAGCACTTACTGATGAAGATTAAAGACTGCAGTCTGCAGTATGGATTACACTTCAAAATAAAGAAAACAAAAATCCTCACAATTGGACCGATAAACAGCATCTTGATAGATGAAGAAAACATTGAAGTTGTCGAAGACTTCATATTACTTGGTTCTATAATCAACACCAGTGGAAGCAGCAGTCAAGATACCAGACATCATATAGCACTGGGCAAATCTGCTGCAAAGGACCTCTTTCAAGTGCTGAAGAGCAAAGATGTCTCCTTGAAGACTACGGTGCACTTGACACAAGCCATGCTATTTTCAACTCATATGCATGTGAGAGCTAGAAAATGAAAAGGAAGATTGAAGAAGAGTTGATACTTTTGAGTTGTGGTGTTGGTGAGGAATACTGAAAGTACTGTGGGCTGCTAAAAGAACTAACAAATCTGTCCTAGAGAAAGTGCAGCTGGAATGCTCTTAGGAAGCGAGAGTGGCCAGACTTTGTCTCACCTACTTTGGTCATGTTATCAGAAGGGATCATCCACTGGAGAAGGATATCATGCTTGGCAAAGTGGAGGGTCAATGAAAGAGGGGAAAGCTGGCTCAGATATAGCAGGACCGGGCAGTGTTTCGTTCTGTTGTACATAAGGTCGCTATGAGTCAGAGATGACTCGATGGCACATAACAACAACAAGTTTACTAGAATATAGTATTACTTGATGTAAGTTCATTTAAGGATAATATGCATAGTAAAATCATGGAATGATCTAGTTGTAGGCCAAAATAAAGGTATGCCTCTTGTTTTTCTGTCTGTAAAATCTATCATGATCATTATTGATATCTAGAATTCCACTTGCAAAGAATATTAAACTAGACTTAAATTTAAAAAAAAAAAAAACTACCCATATATGTTATTAGGGTCTAGAAGAAAAGGGAGAAAATAGGGCAGATGTAATATTTGAACAAATAATAATATAGCATATTCCTTAAAGAAATATAAGACATCAACCTACAGACCCAAGAAACTTGGTGAACCTAAGAGAATATATACACGTATTCCTTCTTTGGGAGCTCTGGTGGCGTAGTGCCTAAGGTACTTGACTGCTAATCAGGTTGGCAGTTCAAACCCATGAGCCACTCCTTGGAAGGAAGATTGGGCAATCTACTTCCATAGAGATACTCCCTTGGAAACCCAAGGAGGGATCGCTATGAGTCTGAGATAAATCGACAGCACATAACAACAACATTCCTTCTTTATTGAGTACCATCTTATCCAATATTTCACATTTATGACAATAGTAAAAGTCTATGTGACTGTTTTGTGCATTAATGACATACCTGTCAGTAACAAATGCTGAGATAAGAATAATGCTGCTTTGATGGTTAATGTTATGGTTATGTGTCTACTTGGCTGGGCCACGATTCTCAATTGTTTGGCAGTTAATGTAATGATGAAATTTGTGCCTATGTAATGATGTAGTCATCCTCCATTTTGTGATGTAATATGGTCATCCATATTTTCATAATGCTGATTTTTGTATAACAGCCTGCCCTTTGAAACCTGACCATATCGATAAGTGAAGAATTGTACACAAAGAAAACTATATCAAAGCATATTATGATAAGTATGGTTAAAAAAAAAACAACTCAAACTCGCTCCCATTGAGTTATTTTTGACTCATAGTGACCCCCATTGTGTTTCCAGGGCTGTAAATCTTTATAGAGGCAGACCGCCCAGTCTTTCTTCTTCAGATCGAACCCCCAGTCTTCTGGTTAGCAGCCAAATGCCTTAGCCACTAGAGGTCAGGTGGGGGTGGGGGTAGGGGGAGACAGAAGATATTAAAAGTAGCTGGAAAAAGAAGACACATTATCTTTAATTAGGACAACAATAAGACCTACATGTAACTACTCGATAGAAATAAGGCAAGCCAGGTGAAAAAAATATATATATATCTTTAAAGTTCTGAAAGAAAGGAAATGGGGGAAAATAAGGCCAACCTAGAATTTTATATTCAGCAAAAAAATCCTTCAAAAATGATATTAAAATGTTTCCAATGAATAAAAACAGGATTTATTGACAGCACACCTGCACTATAATAATAGAAAAGGCAGAAGGAACATGTCTGATCCTATATGGAAACGGAATTGTAGGATGGAACTAAGAGCAATGGAAAGGATACATATATGGGTAATAATGTATCATATAAACCAAAAACCAAACTCACTGCCGTGAAGTCAGATCCAACTCATAGCAACCCCTCCTTGGGTTTCCAAGACAGTATCACTATGGAAGTAGATTGCCCAACCTTCCTTCTGAAGAATGTATCAGAGTTTTAAATATATGTAGAATTAAAATACCTGACCACAGTAACACAGAACGAGGCAGGTAAATGGAATTTCAATATTCTAAGGTTCCAGTGTTTTCAGGGAAGTGGTAAAAGGAATAAAATGAAGCAATAAGTCCATTGGTTAAGGATATACATTGTAATCTATAAGGGAGCCAGTAAAAGAAAAGTACCAAAACTAAAATCAAACTCACTGCTGTTGAGGTGGATCTGACTCATAGGGACCCCTCCTTGGGTTTCCGAGGCGGTATCGCTACAGAAGTAGATTGCCCAACCTTCCTTCCAAGGAGTGGCTGGTGGATTTGAACTGCCAGCCTTCTGGTTAGCAGTCAAAATGCCTTAGGCACTATGCCACCAGAGCTCTTTAAAGAAAAATACAAGAATATATAATTAATAGAGACAGAAATTACAGTATAAAAAATACTTTATTATTTATAGAAAGCAAGAAAAATCAATGAAATAGAAAACAAAATCAACAAATTCAATTGCTGTGTTTTTGAAAATGGTAATGAAATTGATAAACCTTTAGCAAGATTCTTCAAGAAGAGAAGATGCAAATTGCCTATATCAGGAATGCAAAAAGGGACATTACTACAGATCTTTTCACAAATGGAATAAAATATCATGACAAAAATATGACAACTAAGACAAAATGAACAAAGTTCTTTAAAGATACAACTTTCTAAAACTGACACAAGAAGAAACAGAAAATATGAAATTATTATCTATTAAAGAAATTAAAGCAGTTTTTAAAAAATTTCTCACAAAAAGTTTGTATACCCAGATGGGTTCTCTAGTGAGCTTTCTGATATTTGTGAAAAAATACACCTCTTATACAGACTTTCCCAAACAACAAAAAAAGATGGAATGTATCTTAACTCACTTTATAAGGACAGCAAACCTTGATACCAAAACCTGACAAAAACATTAGAAGAAAAGAAAATTATTATCAAACCTTTCATGAATATAGAAACAAAAATCATAAAATATTACCCAATCAAATACAATGGTATTTTAAAAGGCTAGTTCATCGCATTTACTACATGTCTTTTGAGGATACAGTTCACACTACAGTAAGTGTGTTGACAAGTTCTTAAAGCAATGAGAATTAATACCTGTTTCTGGGAGTGTAAATTAGTTACAACCACTTTATAATACAATATGTCCTTATCTGGTGAAGCTGCATGTATGCATTTATGCATTTGTTTGTATAACCAAGCAATTCCACTTCTAGCATTGTACTCTAGAAAAAAATTCTTACACCCGTGTACCAAGAGACAAATACATTTGTACTAGCACTGTTAGTAATAGTAAAAACTGGAAGCAGTCCAAATACTTATAAACAAAAGAACGATGAGTCCTATGCACATGATTTTGAGCAAAAAAATACATTTAGTATTATCTTCTCCGTTTGAATTTTAAAACATTTAGATTTAAACATTATATTACATTGAAATACATATAACATAGGAAAACGGGGGAAAAAAAAGAGAATGCTAAAATTCAGGGTAGCAGCTACTCCTGAAAGTGTGAGAAAACAATGTGATTAAGAAAGGTATTATAGAAGTTAACATACAGGTTTAACTGCATTTAACAGAAACCCCAAATAATGACATAAGCAAGATGTAAGTTTGCTAGGAGCTCTGGTGACACAGTGGTTAAAAGATTCAGCTGCTAACAAAAGTTTGGCAGTTTGAGCCCACCAGCTGCTCTGCAGAAGGAAGGTGAAACAGTCTCTTTCCGTAAAGATTTATGGTGTTGGAAACCCTCTGAGGCAGTTCTACTCTATCCTATAGGGTCAGTATGAGGTGAAATTGACTTTGTGGCATTGGGCTGGGTTTGTCTGTTTTTTTTTAAAGTTTCTTTCTCTGTAACAGGTTGAAAGTACTTCAAGGCTAGTGTGACAACTATGTTCTACGTGGTTATCTAGTACCCAGAGTACTCCTGTCTTGGTTTTATCTTTTGAGAGTGTTACCCTCATGCACATGGTTAAGATGATTACCACCACATCTGTGTCTCAAATAGCAAGGTGGAAGAATGGAGGAATAAGTGATTTTCTTAATGTTACTTACTGGAGATTGCACATATGAATTCCCTTCATGGTTTTCTGAATAGAACTTAGGAATTTAGCTATAAGGAAGCCTGAGAAATGTACCTAGCTAAAAATTGGGGGCTTTAGAACAGGGAGAAGGAGAGCACAGATATTGGAAGGAAGAAAAAAATTTTACAACAGGCTTATGTGGGTACAGGATAAAGAGAAGAAGACACCAAAGGTATTGGTATCATTCTTTGAGTAGAATGGTGATTGTAATACTTTCAAAAAATTACTTTTATCTATAAATTATTTACACTTTTTCCTATATTGAATAAAGGAGCTCTGGTGGCACAGTGCCTAAGGCATTTGACTGCTAATCAGAAGATTGTCAGTTCAAACCCACCAGCCAGTCCGTGGAAGGAAGACTGGGCAATCTATTTCTGTAAAGATTTACCACCTCAGAAACCCAAAGGGGGTCGCTATGAGTCAGAATTGACTTGATGGCAGTGAGTTTGGTTTTTATAGATATATAAAAACTAAGTTAAAATACAACTTTAACTTTAAAATATATATATATTTTTTGTTTTTATAGTTCAGTGGATACTTTTCAGGCTTTATTTCACCAGAATTTTATGCAGCATATGGTATCAGTGATCATACCTCCTAGATATTTGTATTTTAATTGGCAAGAATCTCTTGGTCTTCGATTAACAGAAATGAAGTCTTGATACATGCTATAATATGCATGGAGCTTAAAGACATGCTGAGTGAAGTAAGTCAATTACAAAAGGGCAAGTGTTAGATAACCTCACTTACATCAAAAGACAGGAAAAGGCAAATGTGGAGAAACCAGTTTTATTAGTGGGTATAGAGTGGGACGGGGTGGAAAAGGGAAGAGGCTATTGCTTATGGAGTACTAAGTTTGGTTTATGGTGATAGAAAAATCACTTTGATTAAAGGTAGGGCTGCACAGTGATTATATAATTGCTGTCAGTAAGTTATGCCCCTTTAAAACGTTGACCGGGCAAAAGTTGTGAGGTATCTCTACAGTGACAAAGAGTTGCAGCTGAGGCTGCTATGTACAACCAAACACCTCCTGGAATTTGGCTCCTTGGTTTAAAGATTTAGGATCATGGTTTCCTGGGACATCCCAGTTAATTGGCCTAATAATGTATTTAGTCCTTCTGTTCTACCTCCTAGTTTGTTATGTAGTATCTTGGGTCTTAAAACTTGCAATCAGCCATCCAAGGCACAGAAATTGGTCACTATACATCTGGAGTAACAGAGGAAGAAGAGTCAGGTATAGGAGGAGGAAATGGACTGTGAGGCTAATGCCTCCTTTAGAGGTCTCCTGAGACCAGAACTGGATGGTGCCTGACTGAGATTACTGAACATGTTGATCAAAAGATCTGTAGGAGAATCTTGATCAAAATGGGGAAAATGCAGAACAGAATAGCAAACTTTCATGGAATCCATACTTTCTGGAGCCATAAAGGCTGGGTAAACCCCTGAAACTATTGTCCTGAAGTTAATCTTTAAACTTTAAACGAAAAATATCCTCAGAAATATTCCTAAAACCAAGCAGTAGTTTAGCTTAACTAGTGAAGAATGCCTGCCTGAGCATTATGCTATTTTAAGATCTATCTATGTGGGATCAGATTGACAATAGCTACTCTAAAGATTAGATAGGAACCTTAGGGAGCAGTGAATTAATGTTAATGTGGGAGAGCAACTTGGAAAAGGAGAGTGAGAATGGTTGCACAACTTGAAGAAAGTAATCAGTGTAATAAGTATTAAGTGAATTGTACACGTAGAAACCGCTGAATTGATACATGTTTTGCGGAGTATATTCTCAACACAACAACAAATAAATTATTTTAAAACAAAGCAAAATGAAAAAGAATCTCTTGGTCCTTCTTTTATTTCTCCATCCATTCCTTTTCATCCTCCTGAGCTTCACTTTCTCTGAAAGAAAAAAAGAAAAACCTTGCCTAAATGCCTCTCACTTGTCTCCATAATTATGTAGGATTCAAATTGGCTAACATGCTTCTATTCTTTTCTTTTCTTCTTGTTTTTTTATTGTGATTTGGGTGAAATTTTACAGAGTAAATTCATTTTCCATACAGCAGCTCACATACACTTTGTCTTATGGCACTGAGTACAATTTCCCACAATGCAACAGCTCTCTTCCCACTTCCTCCCCCTAGTTACCTCTTCCCTGCATCCTTCCCTCCCATGCACTCCTATCCCCCCCCCCCAAGCTGTCTCTCCGTGCATACACAGCCCTTCTATTCTCCCATGATTGATCTCTCCAAGGAGTGTATCTACCTAATGTAAATCTTCAGCCCATATGCCTGTCTTTTGTTTAGCTGAAAGCCACAGGAGTGGGTTCAATTCCAGACCTGAAAAGCTTCTAGGAGCCATACTCTCTCACAGGTTCTACCAGTCTCTATCAGACCAGTAAACCTGGTCCTACTTTTTTTTTTTTTTTAATGATTTTGAGTTTTGTTCCACATTGCTCTCCCACTCTATCCAGGATCTCCTACATAGATGCCCCTCCCGGTGGTTGACAGTGGTAGCCGGGCACCATGTAGTTCTTCTGGTCTCAGAGTCATATAGGCTGAGGACTGCATGGTGTACCAGTCCCTTGGGCTAATTGTTTCCATGAGTCTTTGATTTTCTTCATTCTTTTTTGCTCTGGATGAGGAGAGACCCATTGTTGCATCTAGATGACCGCTTGCAAGCTTTTAAGATCCCAGTTGCTGCTCTTCAAAGAAGGATGTGGACCAACGTATTTGTGTAGTATGTTATGCCAATTAAGCTTGATGTCCCTTGAAACCATGGTCCCAAGCCCACAGGTCCAACTACTTGCTCCCTCTGGGTAACTGGCTGTGGCTAAGAAGTGACTAAAACCTTGTCCCCTGTCAGTTCTACTATACACCTGGACATTCTTACAGAACATACAAATACACTTGTAGAAACATTGTCTGCCAACCCTATACGTGGTCATAGGCACACTCCCCCCTTCATAGACATACCTAATCATTCAGCCTGTCCACCCATCTATCCACCCATATACCCAGTTTACCTTCACTGACAACGCAGTACTGTATGTGCAAAAATGTTTGCTATCACTGACAGTGCAGTACTCTGTGTGCAAAAGGGTTCATCTTTGTTGTCTGTACCTCCCATTCACTTCTCTATGTCTTCCTCTTCCTCAATGCCACTGTGCTGATCACTCATATTTGGTACATTGCCCTTCCCTTCACCCAAATCAATACTTGTCACTACCTATCCAGCAGTGTTCCCTCCCCTCCCACCCCTGGTAACCAACAAAGAAAATTTCATTCCATATATAAACCTTCCCTTGACTTTTTACAATAACAGACGAATGCAATATCTATCCTTCTGTGATTGACTTATTTCACTAAGCATAATGTCCTCCAAGTTCATCCACATTGTGCGGTGTTTTGCAGATTCTACGTTATTCTTTAGGGTTGCATAGTATTCCATTGTGTGTATGTACCATAGTTATCCATTCTTCTGTTGATGAGCATCTAGGTTGTTTCCATCTTTTTGCTATCGTAAATAGTGCTGTGATGAACATGGGTATGCATATATCTGTTCTTGTCCTGGCTCTCACTTCTTTAGGAAATATACCTTGTAATGGGATTGCTGACTCAAATGTACTTCTAATTCCAGCTTTTTAAGGAATCACCATTCTGTTTTCCACAGTGGTTGTATCATTTGACAGTCCCACCAGCAGTGTATGAAAGTTCCAATCTCTCTGCATCCTCACCAGCATTTGTTATTTTGTGCCTTGTTGAACTTTGCCATTAGTGTTGGGATGAGATGGTATCTCATTTTTGTTTTGATTTGCGTCTCTCTGATGGCTAATGATCATGAGCATTTCTTCATGTATTTGCTGGCCCCCTGAATATCCTCTTTGGTGAAGTGTCCCTTCATGTCTTCTGTCCATTTTTGAATTGGATTGTCTTTTTGTTATTGAGATGTTGGAGTCTCTTTTGACTCTTTTGGAGATGTCTTTGGAAACACCTAAAAAATTAATTTTTAGAAGGTCCCATTCATTTAGTTGATCTGCTGTTTGTGCATTTTGTATTATGTTGGTAGTCTATTTACGACATATAATAAACCAAACAAAACTCACTGCCAACTGTCAAGTTGGATCTGACTCATAGCAATGCCTCCTTGGGTTTCCAAGGCAGTTTCACTAGAAGTAGATTGCCCAATCTTCCTTCCGAGGAGTGGCTGGTGGGTTTGATTTTTGTCTTTGTGTCTAAGGTGTGTTCTCTTGTAGACAGTATATTGATGGTTTATGTTTTCTTATCCAGTCTGCAACTCTCTGTCTCTTTAATGGTGTATGTAATTCATTGGCATTCAGGGTAAATATTGAGAAGTATGAATTGGTTGCTGTCATTTTGTTGTGTTTTTTTCATGGTGTTCTGATTTATTTGTTCCATGTAATTTTCTGTGCTGAGCTCATTTTTTTTTTTTTTTTTTTATGAATCGTGTTATCATTTCTTTCATTTTGTTGTTTTAGTATTTTCTAAATATTTGTACTTGTCCTCTTTTTTATTGTGATGTGAAGGTCTATCATTTATCTTTGAGGTTACTCTGTGATATAAATTTTCTCCCTAAGTTTAGAACAGTCCATTCGGTCTTGCAACTCACTTGACTTCCTCCCCATTTCGAAGTTCTGTAACTACACTATTTTTTTCCCTCTTCCTGTTTTGTAGTTGTCCTCGTTTGCCAATTGATGTCTCTGGTTCCCTGTTTACAATCTTGTAAGCTTATTTTACTTTGGATACTTCCAAAACTGGGTTGGTTTCTGGGTTATGTCATCATGAGTATTAATGGTCGGTTATTGTTTGCTATTACTGGTTCTCTGTTCAAAAGACACTCTTCAGTCTCTCTTGTAAGGTTGGTCTGGTTTGAACAAATTCCCTTTATTTCTGCTTATCTGGAAATCTAATTTTTGCTGAATATATAATTCTTGGTAGAAATTTTTCTCTTTCAGGGTTTTATATATACCATCCCGTTGCCTTTTCACTTGCATGGTTTCTGCTGAGAAATCAAAGCTTAGTCTTATTGATGGTCCTTTGTAGGTAACTTTTCATTTTTCCCATGCTGCTTTCAGGATTCTTTCCCTGTCTTTGGTTTTGATGAGTTTGATGATGATGTGTCTTGGTGATTTTCTTTTGGGGTCTATTCTGTTTGAGGTTCATTGGACTTCCTGAGTGGATATATTCTCATCTTTCATCATATCAGGGAAATTCTGTTCCAACAAATCTTGGAAAATTTTCTCAATGGTTTTCTTTTTCTCTTCCTGTTCTGGAATTCCAGTTACATGCAGGTTATTCCTTTTGATGATATCCCACATGAATGTTAGGCTTTCTTCATCTTGTTTTTTTTTTTTTTTTTTTTGATTGATCCTTTTCCAAAGACGTATTCAGGTATTTGTCTTCAATCTCATCAATTATGTCTTCCATTGATTCAGTTCTTCTCCTTTATCTGTTCAATGTGTTATCTATTTCTGAACATTTAGTATTAATCTTCTGGATTTCTATGTATAGATTTTGTATCATTTCTAAGTTTTCATTATTTTGATCTGTCTCTCAATCCTTTGAAGATACCTAAATATAATCTTTTTGAATTCCTTATCAGGGAGTTCCAATGCTGCTTTTTCCTCAGGGATGTGTTCTGGGTGTATCTGGCTTTCTTGTTTCTACCACTTTATTTTGCTTCTTTGTGTGGATTGTGATGGTGTGTTGTCTCAGAGACAGTGTGACATTGTTTCTGCCTCCAGCTCCCAGCCCATTGAAGCTAGAAGCTTTTCTTCACTCAGCTGATGGCTGCTGAGGCTGCCAAGCCCAAGGTTGACAGGTAAAAAGGCACAGTCTTGATGTTACCAAATCACACAGCAGGTCATTAATTCAAGTCCATTTAAGTCCCAAGACTGGCAGAGCATGGCAGGCTGCTGAACGACACGGCTACGTGCAGGGTCCAAGCATGCCATAAGCTAGAGACCATTCCCCAAGGCTTCTGCTTATATACAGGAAGCAGACCACATCCCTAAGGCAGCTGCTCAGCTGTTCACAGTAGATTCCCCCATGGAGTTGATTACCAGTCTCATCATGGGGAAGACTACATCCAGCTGCCCGGCCACTCACCCAGGCCCAGCCAAGTTGACACACAAACATAACTACCACAGTACCTAAGTAGAATTCTTTTGAATTCCTTATCAGGGAGTTCCAATGCTGCTTCTTCCTCAGGGATGTGTTCTGGGTCTATATCCTCCCTTGTTTCTACTGCTTTACCTTGCTTCTTTGTGTGAACTGTGATGGCCTGTTGTCTCTGAGACATTGTGACTTTTTGTATTTATATTTACTTGGTGATTGTATGTTGGAGTGATTTGCCCAAGATTTTTGTTTTCTTTGGATGTATCTGAGTAAGCAGGATACTGTGCTCCTCTATTCACTGGCTGGCAGCATTTATGCATTCATCACATGTCTTCTTTCAGTCCTCAGTGTTCAGTATGTCCTTGTTGTTTGTGTCAAGTGGAGCCTATCCTTAAGCCTCTGGAATCTGAGAGAACACTTTTGCTTTAAATATCCAAAATGCTCAAACCACTCAAACATTCAAAATGGCTGCCTCCTCCAGACAGCGAAAAGTCTACAGCTCAGCCCTTCTCCTGCTTCGCTGCTTCTCTTTTTATTCACCAGCCACCAGTGCAGTCCTCCATGCGGCCTGTGGCTAACAGGCCTGATCTTTAGACTAATTCTTAGGTCCTGACACCACTTGGCAGTATCCAAGCTGTCCATGCCTTCAGGATCATGGACAGTCCGCAGCTCTGTAGGGCTCCCTTTTTGCCATTCTCATGCAGGTGCTTCCACCAGTTGGAGTCTAGTCTACTTCTGTATCCTTCCCTTCAAAGCTCAGGGCTCCAGGATTATCTTCTGTATCTGTGTTAATTGGTCCCTCTTTTCTTTTTTGAAGAAGGTCTATGCAGTTTGCCTGCCTATTCCACCATCTCTTACCAGAACTCCCTAATATGTTTCTTATACTTGAAAATTGCAAAAGAAAAATAATTGTATTCATCATAATACTGTAGTCATCTATGCATGAAGGGAGGTTTAGTGGTTTAGCACTTCTTCTTTCTTTTTTTTAAATAATTTCCAGTAAATTTCTTTCTGAGTTCAGAAATGTCCATTTCCAAAGTACATCAAAACAGAGGAAATAATTCTGGAGTGAGTCAAAAGCACTAGCACATCTTGTAAAAGTAATGAATAGCAACCATTTCCGTAAATATGTACATCTAATATCATTAGAATAAACTTTGAAAGTGTTTTGTATGCTTGAAACCATGCATCCACATCTTTTTGTAAAAGCTCATCAATTTACTTGACCATCAGGACAACAGCTGCATTCTCCATCCTTCCTGGTAGCTAGGTACAGCTGTGTGACCTAAGTCCTGGCTAAATACAAAGGTAGATGATTCATTGGTAAACTTTAGCATGTATAAGCAGGGACTATTTTGGTTTTTTCTTTTCCCCAAAGGAAGAAATAATCTCAGGTATACATATTTTTGAAATGTTTCATTCACATGATACTTTTAGTTTTGAAAGCAAAAATAGATAAAATTCAGTTGGTTAACATTCACGTTTTAACTATATGTCAGGGACTGTTTCAGGCCCTGGTAATACAGGATAGAACAAATTGCACTCCTAGCCTTCAAGGAGCTCATGATACAGAGGAAATCTAATTGAATGCTGTGGAAAAACAGAGGAAATGCCAAAGTTAGCCTTAAAATTCAAACTCAAGAAAGCTGACAAGCCTAAAGGAAGTTTATAGTATAAAAATATTCAAAAATATAATCTGAGGATCCTAGTTATTAGAAGCATTTTAAAGGTAAGTTACATAAGCAAATCAGCCTTAATGTTATTATAGGAGGTAGAGGTAAAAGTTAAGAAAGAGTCCAAGTAAACTCTATTAATTTAAAAAATCTATATCTTCTGTATAGTTTTTTTATTGATGTGTTCTAATTTTATAATGAGAACAAATAATTTAAAAATCCATTATTAAGTAGAATAAAATTATTTCAATATAGTAACATAACTTTTTTACTTTAGTAACATGGTTTCTTGAGATTTCTTGGACTCAAATCATAGCTTTACCCTAAGAAACTCATTCATGTAACATGTTGCATATTTTATATCTTTTAAAATTCATTTATTTCTAATTAAATTGTACTCAGTGTAAACTATAAAATACAGTATTTCACTGTCATTCCAGTGTAGAGTTTACCTAAAACTAGAATTTCAGACAGACTCCAGTTTCATTCATTAGTTGTAACAGGTTGCAAGATAGAACACTGTGTACACAATTAGTCTTAATAAATGCCTGCTCACCATCACAATTTTCACTGATGTGTAATCATTTTCCTTTGATCTAAAGTTCTTTAAACTTATTTCTCTCCTCTGTTATTTCTTAAAGTGTGAGAAAGACCCATTTTCACAGAGGTTGCTCTTTTTTTAAAAACTGGAGAGGGGAGACCCCATAGAATTCATGGTCAGGTCATCTTTAGTGTGTCTCACTTATTGGTCATCATTTTGAAGCTTCTCCTCCAAGATGACTTACTCAGCCAGGACTTCCTTCTGGTGTCAGTTAGATACTGTATTTTAACTTCTACACTCTCTCTTGATTCTATTTTGAAGCAAAAATGAAATCTTTAAATTCTTTTATTTTTCTCTTGCAGACTTTGCCTTCAAAAGAAACAACATTCTTAAACACTATACAAACACCTTGCCTGCAGTCAGCTTCAGCTTGGAGTAGCTGTGAACACCACTCAATGTCTCGGCTATTAAATGACCATGTATCAGAGGTAGAGTCCTCTTTCCACCCTGTTCTATCATTGCCATCAGGTGAGCCTCTTCATAAAAACATTTCTACCTAACTGAATATTTTCAATGGTGAAATCTAATCCTATAAATACAGGGCTGCTAATAAAATTTTATTTTATCAATTCATTTATCACTGGATATTACAACCAAACAGTTCTCCTAAAGAAACTAATCTAGTCACACAGAGCTGATGTTCAATTTCTGCAAGTTGATTTTTTAATTCTGTGGAAACCAATTGGAAAATAACTAACCTTTGATCTCCTTTTGACTCTTAAATTTTTAACATTTTATTGGTAACATGACTGTGCTCTCAGTAATAACAATCCAGTGTTCTTTTTCTAATGTTTTGTTTTACATGGAGATTATTTTCTCTGCTATCTAATATTATTTTATTTGATATCTGCATTGAATTTCTCTGAGAAGAAAACTGTCCATGTTGGTATAGTCCAACTTTTGAACCTCAAGAGCATCTGTAATCTACAATTGAGTGAAACTAAACCAAACTCAATGCCATTGAGTTGCTTCTGAGTCACAGCAACACTTCCTGGGTTTCCAAGGCTATAAATCTTTACAGAAGCAGAGTGCCTCATCTTTAGTCCGTGGAGTTGCTGGTGGGTTCAACAGCTGAGTAAAGGAGGCATATATATCCTTACATCCCGAAGGTGGCCTTGAATTTCTAGCTCTAGGGTTCTGTTGGAACCTTTCCAGTCTTGTCTACATTGAAACTAAAGTAAATATTTAGGGGAGAAAAGGAAATATCCTTTACACTGGTCGTCTCAGGGTCTGTTCTTTGTAGGGGGATATCCCATGTGGGCTTTTGTTTTCTTTTAGTTTGTGGTTCTAATCATCTTTTAAATTTTCATAATCAAGGGACTACTATTTGTAAAACACTATTTTTTAATATTTATCTCCCTGCCTTGAATCTTAGTTTGGTTTTACCAGTATTAGTGTGGCTTCTTAGATATACAGTACTTTGAAGTAAGTGCCTGGCAGAAGTATTTTATCCTGTCTTTGAAGAAACATTAATAATGAGAAACAGTAATCAATGACAATAATAATGCAGCCAAAATTTGATCTTAGCATTATCAGGCCCTACAAGCACATTACATTCTCTTGTTTAATTCTCACACAACTCCATGAGATACTATTGTCATTGTCTTCTTACATATGAGAAAATTGGAGCTTAGAGCTGTTACTTGTTCAAGATTACACAGCTAATAAATGATGGAGCCATGATTTGAACTGAAGTAATCAAGTCTCAGGAGTTCTGGTGACACAGTGGTTAAGTACTTAGATGCTAACCAAAAGGTCAGCAGTTTGAATTCACCAGGTACTCTATGGGAGAAAGGTGTGGTAGTCTGCTTCAGTAAGATTGCAGCTTTGGAAACCCCAGGGGCCAGTTCTACTCTGTGCCGTAGGGTCACTGTGAGTCAGCATCGAGACAGTGGCAGTGAATTTGGTTGGTTTGTTTTATAAGTTTCTAGAGACCATACTTCTATCATACTTCTATCTATTACTCTTTATTACTGCATTTCTGTTTTCTTGTTAGTACACCTTGAGACCTGTTATAAATGTCCATCACCCTAAGTCCTTATGTCCCTTCTAATAAATATTACTTTTTTTATCTACTAATTAGGGTCATACACTCCTTGCATTCATTTTAAAAAAAAAAAAAAAACTCAGTACCCACATATGTATCATGGGAGCTCTGGTAGTGTAGTGCCTAAGGCACTTGACTGCTAACCAGAAGGCTGGCAGTTCAAACCCACCAGCCACTCCTCGGAAGGAAGGTTGGGCAATCTACTTCCCTAGTGATACCACCTCAGAAACCCAAGGAGGGGTTGCTATGAGTCGGGTCCGACTTGAGGGCACATAACAACAACAACATATGTATCAAGTCACTGTACTAGGTGCAGGTGGAACCCTGGTAGTGCAATGGTTAAGTGCTTGGCAGCTAACCAAAAAGGTCAATGGTTCAAAACCACCAACCATTCTGCAGGAGAAAAGACCTAGTAATCTGCTTCCATAAAAATTATAGCCTTGGAAACCCTATAGGCAGTAAAACTCTGTCATTTTAGGGTCACTATGAGTCAGAATTGACTTGATGGCACGTCACAACAGACTAGATGCCAGGAGTATAAATATAAATAAAGCTTTCAAAGTACTTTCATTCTGCTTAAGGCAATTGAGATGTAAACTAATAAGTGCAATAAAGTGTCATGAAATATTTTGATGAAAGTCCTTAGGTCACAGTGTGGGTCCAAAGGGAACTATGTGGGTGGAACAAGGACCTTCCCTCATTACACTGTATTTTCCCACCACTCATGAAGAACAGTGAAACAGGTGATGTTCTCATTATAACAGTGATATTTCTTGGGAGGAATAAACTTATGTTTAGGTAATTGGAAAAGAACCGTAAATTGTTTAAACAGTATTTTAAGGGAGAGTACTTAATTTATATTATCATTTTCATTTTGTCATATAGTTTTCAAATGATCATAGGCTAGGATTGAAATCCATCCCACCTCTGTCCCTTGGGACAAACTCTGTGATGGTACTCATGAACCCATTATCTTTGCATATTTTTCCACACAGGTAGGACCTGCCATTGAAATATATCAATTTTTAAGTAATGAAGTGAAGCACAGTTACTTTATTAATTAGCTCTTGTATTATTGTGAGTAGAATATAAACACAGTCAACTGAACATGTTTTATTTGCCTCATCTTAATTCCTTTGCTGAAGGAAAGATGTTACCTTACTTAGGGTTATAGAGATGTCTGACCACATAACACTCAACACAGGAGAGATGCAGTCAACAGCAGTTCATGAGTCACAAGCACAGCTCAGGACAGTAGAACACCGTATGCTATGCAGAGCCACCTGAGGGATACACTCTGCAAGAGTGAACAAGTAGGGGATGTAGGAGGTAGACATTGTGGTAGCAAGACAGAGTGACCCCTTGTTCTTGCAGGAAGGTGTGAGTGGCTCATTTGAATAATTCTGCAAGCTGGCAAAGAAGTCAAGTCTGTTACTCAGGCACAAACAGGTGCTATCCCTGGTCCCCATGATAAGGAGGAAGCAGAGTGGGTAGGAGTGTGTAGGAGGACATGGTTAGGCCATTGGGGGTCCTGGCTGTCGATGTCAAGGCAGCACATATTAATTTTAGGCCTTAAACTATAACATCTCTAAGTCTCTATGTAAAAGAAGATTCATTTGTGATTCATAATACTAGTAGACCAAGGGAATGTGAAACTTGGTATTTTCATAAAAGTTTCCATCTGAATTATAGTGTCTTTCTCTAAGTAATTAAAAACATGTAAGTATATCTTTTGGAAACCTCACTATTTCAAATACAAACTTTATGGGGAAGGTGCAGAAATGACTTAGGGGTCTATCAAGTTTGACTGTGTTTTATTAAAGACATCATTGACACATTTATTTTTACTCATCTATAAATAGTATTTATTAGTAGTTACAGTTACTGTTCACTTTACATAATGTATTATTTGTACAGATAATTGGTAGCCATGTACAGTAGTTGTGACTTTTTAAATTTGCTTATTTTTCTAAGCTTATGTGCTATTTTTATAGAAAAGAAGCGATCTTACTATGACAGTCTGTAAAGAATGGAGTTCACTGAAAATACTTTTATTTTACTTTATCTTTCTAGATGTGCCTCTTCATTTTCACCTTGAAACACTGTTAAAAAAGACTGAAATAAAAGGAGATTTTGCTGAAAATAAACGTGTAGAAGAGTGTGTCCTATCGCCATCACCTGGTATGTCACATTTACAAATCTTGCACTTCTTACATCTTTCATACTTACTACTTCTGTTTTCTAAGAAAATAAAGTATAACAAAGAAATAAATGTAAATCTTTTAATTTTTAATATTTGTTCTTCACAAATCACACACACACATGCGAACGTGCACATGGAAAATACCCAGGAGAAATGTGATACTGTGAACTAAATGAAAATTATTAAGTATTATTGATAAATAGAAAATAAAATATAAATAATCAGTAAGAAACTCCATTCCTTAATGGTAAGATTAATAATATAAGGATATCAATTTTTCTTGTTAGTTTCTGTGTAATGCAGTGTAACTTTAAGTTCTATTAGACTTTAAGTAAACAAAATAATTCTAAAGCCTAATGCAACAATAAGTAGGGGAATTGCTGGAAAAAAATATTGAGAGAATCCAGTCCAACCCCATACAGAAACATGACATTATTCTGTAATATCACAGAATTTATTTTGCTGCACTTAGTATAGTAGATCCATGGAGTTAACCACATAACTTACACTTCATTATATGATAAAGAAAGAAATGTAAATTAATGGAAAAATGAAGAATTATTCAATAAACAGTATTAGTCTTTTGGGGAAAAGATTGTTTACACACTGACTTCATATGATATATCAAAATAAATCCTAGTTGGTTCTAAGAATTTTAAATAGCACATTAAAATGACAAATCTTAAAGAAATTAGAATGCAGTATTTATAAGTGCTCTGAATAGGGGAGGGGACATTGACTATGCTTAGAAGCAGTCAATAAGAAACACAAATCAATATGTTTTGTCAAAGCTAAAATCTTCTCAACATCAAAAACTTATACGAACTAAGATGAAATAATTATCTAACCTCAAAAATTCAAGAGTCTTGAATGCCTGTTACAACTGGAGTCCTGAAAGGTAGCAGATTTCAAAATAAGTTTATAAAAATCAGTTTTTATAAATGCCAACAATAACTCCTTAGAAGATATAAAGGAATAAATTGTCCTAGACTTACTGATGAGATATGAAATATCTAGGATTAAACTTAACAAGAAATTCCATGAAAATAACTTCCAAGTTTACTGAGGAACATAAAAAAGAGGAACTGCCTATGTGAAAGAGCCTGTTCTTGAGTTAGAAAACAGTATGGTTACTTAAGATGTCAGTTTTCCCTACATTAACTTATAAATGTAACATAATTCTAATCATAATTATCGAAGGTGTTTTCCTTTTAAAAAAAAAAAAAAAAACTCACTGCTGTCAAGTTGATTTGACTCATAGAGACCCCTCCTTGGGTTTCCAAGGCGGTATCTCTATGGACATAGATTGCCCAAACTCCCTTCCGAGGAGTAACACCACCAGAGCTCCCATGTTCCTTTTAGGACAAAATTATTCTGGAGTTAATCTCAGAGAAACAAGGTTGAAGAACAGTCATAAAATCCATGAGGAGGAGGTTGTGCTACCAGATACCAAAATTGTAATGCTATAATCATTGAAATATTGTGGTACTTGGCAACAAAAGTAAATAAAAAGCTTAAGAGGCAGACCCATGTGTTCATGTTACAGATGCATAGTGTTAGAGCCAGGATTCCAACCCAGGCAGTCTGGTCCACAGTCCCTGCTCTAAACAACTAGCTAAACTTTTGTTTTCTCTACAAGAAGTGCCATGAAGTAATGACTCTTTGGAAAAAATAAACTAAAATGAGGTGTCTACTTCATACAGCACATCAAAATAAATTTAAATTGATGTCCAATAAAATGTTATTCTAGATATGTTACAGTTGAATATTAAAATGACATCTTAGAAGAATTAGAAGACAAGCTGGTGACCATGCTAATGAGAATTCTCCCAGCCCCCTTTTACTGGATGCCGCTGTGGCAGACACTGGGCACAGGGTTGAATACTTGGGCTTATTACCTTAGTAAGTTTAAACAGAACAACCAGTTCTGGCAAGGCCCTGGTAAAACCAGCACCCTCAAAATATTTTAGATAGCATCAAGAATTGACACAAGCCTTTTGGGAAGCACTGTGAGAATGCATTGGAAACCTTTAAAATGTTTAATTTTTTAATAAGCTCATTGAGGTGTTCCTTTTGCACCCATTACAATTAATGCTTACTGAACTGTCCACTCTCTGTTCTGATTCAGTAATTCCAAGTACCTAGTATAAGAAAATAATCCTAATGAAACTGCCTTTATCCTCAAATATATTTATAACATTATTTGTGATACTAAAAAAGTGAAAACAACTTGAAGAGCATACTGGAGATGTGGTTAAACCATCCACTTCAGTACACTATGCAGCCTTTAAAAATACCTTACAAAAAAAAGTCATACAAGTTCATGTCAGGATGGAAACATTTTACTTTAATGTATGGTATGATTAAAACATGTAAATATGTTTCTATATTAACCAAATGCAATGTGTGGTCCTTGTTGAGATCTTAATTTGAACAAACCAGCTATATACACACACACACATATTTTTAGACAAAGAAATTTGAACATGGACTGGATGTTAGATAATATTAATGAATTATTGTTAATTTTGTCATACGTAAGAGATGACATATTTATAGATGAAAAGACTTAATATCTGGGACATGCTTTAAAACACTGTGCAAAAAAAGTTGGTGGGGAGAGAGATGAACAAAATTGGTCATGAGCAGTAAACAAAGACAGTGAACACCAAGGACAAGGAGCAATTGTCTGTACATGGGGACAAAGACCAAAGCAGTAAGTATGGTATGTGTGGGGACAGACTTCATGATATAATCAATGCAGTTGTCCTGAGGCTAATTTTCTTTTTTAAAGGAAAAATATGTCTGAGTGTAAGAATACACATAATAGCAATACCATGATGATGATAATTATCATATCCAAAGGGAATAGTAAATGAGAGAATCAGAAGACTATTAGGTAACCATTTAAAAAGGTAACAGTGAAGAGTGAGTTATGAGATAAGCTAGACATTCATTCTTATCGAAATGACAACTTACGGTTTCATATTTGAAATGTTTTATATATGTGTGAATTATGACATATGTATGTATATGACTGAGAGTAAATTATTTGTTATGTTAGTGAGATTAGTTATTTTTCTAATGTTGCTGTTTATCAAACTTAAAAAATTAAGGCAATGTAAGCATGTCAGGCAGAGAATAATTGTAATGTACCAATAATGTAATGATATGTTAGTAATGGGAAATTTAAAAAGATAGGGATGGAATACATTTGAACTGAAGTCTGTAGTAATAATAGGCAAATTAGCAAAGTGTAAAGAAATAAAATTTCACGTTTTGTGTCCCAATATCTCATTTCCTACCACTTCTACCCCAAATTAAGCATTCTGAAAGCAGAGGCAGTTGGTTCACTGGCAGAATGTCTCATTTTCCATGAAATAGATCCAGGTTCAATGCCCAGCTAATGCACCTCAAGTGCAGCCCCGCCCAGTCTGTCTGAGGTTTGTGTGAACTGCTGTGATGCTGAGCAGTTCCAGCAGTTCCCACAGGAAGCAGACCAGAAGAAAGTCTGGGGATCTGCTTCTGAAAACAGACCAGCGAAAGCCCTCTCAGTCACAGCGGTTCAGTCTCATTGGCCATGAGGTGGACGTCAGCTAACAATAGGTTTCATCCTACATTAAGTATGTGTCTTTGGTTACTAGTTATTAATTTTTCTTTTATTGTGATTTCTACAGAAATAAATAAAACTAAAGTTCAACATTTTTTAAACAGCTACTGTGTACCAAGCAGACTAGAAGAATCAAAGGTG
This sequence comes from Orycteropus afer afer, assembly GCF_000298275.1. NCBI lineage: Eukaryota > Metazoa > Chordata > Mammalia > Tubulidentata > Orycteropodidae > Orycteropus > Orycteropus afer. Next base: position 22,191,664 of record NW_006921589.1, read on the forward strand.
ACTCACAGGAAATCAAATAAATTATAATAGGGGGAAGCTGACACACAAATAACTATTATGGGCACAGATACATGATTAATATGCTCTGCAATGAAGAGGGGCTGTATAAAGCTACCTAGGGAAAAGAAAAGGAGAATTTAGGGAGGGGGTTGGGGGGGAATCCGTGCTTCTCAGATTTTAATGTGTAAATGAAATATTTGCGAGATATTGTTAAAATGTGTATTTTTATTCCATTTTAAGTCTGGGATGGGGCTGGCGACTGTACATTTCTAATAAGATCCTCCCAGGTGATTCAGATGCTACTGGCTCATACTGAATAACAAAGTTGTAAACAAGGGACATAAACACAAAACAGTGTGATGTATTCAAGGATATACAAATAGCTTGGTATTCCTGGAGGGTAATGGGTGTGAAGGTAAGTAGACGATGAGGTCAGATTTTTGAGAACTGTGCCAGCGAGCTCGGATTTATCTTACACTGTCCATGAGATTGCGACAGCATTGCTGACTTTAAACAAGGAAATAGGAAAAAGCCAAACTGTAGTGCACTAAAGTAAATAGATGATTAAGTCTCATCAAGAGGAAACACCAGACAACCAATTTAAGGAGACTGTAATCACCAAGGATTGCTAGGCGTCTGAATTAAGTCAATGGCAGTGGGTTTGGGTTTTTTTTTTTTTTGGTACTCACCAAAAAAAATAAAGTCATGAAAGACAAGGAAAGATGGTAGAACTATTTCAGATACAGGAATTAAAAAAAAAGAGAGATGTGACAACTGGATACAATGAATGAGTCCGAAATTTTCTATAAAGAACATTATAGGGATAATTGGTGAAACTTGAATAAGGTCTATAGTTTAGACAGTAATACTGATCTCTTGATTCAGAAAATTGTGTAGTGATGTAAAAGCATTCCCTTGTTTTTGAGAAATGTGTTTAAGGCTAATGAGGCACCATGTCAGTAACTTAATCTCATTTGAGTTCAAAGAGATAAAGCAAATGTGGTAAAACGTTAACCTTTGGGGATTCTGAGTAAAGGGTGTGTGGGAATTCTGTCAGTTTCTATAAAAATGAAATTAAGTAAAAATGTATTATTCTTAAGAGTGGATAGATGAGAGAATAGCAGCACTACAGCCTAACCAGGGAAGCCAGAAACTTACGGTTGTGTCTTCAGCCGCATTCCTATCTAAACCTGTTTCCAGGCTGTCAGTGATGTACTATCTAATCTGCTCTGTCTTCGTGTCTACCACTTTCATAATCCAACCTAAGGATCTCTTATCTATACTGTCCCTCCAATCGCTAGCCAGAGTGACCTTTTCAAAATGTAGATGTCACACCTGCTCCCTATGCCCTACTTACATAGTCTGGCTCTTGCCTGCCTCAGGGTTTGCCACCATGTTCCCTTACTTTCTCCACTACAAGGCTGCTGTTCGGTTTCCCTGCTCTTTGCTGTCATAGGCCTTTGCCCATGCTATTCCCTTGTCCTAGAATACTTTTTCTTCCCCTTGCATTAAGCTACTTCAGTTCATCTTATCACTCCCTCTGGGAAACCCTTTCCTAAGAGCTCTTACTAGGTCAGATCCATCAATTACATGTTCTCAGTAACATCCTGCATTTCTTTTCAATAATATATTAGTGTTGCAATTTTACTTACATTTCTGTGAAATTATTTAAAGCCTCTAAACCATAAGAAGGGCAGAAACTATACCTGTTTCTGCCCACTGCTGTATCCCCAGGGTGTAGCAACGTGCCTGGCATATAATGGCTTCTCCTTACAGACTGAAGAAATGGATGGCAGGAGGTATGAGAGATACTTCTTGTTGTTATGTGCCGTTGAGTGGGATTTGACTCATAGAGACCCCTCCTTGGGTTTCCGAGGCAGTATCACTACGGAAGTAGATTGCCCAGCCTTCCTTCTGAGAAGTGGCTGGTGGGTTTGAACCATTAGCCTTCTGGTTAGCAGTCAAGTGCCTTAGGCACTACGCTACCAGAGCTCCCTGAGAGATACTAGCTATGTCTAATGTTTTAGGATGGAATCTAGGAGAGGACTTGGGAAGAAAGGAACTATAAAGCAGGGAGGGTTCTCTCAATAGGACAGGTGAAAGTAATGCCTGGAGTTAGATTCTGAAATTGTCATACACTATCTACTGTTTCAAGGAAACATTTCCTACTATTGTAATCTTACAGAGACCAAGAATAATTCATAAATGCTAAATATGAAGGATTTATTTGAATAAAATTCAGTACAAACATCACATTCTGTGATGGGTAAGGTTTCTCCTCAAAGATTGATGTGCCTCTAAAGACGAGGGTGAACTGCTTTTAGAAAACAAGAGGCATTAATTATGTACGATTTACTTTCAAATACTCCTAAAAATTTTTTTCATTACCAAGAGTGGGCATTAACCTGTATGCCTTTGAATTGTGGTGTTGGTGAAGAATACTGAAAATACCATGGACTGCAAGAACAAAAAATCCGCTCTGGAAGAAGTGCAGCCAGAATGCTCCTTAGAAGCAAGAGTGCCCACCTACTTTCATCATGTTGCCACAAGGGACCAGTCCCTGGAAAAGGATGTCATGCTTGGTAGAGGGTCAGCGAAACAGGGGACGCCCCTCAATGAGATGGACTGACACACTGGATGCAACAGTGGACTCAAGCACAGCAGGTCGTGAGGATGGTGTCGGACCTGGCAGGGCTTCGCTCTAATCACAGGGTCGCGGAGTCCGAGCCGACTTGACGGCATGTAATAACCATCTGGGCCAAGCGTATGGACGTTTTAAATCCCACCTCACACAATTCTAGTTACTCTTTACAGGAATTACCTTAGACCTGCCATCTTATTTCACTTGGCTATTTACCATCATTTTTCTTTTTGGGAGTTAATGGGAAATATTGGGCACTATCTTAGAATCCTGCCTACCATATCTTCCGTCAACTTTTAGCCATTTTATTTTCTTGCATGCAGTTTTCTGTATGTCCATGATTCTCATTCCTTTGCAGTTTAACCCCTCTGTAACTTTTAAGATCTTCATCTTTCATATGCTGATTTTTCTTTTTCATTTGCTGTTTGACATTTAAGCGAGTTCTATGAAATCTTGGAGTTGATTATGGAAGAACTCTTGGCTATCATATTTTCAGTTATTGCCCCCCCTCATTCCCCCTTCTCTTGCTACTCTACTTTGGTTCGTCTTCCCCCTCACCCCCAATCTATGTATTGCTGTGGATTGTGGAATTCCTCTTCTACCTCACTGATTTTTATTTTCAGCCGAGTATTTTCTACTGTTGAGCCCAATTACTGATTTTACTAAATTTCAATAAGTATATGTTCTATTTTTGAGATCTTTCTAAAGGGGCCCATCCATTGGTTGGTATTGATAAAAGACCTGTTAATCTGTATTCTGTTAATGTTCCAGTAACTGTTTCTTGAGATGGTTCTCCCATCTGCTGCACCTTTTGTTGTGTTGATATTCCCATTTTGGAGTCTTGTATATTCATTTTTAAAATTGATATTCCCAGTAAGACTACAACTGCTACACTATATATGGGATCACTGATGAGAAGGGTAGTTTGCACTCTCCACAATTTTCAGAGAGAATTAGGGATGAACAGGGCGTTTCAAGGTGAGGCACTTGGGCTTGTTCTATTTACCTCATCCATTTCTCGGCCCTAAACTGTTGAGACACTTCATCAAGGTCACATAGCTGGGGTGTCAGCATGCGTAGTCATCCTGTCTACTACTACAAATAATTATCTTGTTTGTTCCCTTTTCCTCTCTCCAGGTGTATAACACCTTTGGTGTTGATTACACATTCTGTGGCAATACTTTCCGTTGTGTTTCTGCTCTGGGTTTCCTCTTCATATTCCACATGGTTTTAGTCTTTCAGATCCCTCAGAATTTTTTCTTTACTCACTAGTTCCATGTATCAATGTATAAAAATCTTGTCAATCATTTTTAGGGTCCTTTGTCATTGTGAAGCCAGAATCCTAGTCACAGTTGGTAGGTTATGCTTTCCATTTCAGTGGAGGTGAGAGGTGGACACTTCAGCCTACTCATTTCCTTTTCTAATTCTTTCCACATTTCCAACTTCCCCCAAAAGAAAGCCAATTTGGTTATTAATCCAACACTGGACATATGGGGGTTCAGATACACAGTAGCAGTCACTTAGTATTTATTTACCACTTGCTCACATTAGACTTCCTTCTAATAATGGTTACAAGAATTCATTCAATCCTCATAACCCTGAATAGCTGGGGAGATGTTTTACAGATGATGCAACTGAAGCACAGAATGTGAAGTGACTTAAAATTATGTTAAATTCAACTAAAAAAGTGCAAGGGTGGTGCAAGGCATTTTCAGAGGTGGATGAAACCTGGTTCTTACTTTCCAGGTGTTCCAGTCTGTTGTGACCTGTAGAATCTTACTTCGTCCTGAGTTACTTCCAAATTTAAGGGTGAGCCGGAGCTAACTTAAGGTGTCAGCCAAAATTTACAGATCTCAACCAATCCTAACCTTATAAAGTTTGGTGATGGAAAACGTTGAGAACAGATCACCTTTTCTTTGCATCTCTTTCAAATAATAGAGCAATTATAGGAATAATTAGAAACTTGCTGAGGATGTTTTTAAGGAATCCTGTTCTGAGAAAGTTTTCCATCTTGGTACTTAAGCATTTGTTTCATTATCTGTAATGTTGAACTTAAAATTCTGCAATATAGTTAAGTAAAATAAATTAACATGTTTATTATCTGTTAAGGAACTAAAACTTCACATTTCCTTTCATTTGTTTTAGTACATAGTACTTCTCTCAATCAATGGAGAAATAGATATTCACCCATATGTAAGCCTCAAATAAGGTCAGGATCTTCTGCACAACCGTTACAGGGAAGAAAGAAAAGACATTTGAGTGAAACGGCATTAGGTAGGTTAAAAAGAGGATATGCACACTAGTGTTAAAAATCATGGCAAACTCCATTATTTCCTTTCTATGTTCCCCGACTTAAAAGTTATCTTTTACCTCCTCCTGGATACCATTTCATGTCCATGATGATGTTCTAGACACAAAGTAGGGTTTGTCTGGGGATTTGGGAAGGACAATTGCCATAATTATTGTAAACAAAAATGGCAAGATACATACTAAAAAGCAAATTATTAATCTTTCGGTTCTCATTCATTGTTTCAGTGGCTGTAACACTCTATACATTAGTCAGATACTCCCAGATCAAGTATACTACTATGTCCAAGGTGTACTAGAATGCAGTGTAAAAAAAAAGAGACTTTATTTCTACTCACTAGAAATTCTACTAAAAGACCAAGTTGCTATCTGATAATTACTACCTAATCACCTAGAAATTTAACAGATTCCCACCCATGTCTAGAAGTTCCCTTAAACTTTTTGGCACCTCATTCTTAAAGTACATGTGTCTCTTCATAAGATGCATTATGAAATACACATCACCTACAATAGTGTTTCACTTGAATTGAGACTTTACACCTGACTTTGTTTATTGGAAATACAAGGATAGAACAGTAAGTGAAACACCACACTATAAAAAACTAACTGGACAACTCCCAAAGTGCAGGACATTTCTCAGTCACCGTAACAAGCTGCTGCCATGGAAAATAGGACTATTCTACATTATAAGACATTTAGAAAATGCCAGTTTCAATGTGTGGGTCCCGATCTGGACAAATTAGCTATAAAGGACATTTTTTCATTAAATATGAAAAATGCAAATATGGATTGGGTATTAAGTTTTAAGAACTCAGTAATGTTATTTATACTATATAGAAAAATATTAAAGATTCAGACTAAAATAAAATAAACAATGGCTGTAAATAAGTGAATATGTGTATATGCACACACAAAAATGAGAACAAAACAGGAAGAAAAGAGAAGGACATGGGGTAAATAGATAAATCGGAGAACATAAGTAAACTAGTATGTATCCTCAGAAGAATTTTATAAAAACAAGATACTACAAAAAATGAATACCAGAAAACAAGAACTTCAGGAAAATAGTGCTCTACCAGTAAAAAAAAAAAAAAAAATAGCATACTCAGATGTTAACATCTCCAGAAAGTAGAACAAAAAGTCAAAGACATGAAAAAAATGAGAGGACTGGAAAATAGAGGATATCAAGATAATTATGGGGCAGGGGGACACGGACTGTGAGTGAAGTTATTTATGTTTAGTGTTTTCTGATATATTCATTTTTTAAAAAAGATAAGGAATAATATGTCATCTAAATTAGTAAAATAATTCTAACAAAACCTATCAGCCATGTTTAATGCGTGACAGTCTCTATGGTTCTTTCTATGGCAGGAGAAAGAACTAGATTTGAAGAATTTGCTTTTCAGTGCAGAGAACCAGGATCCCATAGCAATTTTACTGCCGTTACTAATGTCAGCGTTCTAACAAAACACCAGAATACATCCTCACAAGTAGGTATTTTTCTTCTGTTGTGCTCTAATTTTGTATATGAACTTGAAAACCAGCAGATTTTTTTTAAAGATTATCTTGGTAATTTTTAACAGCCTTTATTTAGTAGTACATATATTAACATATTTAAAACTATCTTACTAGGAAGTAATGGATTTTTTTTTTTTTTTCTTTAGCTAGGAAGCAAATAGTTCAGTACCATTATGGCTTCTTACGGTGTTAAAAGATGAACTTCATTATGGCTGTCCCTACTCCCTAACATGAAGCCACATGCAGCCTGCATAGAATTCAGACTTGTCTTCTTTTTGCTGGTTATCTGGCCAGGCAGTAGACTAAGTTGAAAAATAGAAGGGTTTAGGACAGACTGAAGTTCAAGGACCAGGAGCACATAAATGAAGATAGTAGTCTTCCTAAGCTCTGGTGATGCAGTGGTTAAGGCGCTTGATGCTAACCAAAAGGTTGGTGGTTCGAACCCACCTGCTGCTCCACAAACGAAAGATGGGAGGTCTGCTTCTATAAAGATTTACGTGTTGGAAACCCAACTGGGGTCGCTGTGAGTCGGAATCGACTTGATGGTAGTGAGTTTGGTTTTGGAGTCATTCCTAAATGACTCGCCAAAACATACCTCATAGCTTTTCCCAATAGCGAGTTTGTCAAGTGATCATTTTATTGGCATTTAGGGTGCTTTATGTTAACTTTTTTAAAATAGAATTCTAAGGCATTTACATTTTTTATGGTCTTGAAAATAGGCTTTTATATGTACACACACAAATATACACTACATTTCTGTCAAGAGATTGTATTGGTTTACTGAAGATAGGTATGCTCTCTTAATTGTTTAACAGTTTATAGCCAGATTTATAATGGCACAATTAGTTACAAAACTGTTTTATGTAACTCATAAAAAGGGTATCACCACAAGTAATTACAGATGCTACTCTCTAAAACTACTGTAATCTTGTTTGCAGAATACTGCAAGACGGAGACTAAGAAGTGAGAGCTCTTATGACATAGATAACATTGTAATTCCCATGTCATTAGTGGCCCCAGCTAAGCTGGAGAAACTCCAATATAAGGAAATACTTACTCCAAGGTATGTATACTTACATCTTTTTCCTTGCTTTTCTCCAAAAATGTTTAATTTCAGTGTAATGTTAGAATATTTATTTGTAATTAAGAGATGCCCCATTTCCTTTCCCACTTGTATAAATAACCATGCAAGAGAAATGGTGAAAAGAAACTTTACATTACTCATGCTGAAGAAATAGTGCCATATGGTATCACAGCTTTCCATCTCCCTTCTTATTAAGAATTGGAGTCCCTAGGCTGACTGACTTTAGCACTCTTAAGTCTTTTTTCATTCACTGATATTTAGGTATCTATTATGTATATGGCACTAAAAGTTAATTTAGGAATGTAATTAAGTATACAAACAATCCTTGCCTTTAAAAAAGGTTTGCATATGTTTGTAAAAAAGAATTCAAAGAAAGCGCTTGTTTTTGCGTGGGGTATTCACACTGTAAGATAAACACTTCGATGTGTTGTCAAGTCAGCAATAGACACATCTAATAGGAACATGAGTTCAAAGGGGAGATCTGGAAGCACCAGAGTAGGAAAGTAAAGAGGGTATTTTCATAGGGAGAAGCCTCAAGACACGCACAGGCTTAGCCAGAGACTGAGGTTTTGTGTACAGTGATTAAGAGCAGGTAACGCTATAAATGTATATAGACGATCATACATAGATGTGCTCCACATGTGCAGTAAAGCTGGTCATGATTTGAGCTTGGAGACAATTGCAGTAATTCCTGTCTCTCTCTACTCTAGCTAATTTCTTAACTTCTCCTTTTGAGGTATGAAGAGAAATACTCTATGTAGTACTGAGAGAGCTCCCACATAAATGAGGGATAACACTAGCGGTTATGCAGTTCTGTAGCAGCAATGTTTTTCAGTGTGTGATGTGCGGAAACTGGCTCATAGCCAAAGTCGTTGTGAAATACAGAGGAATTCTGTGAGTCAGACGTTAAATTGTTGATAGCTTTAAAAAGGCCATGGTGGGAGTCTCGTACCAAAGAAACTGGCAAATGCTATGAATCAAGGCTCTTCTTTTTCTTCTTTCCTGAGCCAGTTTACCAACCTACTACTACTGACTTAATACAAAATTAGTCCAGTTGGTTGAACATGCAGCTATGCAGAAGACTATTCACTGTAAGGCCAAAAATAAAGTCTCATTTTCTCCTTGTACATTTCTCATATGACAAATACTTTTTCTCTTTTAAAAAAGAAATGTATTTTTTAAAAGAAAACAATTTGAATTATGGAATTCCCAAGGACAGAACACACTACTGCATTTAGCTGTGCTTAGAGAATTGCTGAGTTTACACAGATGAATAAAAAGCTGTGTGAAATTGGTTTCTATCTTCAACAGCTGGAGGATGGTTGTTCTTCACCCCTTGGATGCCTATAATTTAGGTGAAGAAGAGGTAAGATACCTTTCAGTTAACTGGATAATTACACATTGTATGATGCATTTCTGATGCTCAAGGAACAAAAGAACTTTAAGCCCCTTAATACCTGATTGTTTGTGAAAAGAAAACTCTCCAAAAAGATTTATTAATTTCATTAGAAAAGTAATATTTTTGTGCAGATTTGACTACAAATAATATATAAATATATGGGAATAAAGAAAAGCAAAATAAACCATTTGTTTATGTAACTTGTTGAGACATTGAATTTATGTGAATATTGACATTTATTCTCAGCATTAGTCATATTTTTTTTTCTGAGGAGATTGTCTTAATTAGTATCCATGTCTGTAATACCATATTTCAAATCTTGTGGCTATATTATTTGTTAATTTGAAAATTTCTGGACTTTAGAAAAGTAATGTGATAACCTATATCATGTAATCGTCATAGGGCATCGCATTCCCATTATCAAATGTTAGTATTTCTATAAGGAGAAACAGTCACAGCATGATACATTAAATATAGCCTCACATCATTTGAGGTCACCAAAGGAATTATAAAAACTTGTCTTCTCAGATTTTTGAATTTTGAAATTGCAGGTAAGAAATTTTGGACTGTTATCAGTGAAACTTAAATCTTAAGACTAGAACATTACAAGGGAAAAATACTATATGACCAAACAGTTTCCAAACTGATGAGCTCTAGAAGCAGTATTCTGTATAAGATACTTTCTTTCTATCATGGAACCATCTTTCTATAAACAAAACACCCTGTGGTTGGTCCCCTTTTGCCAACTTTCACAATTACCTTTGCATGGCCCCACTCACTGCTATTTCAGAATGATACTTGCCAGGAAACACACATTCTTAAAACACCATAATCAAAGTAGCTGTCAAGATCAGAACATCAGATAAATCATTCATTAAACTCTGATTTCTATTACACAATTTTACTTTTCTTTGATATTAACATGTTCCTAGAACAGTGTGTGGTCCCTAATGGGCTATCAATGAAACTCTGTCGAATGAACATTAAAAATACTTTAAAAAATTGCTGCAGCAAATAGTAAGCACTTTGAACGCATCTGTAATCTAGGTAAATCTTCAAATATGACCCAACAGTAAAAAGTCTTATTTAAATTCAATTTTCATCTCCCTCTTTCCAGGCATTTGATGTTCATCTCATAACTATCATTGGCTCTCTTGGCTTAAGACTACGTTTATTTTAAAGTTTTCTTCTGATTTTTCTCTTGATAAGGAACTGTTTGTAACCTAACCTCATTTTTTATAAAGTTTCTAATAAAAGCAGCAGTGAATTTTTATTTCTAATTCCAGATAGAAGATCTTTCTGATGAAGTCTTCTCCCTAAGACACAAAACATATGAAGAGAGAGAGCAAGCCAGGTGGTCACTATGGGAGCAGAGCAAGTGGCACAGAAGAAACAGCAGGCATGTATCATAAAATATAAACCCAAAACTGTGGTACCATGCAGAGGGATAAATACGAATTTTGAAGGAGGCCACTATAAAGGAAGAAAACATAATGACATAAAACATCAGCTACTTGTGTACTAGCAATGAAACAATGCACAGACTGAGCTTGTATTAAACATATATTTAGGCTAATTACATAAATGAATTTCTGTATTTTTATCCCATTCTATTTCTCACATTCACTGTCAGCCTCAGGAATAAGTAATCTGTTTTAATGTACATACTTCAAAAATGTTTTTCTTAATTTTTTTTCCCTCAACTTGTCCAATTAAAAAGCAAATAACCTAAAATACCTGGAAAAATGGAAATAACCATAAGATATAATTTTATATTTGAAAGAATCCCTAAAATGATCATTTTGAACAAGATGGAGATGGGCATTTTATATGTTTACATTTGATTATATTTAATATAACCAAACCTCAAAAAGCAAATTCACGTGAAATCTCATAGTTTACTTTAGCTAAGAGGACCCTCTTCTGTAATTAAAACTCAAACTCACTGCCATCAAGTCACCTATGACTCATAGTGACCTCTCCTTGGGTTTCCGAGGTAGTATCACTACAGAAGTAGATTGCCCAGTCTTCCTCCCGAAGAGTGACTGGTGGGTTTGAACTGCCAACCTTCTGGTTAGCAGTCAAATGCCTTAGGCACCATGCCACCAGAGGCATTTTTCTGTTTAGATATCAAACCATCCAGATATGCTGTGTAGATCCATTATTCCAAGCCATCTTAATTAACATATACGAGACTCAGTTCTCATCTTTCTCTACATTCCAGAGATAATTATAGTGAGTTGCATGGTATGGCTTTTCTATAGCCATAGTTTTTGTAACTTCCTCTGGATTACTGGTTGGAACCATGAAATTTGTCAACTTGGCTGGGCAGCTGGTATTAGTTATTTCCTATAATAAGACTGGCAATTAATTCTGCGGTTGAATTTGCTGTGAACAACTAAGTTGCTGCTCCTGATTGTTAAAGTCATCCACGTGGGGTGTTTCTATTGGTGCAGTAGTAAGTAATCTTCTGGGAAAGTTTGCTCTCTCTCAGGTGTATAGAACTCTGATGTTGGATTGGTTAGTTTTGTCACTATGCCAGGCTTAAAATGAGCCCTCCTAGAGGCAGAGGGAGCTCTGGTAGCATAGTGGCTAAGACACTTGCCTGCTAACCAGACGGCTGGCGGTTCAAACCCACCAGCCACTCCTTGGAAGGAAGGTTGGGCAATCCTACTTCCGTAGTGATACTGCCTCGGAAACCCAAGGAGGGGTCGCTGAGTCGGGTTTGACTCGACGGCACATAACAACAACAGAGGCAGAGAGGTTCTCACTACAGGCTGAAAGAGATGCCTAGGGGCTGAGATGGCAGCAGTGGAACCAAGAGGAACGGGACAGAACGGCAGGCTTACCTGGCCTGCAGAGACCAGGCTGAAAGGCCAAGGGCCAGAAAGGCATGTCTATGGGCACAGCAGGGGACACTGTCCTGATTGAGGAACTGTATCCAAAGCACATTCCTGAGCGCATTCCTGAACTTGAATTGTAGCCTGCTGCTTCCCTAATAAACCCCATAATCTGTGAGTTCTGTGTGGCCACTGCAGCTGATTATCGAACCCAGCAAAGAGGTGGTGGGTGCCATGGGAGGGACAATAGGTATCAAGGTTGGTATGAGGGCTGGAGGAAGTGGCATTTCTGGCCTCATAGGAACAGGCCTTGGGCTGCTGATAGTAATTCCGTCTTCCTCTTATGTACTTTAAAAAAAAAAGGAAAAAAAAAAAACCGACCTCCTTGCCACTTTGGCAATTCCTCCTTTCTTACCTTCCTAAAAACAGAAGCAAACAACAACAAAAATAATGTTATTAATTTGACAGAGGATTTCATAAAGTAGTAGTTAAGCCTTTGATAAACAGCATTAGGAAGATCAGCTGTGAATTTTTAAAATATTTTGGGCAGAACAACTAAGGGAAGAAAAGCTACCAAGTGAACTTGATTTGGGTTGTTCATAAAATATTAACTTCTCAAGAAGTAACAAAAAAAATATGTATTTTCTTATTAGAGCTTTCAGTAAAAATGCTGAAGGACAGGACTTGCTTTGGAAAGACTACACTGACTTCAGTAGTGGTCAGCACTGTGCGATTCAAAGTCCTCCTAAACTTCCTTCAGAAAGTCATGATGCCTGTGCACATGGACCTCCTTCATTAAATGAAAGTCAAGAGACCAAGGTGAGTACATGACTTCTTAAACCATTTTTCAATTACCTTTAACTTATTTTTACTGATTTTGTTGTTGTTGTGCGCCATCGAGTCAGCCCCGACTCATAGCGACCCCTCCTTGGGTTTCCGAGGCAGTATCAGTACGGAAGTAGGATTGCCCAACCTTCCTTCCGAGGAGTGGCTGGTGCTAATTGAAATTAAGGATTTATTATTACAAAAATTCATTAAGACATAAGAATCAGGATCCTGCATTCGTTCAACCACTAACTACAAAACTTGTCAGCACAAATTTCCACCTACTCACCTAATTATTAGGGAATGGGGATTCTATGAAAGTTTTCTTGTGAAAACAAAGCTGGTAAACAGAATTGTAATAAACGTTTAACTGCTTTTACTTGTCCTCCTTGTACGATTTTTACTTGTCTCTTCCTAGATCTATTTCTAACTTCAAGGAGGGTGTTTTCTAACACTGCATTCCTAAAGCTCATGTATTTTTCATCAAAATCAGGTGTTGGAAAAGATTCCGAACCATGTCTAGAATGGCAGGAGTAGAAACTACAGAAATTGATAGATAAGTTGCAGAAAGCTTAGGGAAGGAAATGTCAATAGGTGTCTCATGGGATAGAAATTAAGATACTGAAGTAGAAGATCAAACTTAAAAATACTTTTAAGGGGCTTTCCCTAAGTGCTTCTAGGCTAAAAACAAAGACCAGTGCCCTAGTGCAGTTGTCCTCTTCTTGGCAGAGGCCAAATGAAAAAGCAGCTCCCAATAGTTAAACTATGCTTAGTACAGTCCATTTTGAGGTGCTAGGTACTGAAATCCACAAATTTGTACATTTATGTGCTAAACTAACAGAACAATAGCTAGTAAAAATTAGCATTTACAAATTAGTTGGTAAGTAAACTTAAACAAAATACATAATAGAAACTTAACTGAAATGTTTTCCCTTTCAGTCTCTGTGTTGGGAACGAAGGGTTTTTCCACTGAAGGATGAAGCCTTGCTATGCCAAGATGAAAAAAATGATCAGACTGAAAGGTCAAGCACAACTTTCCATGGTGAAGTCTACTATACCAGTGTGCCGGAGAATGGCAACCATCCAAAAAAGCAATCAGTAGATGGAATGGAAGAGTACAAAACCTTTGGTTCAGGACTTACTAACGTTAAAAAAAATACGTGACAGGGAACAGGCTGGTTAAGCAAAGTATGTAACTGAAGGGAAAACAGGATTAAAAAAGAAAAAAAAAAGTCCTGTTCTTGACCTCTACGCCTCCCAGTCACAATTCCAGAATAAGAGCATGTACTGCATGTATTATTCTTTTATGCTGTTTATGAAACAAGCAAGTTACATCTTTCTTTTCTTCTTGAACCACAGGAGTAACTAACTTTCCACCTATAGACAAGTGCTAGTGATTTGCACTTACCATGTAAATCACTAGCACCAAGAATTTAACTGCTGCAATATGATGTCAAATCACATTACTGGGTCAGTCATGTTAAGATTACCACCCCCCCACACACACACACACATATACAACTACTGGTCAAATGACAGCTATTCATTTTTACAATAAACATTGTAACTGACTAAAATCATCTCTGAAGTAAGTAGATTAGAATATACATATGTGTGTACAGCATATACACACATACATACTCATGAACATATATGTATTTTTTCAAAACCATTGGCAGTAACCCAAACCACCTAAAAATACAGTTATGAATTAATCCATGAAATGTAAGCTTCATTTTATATATAAAGAACCACAGGTTTCCACTGACATCTTAAAGTCTTAATTACGGTGAAGGAGGTTTTCTTTTTCTTTTTCTTTTTTTTTTAAATGTTTAACCAAAAGTAGAAGTCATTTATGGAAATTCCTATACCAGACAGATAACACAATGCTCATTTATTTGAATCACCGATTTCTGCTGGACTAACCACAGGCTATTTTGTATTCACTCCTAACATTTAAGACAAGCAAAGTAGACTTAAATATTGATGCATTTTAAAAACTATCACATCTTTGAAAACCCAACTTTTAGTTTTACCTTCTTTATTTTACTGGGCCATAAGAACTGTGATATATTTCACGAAGAGAAGATACTAATTTAAAATGAACAAACAGGAAAGTCATATAAGTATAAAATAAAAAATATTATTATTTGGAGCTAATTGGTCATTCCTTGCCATAGCTATTCAAATAAACATTTAGTACTACCTTCTATCCTTAAGTGAGATTTAAAAATTCTCAGCTAATGTTTCAATATGGGATACTGAAAACTGTATATTAGAGAAATTGCTTCTGAAGGTATTCTACAATTTTTTTTCTATGTGAAAGTTGAAAACAATTTATATGAATCACTTTTTCTTATGTAAAAATAAAAAGGTTTTTTGAGTTGTTGTACCCATGTAACTGACAATCCTGGCCAGCTACCATAATCTGTATGGGATTTGACACTAAATTTTTGTTAGGGATTAGACATTAGGCTAATCCCTTTAAAGGGAAAACTATTTAAATTTCAATATCGACAAACTCTTCTGCTTGTAGTTTTATGGTACATTTATTTTTAAAGAAGAGAACAAAAGCCAGGCAAACCCAGGTTGTCCAGGCAAAATCAAATCTTTCTGTCATGTCTGATAATTATCTTCTATGTAAAAGTTTTTTAATTAAAAGTTATTTCTATATACCTTGCGTTGTCTGACTCGACTAAAACACCACCTGTTCCTGGCACCACCCTTTCCTAACCCAAAATAAAAACAAACATTAAGAAACAAAAATTTACCTAGTACTGTTAGAAAAAAACAAGCAGGCTTTAGTCTATGCTTAAGTATTAACATTCTTATTTTTCAAAACATGTTTTTCAAAATTCATAGTAACCTAAAGAAGTTTAATGACACTGGTTCTATTATTTCTTAAATATGTTTTACACAGCAAGAGTATTTATAAGAATGAAGTGCCTGATATGTATCTGTTATCTAAATATAATTTGGAGCACAGGTATAAAACTTAATTTATGGATTAACTCTGCATACCACGCCATCTCTTAGCCCACCT
>NW_006921589.1:22207472-22212265 GCF_000298275.1 Orycteropus afer afer
TAATAACATAGATATATAAATATATTCTCATATATATATAACATGTTAACAGCTCTCTCATTCTGCCACAGGATAAAGCGAGATAAAAAATAAGACAGCGTTAAATGGAAGAAGCTTCCTTTGCCTATCCCAGCTCCCAAGGAAGGGCTCCATCTGTAAAAGGAGTACTGAGCAGAAATTCTAGTCCCTGTTGGATCCTTTCCAGGGTACTAACGTCTTTCACTGAGCTTCAGTTTCTTCATTTTTCTAAATGAGGACAAACACTTGTCCTACCTTTCACATGAGTGATTTATATTTAATGAGATTATATCTATGTATTTTGTAATTTATATTGGCTTTACTTTTCCTTTCCACTCAGAAAGACAATAGCATTATTTTATGTCCTTAAGAATGGTAGATGGGATTATGAAAAAAAAAAAAAAAAATCACTGAATAACCTGCTCCTCCAGTAAAAGTGGCAAAGAAATCACCCTGATAAAATCTGTGCATATATTTTAGTACAGACCATGGACCACCAGAAAACCCCTGGATGTTTTATACATTCCTTTTTCATAGTTTTTATGCATCAAGAAGTATACAGTGAAAAGTGAAAAATAGCTATTCTACATGCAACAGATAATTTAGACCCAAGAATACTATTGGATCTCATCCAAGCTAGTTCCAAGCTTAGAATTTTCTTAAGTTCCATCCTAGTCATATTATCAAGCATGTACACAAATCACAATATGAAATAGGAAAACACAATGACTTCCTTTGCTTTTGTCAAACAGGTGAGTAACAAAGGAAAATTCTTGCTAGAAATACACAGAAAAAAATTTCATAGTAGCTAATATGCCTTGCCTTCTTTGGCATTAAGACACATTTGTTTTATAACCTTAATACAGCCATATTTTTACTCTTTATAAAAATCAAGTTTCCCAGTAAAAACAGGGTACTCACCATACTAATCTTTGAATTCCATCAATAAAAATGTAGCTATAATACACACACCAATTTTTTTTTTTTTTTTTTTTTACTCTTAGAACAGTCTTCACTATATATTTTAGTCATTGGAATGAGTAATTGCTCAGAAAAGCAGCACTGCCTAAACTGTGATATAATTTGGTAGTCAATATTCTTGTTTTCCAGTAAAAAGCAGATTTCATTAGCAGAAACATTGGCTGCTTGAGGTTTCATCGATCAAGAGAACGTTTCTGAGCAGCTTCTGAGCAAACATTTCTTAACAGGTTGATCACAGATCTGGGGTCTTCACTCCTCATAATGGCACTGCCAGACACAATCATGTTAGCTCCTGCCTGGAAGAAGTAAATACTTAGGTTATGCCTCAAAGGAAGATATAGAGAGCCTAAAACTGAATTCCTGGACTGGAGTTTCTATCCTTCCATCAGTCCATACCTGAATTATACGAAAGCCGCTTTGTGACAAACCAAATAGTTGAGCAATCTAGTTCAGTGAAGAAAGAAGTTAAAATAGCAACAACCAAAAAATATATGATGGTATGTATGTATGTATACAATTATAAGGAGCTCTGGTGGTGTAGTGCCTAAGGCATTTGACTGTTAACCAGAAGGTTGGTAGTTCAAACCAACCAGCTGCTCCGTGGAAAGATGATGGGGCAAACTACTTCTATAAAGATTTATCACCTCAGAAACCCAATGGGGGTAGCTATGAGTTGGAACTGACTCGATGATGGTAGGTTGGGTTTGGTTTTTGTGGTATGCATACATATGTACAGTATGTATATGTAAGTATATAGACAGGTGAATGTACGTGAGTGTGTGTGCGCGTGCACATATATCTTCATAAAGATATATACATATAGGGCAGAGTTAAGATAGCCTCTTAGACATAACCTCATAAAATAGGTTTTCTGGGTTTTAAGGCTTAGGACCACAGTCTTCTGGAACAACTCAGTCAATTGGCATAATATAGTTCATAAAGTTTAAGTTCTACATCCCAGCCTAGTGAGTACTCTCTAGTGCTTAAAAGGGCTTAGATTGCGAGTGCCATCTAAGATACAACTACTGGTCTCTAATCATTTGGAGCTACAGAGAAAGAAGTACATCCAAGACTCAGAGTAGGAGCTAGTCCATAGGACTATCTACATGAAGCACAGTCTTACCTACCCTGAGAACAAAAGAACTAGATGGTGCCCGACGACCACTATGATCATTCTCATCAGGGCCACAACAGATGTATGCTGACAGAATGGGACAGAAACGTGGAAAAGACCTCAAATTCTTTAAAAATCCAACTTCCTGGACCTGTTAAGAAGACTCCCTGAGACTACTGCCCTGAGAAACTTGAAGTCCTGAACCAAAACTACTCCTACAGTCACCGTTTAGCTAAGTAACAGATTAGATCACAAAATAAAGAATATCACACCCATGAGTACTACACCCCTTTAAAAACAAATCACTTAGATGAGACCAAATGGCCAGCAATCACTTTAAAACAAAAGAGAAGGTAAAAGGACAGAGAAATTAGGTGAATGGAAATGGAACAAGAATGGAAACAATGCCTTTGCATTGTGAAGAATGTAACCAACGTCACTCAACAATCTGTGTAGAAATTGTTGAATGGGAACCTACTCTGCTGTGAAAACACAATAAATTTTTTAAAACTGTAGGGAAAAAAAGTTAAAGGGCTTAGCAAATGAGGTTGTGAAATTATTTTTAAATGTGTCTAAAAATCAATGACCTTTGGGTAGCTCAGTTTACCAAATTAGGTAACAGAGCTTAAAAATCTTTAATCAATTCTATTAAGGTCTTTCCAATATAATCCAATGCCAACCCCTGCCTTGATTATTTAAAAAAACAAAAATGGCTAAGTTTTCATCTTTGAATTATGTATATGAATTTGCATAGCCTAAAAGGTCAATTCCCACTAAAATGCGAAACTATCCATAAAACATGACAATATTAAATTTAAGTAGTTTCTCATTTTGCTACTAGACAAAATAGCATGTCTCTTTATGTTTCATCATGTTCCAGAACGGTTTTAAAGGTAGCTAAAAAAATTTCAAGATGATATTTTTAAAGGTGGAAGCAAAAAATCTAAGAGAAAGGTAAAGAAAATAGGCCCAAATTTAGCTCTACGCTTCCTAGAATTGGACTTGAGGGAAACCCAATCTATTATGTGATTCAATGCCAAAGTAAAGGGAGGCAGAGAGGACTACTAGGCAAAGCAATGAAGTTGAGGAAGATTCCTCCAAAGAGACATTGTCACTGTGACACAGTGTACTACATCCCCAACAACATTCCTCATAGAAAACAAGTTCTACAGTTTTATCACTTAACATGTTCCTTAATTTGAGCATGCTAAAGTGAGCCCAGTAAAAAGCAATTCTACAAAGGATCGAAAAGATATGCTCAAGGCATGTGACAACCAGAAGGCTGGAGGTTCAAACCCACCAGCCACTCCTCAGAAGATTGGGCAAGCTACTTCTGCAGAGACACCGCCTCGGAAACCCAAGGAGGGGTCACTACGAGTAGGGTCTGACTCCACGGCAGTGTGTTTGTTTGTGTTGTCTGGCTCCTTCCTCCTCCATAAATATTTATCACAGCCAAACTTTGCTTTGTATCAAGCAGAAAAGTGTGGCAGTTACACAAAAACCTGGAAGTGCAGACAAATATGATGTGGAATAAATCCAAGCTATGTTAGTTTTAATCACCCACAGTACTACTGGAAGGACTGATGTCTTCTTGTAAGTATCACAAGCTTAACTAAGCTAACTTAGCAACCAGAAGAAAAATCCTACATTGAGGGAGGTCAAAGGGGTATCCAGAGATCAGGTCTAAATTTTCATCAGAAACTATTCTAATCAGCTCTTATAAGGGACAAATGTTAAGTTCTATAAAATAACATGATAACTAGGTCACTTAAGAGTTCTCCCACCTTGTTAAAGAGGTATGTTTTGTCTGTTCTGGAAAATTTTCTCATTCTACAGTCCTGGAGTTCAATGATTTTCCAAAGAAAGAGCTGGCATTCAGTGTATCTTTTGTGTTTTTTTTTTTGTTTTGTGTTTTGAAAAAAATTTCTTCCAATACTGCTGAGATAATTGGGACTTCCTAAATAATGACTTACGTAATTTCAGAATATTCACTTACTGCTTTTTTTTTTTTATCCTACTTCTACATTTGAACAAAAAATATGTTTCTAAAAAGGAAAGTCAATTTAGGAAATGTAGAGGAAGTACTTTGGCCTAAAAGACAATGTCCTGGACAACACACTGGGTAGGAAACTGGTCTCAGTCACAGTTGAGGAGGAGTCTCACCTCTGCACACTTATGGACAGTGTCAGGACCTACTCCACCATCGACCTCTATGTCCAAGGACGGGAACTGGGTCCTCAACCAGTGAACCTAGACATACATGAGGAAATAAGTGATTCCTAAAGTGGATAGGTGGGGGAAAAAAATAATCAAATGAACAAAAAAATCAAGGAGCCAATATTAACCACTAAAATTTGTCTCCAAATGTGTCATACAGTTTTACTTTATATCAATATATAGTATACTGAGGGAAACTTGCTTTTCAATATCCCAAAAGAAATTTTTTGTAAAAGCAAACTTTGTTCTGTTTGGCAAATGGCATTTAACTTGTCATGCACGGCAGAGAATATGCTTCACAGAAACAAGACAAAAACAAAAGCATGGATATTCATGAAAACTCCTGAGAGATCTAAAGGTTACAGAGATGACAGTCTTGAAAGAAAACTTTACAATAAAGATGAAATACCTTTTCTGATTCACAAAACCAAAATCACACAGAATAAAAGCCTACCCCAGAATT
>NW_006921589.1:22212365-22243085 GCF_000298275.1 Orycteropus afer afer
TTTTTACTCTTAGAACAGTCTTCACTATACATTTTAGTCATTGGAGTGAGTAATTGCTCAAAAAACAGCACTGCTTAAACTGTGATATAATTTGGTAGTCAACATTCTTGTTTTCCAGTAAAAAGCAGATTTCATAAATGGAAACATTGGCTGCTTGAGGTTTCATCCATCAAAAGAACATTTCTGAGCAGCTTCTGAGCAAACATTTCTTAACAGGTTGATCACAGATCTGGGTTATTCACTCCACATAATGGCACTGCCAGACACAATCATGTTAGCTCCTGCCTCTGCACATTTATGGACAGTGTCAGGACCTACTCCACCATTGACCTCTATGTCCAAGGACAGGAACTGGGTCCTCAACCAGTAAACCTTTGGCATCATGTCATCTATGAATTTCTGCCCTCCAAACCCAGGTTCCACTGTCATAACCAAGGCCATATCTATCTGATTAGCCCATGGTGCCAAATACTCAACTGTAGTTCCCGGTTTGATGGCAAGACCAACCTATAAAAGAGACAAATTTGCCATCAAATGAACAATTCTTTTCATCTTACATACTGTGACCTATCAGGCCTAACAGAAAACCTCTATTCTTAAAGGTACATAAACTGAATACATAAAAAGAATACCTGATTGTTCAGACCGTAATCTTAAAGATAAAAACCAAAAATGTGGAACAAAACTCAAAATCATAAAAAAGACCAGGTTTACTGGTCCCATAGAGCCTGGTGAGACCCCTGAGATTATGGCCCCTAGTTACCCTTCAGGTCTGAAATTGAACTCAATCCTGTGGCTTCAAGCCAAACAGACAGGCATATACGGTGAACAGTGCCATCAGGTAGATACACTCAGAATGAGCAATCACGGGAGAAGGGCAGTATTTGCACAGGAGACAGCACAAGGGGCGGGAATGCAGAGGAAAGAAACAGAAGAGGTAACTACAGGGAGGAAGTGGAAACAGAGCTGTTACATTGTGAAGAATTGCAGTCAATGTCATGAAACAAAATGTGTATGAACTGCCATGGAAAATGAATTTACTCTGTAAACTTTCACCCAAAACACAATAAAAAGGTTTTTGTTTAAAAAAAAAAAAAAAGCTATCAAATTTAAATGTTTCAAAAAGCAGTAACTTTTAGAAAACATTAGTGGAGTAAGTGAATCTTATCAGATAGGCAAGTCATACTTAAATCTCTGGCTTCACTGCCAAAGAACAGCTGCTTAAGTCAAGTCTCTACTATCATTTCCTTTCTTCTATTAAATCTTCCAAACTCTGAAAATAAAGAGTATAATCTATTACCATTATCACTGACTTCTCACCTTCATCCCATTCTCCCGAATGTCTTTGATCAAAGCCCCTGGGTTCTCAGTAGCCTCAAGATGAAAGGTGTATTGATTGGCCCCTGCTACAGCCATTGGCTTTACCCACTGTTCTGGCCTGGACACCATCATATGCATGTCTGTGAAAAAAAGACACATCTCCTAAATATAACTGAAAGGAAAGTATCTGGATCATATTATTGAAGACAGTGTATAATTACTATGTCAGATAAAAACTCTTCTGGCATCAAAATAATTGTTAGGTAAAACAGTATACTTACTGATCTTGCCTCCTTCTATCTTTAAGACGAAGTACTGGTTAGATGTTTATGCAAAAAAATGTTTCCACAAAAAGCATACAGTGCTGTACATGAAAAACCATTTTTGCTTTTGCTAAAAGCACATTTCTGATGCAGCTGAACTAGAAACCAAGATTAAAATTTGCATTTCTAAACTACTAAAATAACTAAATTAGAACAGTTAAATAGGTAAAATTTTATTTTTTAAAAACATTCCCTATTTGGTATTTCACGTTTCTTTGCATTACAGCCAAGTTTTATTTTGGATAGTAATTTTAAAGTTTATTTTGTATTATACAGAAGGAAAATTCAATTTGGCTTAAAATATTTGGTTTACTCATTCCTTAGGTTACTAGACTGTTAAGTCATCCCTACTCAACAGCTAGCAAGCAGCAACCTCTACTAACTCTCGTTGGAGAATCTCAACAACGTTTAAGGGAGTTAATGATTCAGTGAATTCTGTTTATATCAAGATTGGCAGTTCTCAGATATTCTCATCTCAGACTTCCTTTACACTCTCAAAAATTAATGAAGATTGCAAAAACCTTTTGCTGACATGGGTTATATTTACCAATATTTAATGTATTAGAAATTAAAGCTAAGAAATTTTAAAATACGTAATATAAGGTCCCATACACAGTGGGAGAAAAATGCAAAACAAAATTCAAAATCATAGAAAAGTCCAGACTTAAAGGTCTAATAGAGACTGGTAGAACCCCTGAGACTATGGCCCTTAGATACTCTTCAAAGCTGGAATGGAACCCACCCTCAGGGAAAATCTTTCAGTGAAACAAAAGACAAGCCTATATAATGAACAATAACCCTCACCAGCAAAGTACTCTTTGGAACAATTAACCAGAGACCAAAAAGGCCGCATTTGCCCAACAAAGCTCAGAAGGCAAGAAAGCATTGGAAAAAAGGACAAATGGGAATGGTGAACCGAGGGAAAAAGTAGAAGAGTGCTGCTATACTAAGGGGATTACAACTAATATATGAAATAAAATGTTATCAATTGTTGAATGGAAAACTAATTTGTTCTGTAAACTCTCACCCAAAGTATAATAAATAATAAAAACTGTAGTCCATCCCCACCCCCGGCTGTGGACTACTTTTGTTGTTGTTGTTATGTGCCGTCGAGTCAGCCCTGACTCATAGCGACCCCTCCTTGGGTTTCCGAGGCAGTATCACTACGGAAGTAGGATTGCCCAACCTTCCTTCCGAGGAGTGGCTGATGGGTTTGAACCGCCAGCCTTCTGCTGAGCAGTCAAGTGCCTTAGCCACTATGCTACCAGAGCTCTACTCAGTAATAAAAAAGCATTAGGTACTGATGTATGCAACAATGCGGATGAATCTCAAATTCTTTATGCCAAGTGAAAGGAGACATTTACATGACAGTCTGGAAAAGGCAAGACTATAGAGTCAGAAAAAAAAAGATTTGTTGTTGCCAGGAACTGTGGGTGGGTTAAGACATTGACTACAAAAACCCAGTGGCATTTGGGGGAGTGATATATCTGTTCTGTATCTTGACCCAGTTGTGATTACATGACTGTAAGCATTTTCTCCTGAATTGATACATTCAAATTATGGTGTTGATAAATAATATTGACTGTATCTGCTAGAAGAATGAACAAAATCTGTCTTGGTGAGAAGTACAGCCAGAATGTGCCTTAATGGCCAGACTTCATCTCTCATACTTTGGTCAAGCTGTCAGAAGGGACCAACCCCTGGAGAAGGATATCATGCTCAATCAAGTAAAGGGTCAGCGAAAAAGGGGAAAACCCTCGACAAAGATGGACTGACACAGTGGCTGTGACGCTGAACTCAAGCATGGCAACAATCCTGAAGCGGGCCCAGGCCCGGGAAGGATTTTGTTCTGTTGTATACAGGGTCACTAGGAGTAGAAAACAACTCAATGGACATAATAACAACATGCATTTCTCCAGACTGAAAACTACAAATTAAAATGTCTTAATTGATGGTTCAAACCCACCAGCCACTCTGTGGAAGAAGACTGGGAGATCTACTTCCATAAAGATTTACCACCTCAGAAACCCAAAAGGGAGTTACTGAGTCGGAATCAACTTTTATGGCAATGAGTTTGGTTTTAGTTTGGTTGATTAATAGAAATACAAAAAATTTAAAAAGATGATTTTATCTACTGAATTCATAAAAGGAGCACTGGTGGCACCGTGGTTAAGTGCTCAGGTGCTAACCAAAAGGTTGGTGGTTCAAACCCACCAGCTGCTCCATGGGAAAAAGACTTGGCAATCTACTTCTGTGTAGATTTACAGCTTTGAAAACCCTATGGGTAGTCCTACTCTGTCCTTCAGGGTCCCTATGTGTTAGAATTGACTAGTCAACAATGGGTTTGGTTTCCTTCATTTATAATAATAATAATAATAAACAAATCTATTAAATGTTAATATGAGTAGCCACTGCTTTACATTTTTGCAAGTCTCTAATGTCTGGCTTAACAGGAGATACCTGGACTCTCCTACTTGTTCTGCATTAAACATGTTGAATTTTAATGAAGGGAGAAGAGAGGGACATGGAAAAGTAATACTTTGATATTTAACAGCCTTTTGGGTAAGTGTGAATATTCCTACACCAAAACTTAACAAGTAGTGGTTTTAAAAAATTAGTTATCCCATTTGGGATTGGGTTGCTTTTATTATGCCAATAAGGCAGAATTAGTACGGGGTATATCTTAAGCCAATCTCTTTTAAAATGAGATTAAACAAGGGAACAGAGAAGAGACAGGGTAAGATAGATGCCAAGACGTGTGCAGATCTCCAAAGCACCCAGAAGAAGAAACTGAAAAGACAAGAACTCTTCTCCAGAGCTGACAGAGACAGAAAGACATGCCCTCCAGATGGGGCTCTGAATTCAGACTTTTAACCTTCTAAACTGTGAGTCGGAACCAACTTGATGGCACCCAACAACTACAAATTATGAGAAAATTTAAAGTTAGTTGCAAAGTAGAAATCTGCAAACCCAGTAACTGAACAGTTTGTGCTCTGTTACATTACAATCAAATTGTCTAAATCGTATTTCAAATGGATCTTTTCAGTGTTGGTTCACTGAACTGTGCAGATCTAAATGATGGCACACCTCAGCACACGGTGCCATCCAGTCAGCTCTGACCTGGAGCGACCTTGTGGACAACAGAACGAAACACCGCCCAGTCCTGTGCCATCCTCACAATCCTTGCTCTGCTTGAGCCCATCGTTGCAGCCACTGTGTCAATCCATCTTGTTGAGGGTCTTGCCCTTTTTCTCTGACCCTCCACTTTACCAAGCATGACATCCTTCTCCAGGGACCAGTCCCTTCTGACAATATGACCACAGTAGGTGTGATGAAGTCTAGCCACTCTCACTTCTAAGGAGCATTCTTGGCTATACTTCTTCCAGGACAGATCTGTTTGTTCTTCTGGCAGTCCATGGTATTTTCAGTATTCTTTTCCAACACCACAATTCAAAAGGTCTCCTACAGTCGTCCTTATTCACTGTCCAGCTTTACATGCTTATCAGGCAACTGAAAATACCATGGTTTGGGTAAGGCACACATTACTCTTCAAAGTAATGTTGTATGCTTTCACCATACTTATTCAATTTCTACGCTGAGCAAATAATCCAAGAAGCTGGACTACCTGAAGAAGAATGTGGCATCAGGATTAGAAGAAGAATCAGTAACAACCTGCAACATGCTGACAACATAACTTTGCTTGCTGAGAGGATGACTTGAAACACTTACTGATGAAGACTGAAGAATACAGTCTACAGTATGGATTACACCTCAATATAAAGGAAACAAAAATCCTTACAAATGGACCAACAAGCAGCATCACAATAAATGGAAAAAGACTGAAGTTGTCAAAGACTTCGTATTACTTCTTTCTACAATCAACAACAATGGAAGCAGCAGTCAAGATATGAGACAACATATAGCACTGGGCAAATCAGCTGCAAAGGACCTCTTTCAAAGGCTGAAGAACAAAGATGTATCCTTGAGGACTCAGGTGTGCCTGACACAACCCATGGTATTTTCAATCGCCTCATATGCATGTGAGAGCTGGACAATGAATAAGGAAGACCGAAGAAGAGTCAATGCTTTTGAGTTGTGATGCTGGCAAAGAATACTGAAAGTGCCATGGACTGGTAAAAGAACTGACTAATATGTCCTGGAAGAAGTACAGATGGAATGGTGCTTGGAAGCAAAAATGGCCAGACTTCATTTAACCTACTTTGGTCATGTTGTCAGAAGGGACCATTCCCTGGAGAAGGGTATCAAGCTTGGTAAAGCGGAAAGTCAACAAAAGAGGGGAAGGTCCTCAACAAGATGGACTGACACAGTGGATGCAACGATTGGCTCCACTGTAGCCGGGATCATGGAGCTGGCATGGGATCAGGCAGTGTCTTGTTCTGCTGTACACAGAGTTGTTATGAGTCGGAGACTACTTGATGGCACCTAACAACAACTCTTGAAAGTGACATCTTTGCTTTTCAACATTTTTGCAGATTTGTCTAGTCTGATTTTTTGACTGCTGCTTCCATGAGTGTTGACTGTGGATCCAAGTGAAACAAAATCTTTGACAACTTCAATCTTTTCTCCATTTATCATGATGTTGCTTATTGGTGCACTTGTGAGGATTTTTGTTTTCTTTATGTTGAGGTGTAATCCATACTTCAGCCTGTAGTCTTTGTTCTTCGTAAGCAAGTGCTTCAAGTCATCCTCACTTTCAGCAAGCAAAGTTGTAACATCTTCACACTGCAGGTTGTTAATGAGCCTTTTTCCAATCCTGATTTCATGTTCTTCTTCATAAGTCCAGCTTCTCAGATTATTTGCTCTGCATTAAGATTGAATAAGTATGGTGAAAGGACACAACCGTAACTCGTGGCCCTCTCGATTTTAAATCATTCAGTATTCCCTTCTTCTGTTTGAACGACAGCCTCTTAGTATATGCACAGGTTCCTCATGAGCACAATTAAGTGTTCTATAATGCCCCTTCTTTGAAATGCTATCCATAATTTGTTATGATCCACACAGTCAAATGCCTTAGTATAGTCAATAAAACATAGGTAAACATCTTTCTGGTATTCTTAGCTTTCAGCCATGATCCTTCTGACATCAGCAATGATATCCCCTGTTCCATGTCCACTTCTGAACCAGCTTACACTTCTGGAAGTTTTCTGTCAATATACTGCTGCACCCATTTTTGAATTCAACAAAATTTTACTTGCATGTAGTATTAATGGTATTTTCTATAATTTCTACATTCTGTGGGATCACCTTTCTTTAGAATGGGTACAAATATGGATCTCTTCCAGTTGACTGGCCAGGTAGCTGTCTTCCAAGTTTCCTAGCAGAGACAAGTAAGCACCTCCAGAACTGCATCCATTTGTTGAAACATCTCAATGGGTAGTCCATCAATTCCTGGAGCCTTGTGTTTTGCCAATTCCCTCAATGCAGCTTCAACTTCTTCCTTCAGTATCATTGGTTCTTGATCATATGCTATTTCCTAAAATGGTTGAATGCTGACCAGTTCTTTTCAGTACAGTGATTCTGTGTATTCTCTTCCATCTTTTTTCGACGCTTCCTGCATTGTTCAATATTTTGCCCACAGAATCTTTTAATATCACAACTCAAGGCTTGAATTTTTCTTGAGTCTTTTAGTTTGAGAAATGCCAAGCATGTTTTTCCATTTTTATTTTCTAACTCCAGGTCTTCGCACATTTCATTATAATACTTTACTTTGTCTCCCTGAGCTGCTCTGAAATCTTCTGTTCAGCTCTTTTATTTCATTTCTTCTTTTCACTTTAGCTACTCTGTTCAACAGCCAAGTTTCAGAGCCTCTTCTGACGTCTTTTGTCTTTTCTTCCTTTTCTGTCTTTTTAATAACCTTTTCCTTTCTTCATCTATGATGTTCCTGATGTCATCACACACCTCATCTGGTATTCAGTCACTTGTGTTCAATGTATCAAATGTACTCTTCAGATGGTCTCTAAATTTAGATGGGATATACTCAAGGTCGTATTTTGGCTCTAACGGACTTCTTTTTAATTTTTTTCAGCTTCAACTTCAACTTCCATATGAGCAATTGATAGTTTGTTCTAAAGTCAGCTCTTGGCCTTGTTTTGACTAATGATACTAAGCTTCTCCATCACCTCTTTCCAAGAGATGTAGTCGACTGATTTCTGTGTACTCCATCTGGTGAAGTCCACGTGTACAGTCACCATTTATGTTGCTGAAAAAAGGTATTTGCAGTAAGACGTTGGTCTTGCAAAATTCTATCATGCAGTTTCCAGTGTCACTTCTATCACCAAGGCCCTATTTTCCAACTATCAATAATTCTTCTTTGTTTCCAACTTTTGCATCAGTCACCAGCAATATAATCAATACATCTGGACTGCATGTTTGGTCAATTTCAGACTGCCCAAGTTGGTAAATACTTTCAATTTCTTTATCTTTTGCTCTGGTGGTTGGGGTATAAATTTTAATAATAGTCATATTATTCCTTATAGGAGTATGGATATTATCCTATCACTGACAGTATTGTACTACAGGATAGATCTTGAATTTGTTTTTTTTTTTTTTTTGGATGATGAATGTAACACCATTCCTCTTCGTCATTCCCAGCACAGTAGATCATATGATTGTCTGATTCAGAATGGACAATACCAGTCCGTTACAGCTCACTAATGCCTAAAATATCAATCTCTCTGTGCTCCAGGTCATTTTTGACAACTTCCAATATTCTCAGATTCATACTTCATACATCCCACGTTCCAATTATTAAATGAATGTCTGCAGCTGTTTCTTCCCATTTTGAGTCATGCCTCATCAGTAACTGAAGGTCCTGAAAGCTTTACTCCATCCACATCAAATTCAACTTTACTTGGAGGCGGCAGCTCTTCCCCAGTTGTATCTTGAGTCTCTCTGACCTGAGGGGCTCATCTTCCAGTACTGTTTAAGACAGTGCTACAGTGCTCTTCCTAGAGATTTCCAGTAATATATCAGACAGTGTTTCATGAGTAATGAAGTATCAAGAGTAATGAAACACTCTTGATAAGTTTTCAATGGCCAATATTTTAGAAGTGGAAGGCCCTGTCCTTCTTTCCAGTCTTAGGCTGGAAGCGCCACTGAAACCTGTCCGCCACGGGTGACCCTGCTGGTGTTCAAAATACCAGTGGCATAGCCTTTAGCCTCATAGCAACATGCGAGGCACCATAGTATGACAAACTGAGAAACAAGTGGTTGTCTCATCGTACACTACCCCAAAATCATATTTGTTAACAGCACTAAATATCACATCAGAAAAGCTCTAAATCTGAGGAAATTATCACATTCATGACGGTAGATAAAAAGTTTTTCAACTGTTCTGACAATTTTTCATTCTTGAAGTAACAAACTTAGTTCACTGTAAAGAACATGTTATGGGGCTCAGGATCATAGTCTCGGGGGACATCAAGCTCAACTGGCACACATAGTTCATAAAAAGTTTGTTCTACAACCTACTTGGTGAGTATTGAGCGGGGTCTTAAAAGCTTTCGAGCGGCCATCTAAGATCCAACTATTGGTCTCCCCTCCGCTGAAGCAAAGAAGAGTAAAGAAAATCAGAGTCATCTAGAAACAATTAGCCCAAAGATAAGATGGACCACCAGGAACTCAACCTCCACAACCCCAGACCAGAAGAATTAGATGGGGCCCGGCTACCAACACCAACCACCTGGAAAGGGATCAAACCTGAGAGCCTGATAGAGCGGGAGTGAAAATGTGGAACAAAATTTGAAACACAAAAATGACCAGAATTACTGGACAGATAGAGACTGGTGGAACCCTTGAGACTATGGCCCTGAGTTATCCTTTGAGCCTAGAAACGAACTCACTTACGTGGATTGGCTCTCAGTCCAACAGTAGAAAGATCTACTTTCTAGCAGAACACCTACCCCAGAGCAATGCACCCACCTACTTTAGGGAGATGTACTCCTTGGACAAAGCAGCCATGAAACACCAGAGGGGTAGCATTAACAAGCAGGGAAGGCTGGACAGACAGGAATGCATGGATGAGCGGTACACAGGGAGGAGGTGGTCACAGGGAGGAGAGGGGAGGAGAGTTACCTATGGTTAGGGACAGTAATTGGGGCAATGAAACCAGATGCGCATGAACTGTTGAATGTCAAACAAGGCTGCTATGTAAATCTGCACCCAAAGCACAATAAATTAATAAATAATTGAAAGATTGGAAAGAAAAAAAAAAGAAAGCTATGTGTAGCAGCTGTGAGCATGAAGGACAGGAGGGACAAAGGTTGGGTTGGAAAAGTACAGAAACCATCTTAGAGTTATCCAACACTCCCTCCTTCCCCAATATCTCACTCACCAGGACACAATGAGCAGGAATTAAAAAAAAAAAAGAACCTGTCAGTAAAATACTGATTCTTTCAAGTAAAACTAGCGTTCCATGAAAAAAGCAGCTAGTTTATTTAGTTCACAATCAAATAATGATACAACTGGTTTTCCCTCAGAAAACCAACACATTCCAGCATGCAGAAGTGCTTTATATGGACTTTCCATTTTGTCACATATAATATTAAAAAGACCCAAATGCAAGATGAAAATTTAATAAGATTAATAATTTCTACTATTTCACCAGACACTGAATGCAAATGCATGGCAGTGAAGAATATAGTGAAGGCGATATAATTCAGTATGACTACCATGATTCGGGCTAAGGCACCAGCAGATTTACTCATCACAGCTTTCACACCATTAGTACCAGTGATGTCAAATATTATCTTAGTAATATGAAAACAGTTTTGACCTCATGAACTATCACCAAAGATATCCCTGGACTACCACAGGTTCTCAAAACATTCCTTAAAATGTTTTTTATTGAGTTTTTAGTTAAAGTTTACAAGGCAAGTTAGGCTACCATTTGACAATGTCTGCATAAACTCGGTGACATTAGTTACACTTATCACAATATGTCAACATTCTCTTTGTGTTCTGTTTGTTCCATTTCCAATACTCTAGTTTCATACTTGGGAGCTCTGGTAGCATAGTGGCTAAAAGCACTTGACTGCTAACCAGAAGGCTGGTGGTTCAAACCCACCAGCCACTCCTCGGAAGGAAGGTTGGGCAATCCTACTTCCGTAGTGATACTGCCTCGGAAACCCAAGGAGGGGTCGCTATGAGTCGGGGCCGACTCGACGGCACATAACAACAACAACAACAACAGTTTCATACTTTGGCCACCCATGGTGGACAAGTTTCAGCAGAGTTTCCAGACTAATATAGATTCAGAAGAAGGAAGAGGCCATCCACTTCTCAAAGAATAAGCCAGTGAAAACTTTATGAATAGCAGTGAAATACTGTCTGATATCTCCTAGAAAACTTTATGAATAGCCCTGAAACATCATCCATTATTGTGCCAGAAGATGAGCAACTCAGGTCAGAAGACACTCAAAATATGACTAGGGAAGAGTTGCCTCCTCAGAGTGGAGAAGACTTTAATGATGTGGTTGGAGTAAAGGCTTTTGGGACATCCATTTGCTGATGTGGTATGACTCAAAATGGGAAGAAACAGCTGCAAAAATCCATTAATAATCAGAACATGGAATGTACAAAGTATGACTCTAGGAAAATTAGAAGTTGTCAAAAACTAAATGGAACAAGAAAGACTGATATCCTAATTATTAGTGAGCTGAAACAGACTGCTTTTGGCCATTCTGAGTAAAACCATAAGATCTACTATGGTGGGAATGACACACAGAAGAGCAATGGCATGGTATTCATCATCACAAACAATGTTTCAAGATCTATTCTGAAGTACAATGCTGTTAGTGATAGGATAATATCCACACGCCTTCAAGGAAGATCAGTTAATACTATTACTATTCAAATTTATACACCAAACACCAAAGCCAAAGATGAGGAAATTGGAGATTATAACAACTTCTCCAGTCTGAAACTGGCCAAACATGGAATCAAGATGTGTTCATTATCACTGGTGATTGGAATGCAAAAGTTGGAAACGAAGAATTACTGGTAGTTGGAAAACATGGTCTTGGTGATAGAAATAATGCTGAAGATCGCATGATAGAATTTTCAAGACCAACGACTTATTCGTTGCAAATACCTTTTTCCAAATACACAAACAACAGCTATACAAGTGGACTTCATCAGATGGAGTACACAGGAATCAGATCAACTACCTCTGTGGAAAGAGGCAATGGCGAAGGTCAGTTTCTTCAGCTAAAAGAAGGCCAGGAGCTGAATATGGAAAAGACCATCAGCTGCTATATGCAAGTTCAAGTTGAAGCTGAAGACAATTAAAACAAGTCCACAAGAGCCAAAGTATGACCTTGATTACATCCCTCCTGAATTTAAAGACCATCTAAAGGATAGATTTGATGCACTGAACACCAATGACCAAAAACCAGAAGAACTGTGGAATGACATCAAGAACATCATCCATGAAGAAAGCAAGGTCAAAAAACAGAAGAGGAAGAAAAGACCAAAATGGATATCAGAGGAGACTGAAACTTGCCCTTGAACTGAAAGTAGCTAAAGCAAATGGAAGAAAATGACAAGATAAAAGAGCTGAACAAAAGATTTCAAAGAACACCTTGAAAAGACAAAGAAGTCAATTATTATAATGAAATGTGCAAAGACCTGGAGTTAGAAAACGAAAAGGAAAGAACAGGCTTGGCATTTCTCAAGCTGAAAGAACTGGAGAAAAAATTCAAACCTCGAGTTGCAATATTGAAAGATTCTATGAACAAAATATCGAATGATACAGGAAATACCGAAAAAAGATACAAGGAATACAGGGTCACGGTACCGAAAAGAATTGGTCGATGTTCATCCATTTTAGGAGGGAGCATATGATCAAGAACCAATGGTAATGAAGGAAGAAGTCGAGGCTGCACTGAAGAATTGACAAAAAACAAGGAATTGACGAATACCCATTGAGATGTTCCAACAAATTGATGCTGCATTCCAGGCACTCACTTTTCTATCCCAAGAGATTTGGAAGACAGCTACCTGGCCAACTGACTGGAAAATATCCATATTTCTACCCATTCCAAAGAAAGGTGATCCCAAAGAATGTAGAAATTGTCGAACAACATCATTAATACCACACGCAAGTAAAAATTTTACTGAAGATAATTCAAAAATAGTTGCAGCACTATATTGACAGAGACCTTCCAGAAATGCAAGCTAGATTCAGAAAAGGACGTGGAATGAGAGATATCATTGCTGATGTCAGATGGATCTTGGCTGAAAGCAAAGAATACCAGAAAGATGTTTACTTGTGTTTTATTGACTATGCAAAAGCATTAGATTATGTGGATCATAACAAATTATGGGTAACATTGAGAAGAATAGGAATTCTAGAACATTTCATTGTGCTCATGAGGAACTTGTACACAGACCAGGAAGTTGTTATATGAACAGAACAAGGGGATTTCACATGGTTTAAAATCAGGAAGGGAGTCCATCAGGGTTGTATCCTTTCACCATACTTAATCAATCTGTATGCTGAGCAAATAATCCAAGAAGCTGGACTATATGAAGAAGAATGTGACATCAGGATTAGAGGAAGACTCATTGACAACCTGCGATATGCAGATGACACAACTTTGCTTGCTAAAAGTGAGGATGACTTGAAGTACTTACTGATGAAGATTGTTGACTACAGTCTGTAGTATGGATTACGTGTCAACATAAAGAAAATTAAAATCCTCACAAATGGACCAATAAGCAGCATCACAATAAACGGAGAAAAAACTGAAGTTAAAGACTTCATATCACTTGGTTGCACAATCAACACCAATGGAAGCAGGAGTCAAGGCATCAGACAACATATTGTACTGAGCAAATCTGCTGCAAAAGACCTCTTTCAAATACTGAAGAGCAAAGATGTCTTCCTGAAGACTAAAGGTGCACCTAAGCCAAGCCATGGTATTTTCAACCGCCTCATATGCATATGAGAGCTGGACAATGAACAAGGAAGACCAAAGAAGAGTTGATGCTTTTTGGTTGTGGTACTGGTGAAGAATACTCAAAGAATCACAGACTGCCAAAGGAACAAACAAATCTATCCTGGAAGAAGTGCAGCCTGAATGCTCCCTGGAAATGAGAATGGCCAGACTTCATCTCACTTACTTTGGGAAGGCTGTCAGAAGGGACCATTCCCTGGAGAAAGATATCATGTTTGGTAAAGTGGAGGGTCAACGAAAAAGGGGAAGGCCCTCAAGGACATAGACTGACCCAGTGGCTGCAACAATGGGCTCAAGTATAGCAAGGATTGTGAGGTTGGCACAGGACCAGGCATTGCTTCATTCTGTTGCACACAGAGTCACTATGAGTTGGAGCTGACTCAAAAGCCATCTAACAACAAGTTTCCCTTACCTCTCTCTTTTCACCTGTGCTCTTGATAACTGTTTACCTTTTGGTCTCATACTGATGGTTTTTAAGTAGAGCACAGATCTTACAGGTAACATCCTTTATTTTATATGCTACTCTATTTCGTTCAAAGGTATCTCAGGGGACAAGCTCAGTTAAAAGTTTAAAGTGTCTTTGTCTTTGGGCAATAGTCTTAGGGAGCTCTCCGTTCTCTACTGTTCCATTTCCTCTAGCCTTTTTTTAATTATTATTTTTAAAGAATTTGATTTCTGTTCTACATTTTTCTCCCATTCTGTCCAGGACCATCTACACTGACCTTGGTCAGAACAGTCAGTGGTGGTAGCTGGGTACCATCTAGTTCTTCAGGTCTCAGAACAGATGAAGTGGTGGCTCATGTAAACTTGTTTCCTCTTGGAGCTTTTGGTTATCTTCCTACTGTTTTGCTCGTGGTGAGTAGAGACCAGTAGCTTTGTCTTAGATGGTCGCTCACAAGCTTTTAAGATCTCAGACGCTACTGACTTCACTGGGATGCAGATCATGATTTTTGTGAACTGTTATGCCAACTGACTAAACTGTCTCTTGAGACTATGATTCGAAGCTTTCAAATCGAGAAAATCAGTTTTGTAATATCTGTATTTGTGTTTAACAAATATATGTACCTGCATTCACATATTTGTATTTACAAGTACTTATAAAAACCAAACCAAACTCACTGCTGTCGAGTTAGATCCAACTCACAGCAACATCTTCTTGGGTTTCTGAGGCAGTATCACTACGAAAGTGGATTGCCCAAGCTTCCTTCCAAGGAGTAGCTGATGGGTTTGAACCACCACCCTTCTGGTTAGCAGTCAAATGCCTTAGGCACTATGCCATCAGAGCTCCTACACGTACCTAGAGAAATTTCTATCTGTTCTACACACTTGTACCTACCCTGCAGTGTAGTAAATTACCTGGTATGGTTTTTCTAGCCATAAGAGGACTGAGGATGTGAGAGAAGGTGCTGGCTGGTCTGAAGTGGAGGGAAAAGTGTGACTCCCAAACTTGGCAGCTGGTGCCCATGACCTAGCTGGGATGGCTAGGGATGAGCTAATCACAACCCAACCAAATGAAGAGGAAGATACTTGACACTGAACTGGTTTTAAGTTTCTGCAATTTGATGGTTTGTGCTGGGCTGGACTTTGCTTGTTTATGAATGCATATGCCCAAAGTTTCCAAGCAGAAGAGAAGATTCTTCAGTGAGAAAGGAACATGCTTGTCGCCTCACAGTACTGGTTTGATAGGGATGGGCAAATCAGAAATTGCCTATCTAAAATAGGAGAAGATAAAGGCATGAAGTGGCTGGCTTAACACACTTTCAAGGGTATGGTTATTCTTAAACTAATGGTGAAGGGGATGTTATTTTTGATGTATAAAAGGGATAATAGCTAGAAAAGCCAGGGGGTGGCCTGCAATGTAGTAAATTACCTTGTACAGTTTTTCTAGCCATAAATCTTTGTAAACTCTTGGGGGAATTGGCCACGAGCAACCAAGTAGCTCCTGATTGTTAGTTATCCACTTGGGGTATTTCTGTTGGGAGCAGCACAAAGTAATTTTCTGCAAAGTTCGCTGTCTCTCAGGTGTATGGAATTCTGATGTTGGGATTGGTTAGTTTGGCCACTCTGCCAGGCTCAAAAGGAGTCCTCCTACAGGCAGAAAGGGTCTCTCTGACTGCTGGCTGAGAAAGACGTGCTGCTGAGAAAAACACACTCCTGAGAGACACGTGCTGCTAAGAAAGAGACATTGAGAGACATGCGCTGCTGGGACAGAGACACCAAGAGAGACATGCACTACTGGGAGAGAGACACTGAGAGACATGCACTGCTGAGAGAATGACTAAGAGAGACTATTGGCTGAGAGAGACTGAGTGTTTTTCCTGAACTTAAATTGTAGCCTGGTGCTTCCCTAATAAACCCCATAATCTGTGAGTTCTATGTGGCCACTGCAGCGAATTACTGAACCCAGGAGAGAGGTGGTGGATGCTGCGGAAGGAATGGCTGGTGTCAGGGCTGATGAAAGGGCTGGAGGGAGGCAGCATGTCTGGCCTCGCAGGAATAGGCCTTCGCTGCTGATGGTGACTCTGTCCTCCTCTTGTGGGGTTACAGGAGGTCAGAAGATGCGGCCTCCCTGTCCTTTCAGCATACCCATATACCAATATGCCTTTACTCATCACTCCAACACTAGTTTTTCACTTTGGCTGTGCTGTGCTCATGCCATCCACATTCAGTGCCACTTTTCCCATTGCCAAAAATAACAAGTTTCTATTACCTAAAGTATACTTCCCCTCCGTATCCTCTCCCTGGTAATGAACCAATGAACACTATTCTCTCTATATAATATCCTTGTCTTCTTATAAGAGTGATCATACAATATTTGTCCTTGTAAGCTTTACTTATTACACTTAGCATAATGCTCTCCAAATCCATCCATGTTATAATATGCTTCGCAGACTCATCTTTGTTCTTCATGGTTGCTAGTATATTCCAATGTATGTATGTACCACCACAATTTGCCTATCCATTCATCCATTAATAGAAACTTTGGCTTCTTCTATTTATTTGGTATTATGAATAAAGCAGCAATGAATATAGGTGTGCTTTCTCAGAACATTCTGAAGGACAGCTGATTTAGGTAATAGCAAAAACCGACTTTTCCCTATCAATCAAATATTAAAGCATATGGAGTCCACACATCTTTATTTTAGACTTAAGCCTAGAAAGATTAGGAAGTTTGTCAACAAATAACAGACGAAAAAACAGAAAGAAAAAGCAGAGTGTGTGTAGTGGTGGCAGTAAGGTTGGTGAGAGGAAGGGCACTGATAAGAGGAGACACAGACAGTAGTGAGAAGTGACACTAGGAGCCAGTAAGAGGGAGAGAAAGTAAGAAATACACAATTTAAAAAAAAAAAAAAATCCAAAACAAAAAAGCTAGATGAGGACTCCCCAGCCTATCCTGACCATCATGAGAACAACTTTAATTCACAGAAAGTCATGACATCTGGTGATTAGAGGACCAAGAAACTTATTTTAGGAAATGAATTTTCTAAAATATAGTTAAAAAAAAAGTTTAGATAAACAGAGAATTATATTTTTATTTGGAAATTTCACACTGGTAGAACATTGCTTCCTCATACTATATAAATGAAGTGATAATGTCCATTCTTCTGGTACACTAAATAAATAAATCCCAGAGAAACTAACAGAAATTTTTGCAATGATGGAAATGTTCCATAGCTGCACTCTACAATATAAGCTACTGAGAAGCTGAAATATGGTTAATATGACTGAGAAACTGAATTTAAATTTTAATTAAATTCAAACAGCCTCATGTGGCTAGTGGTACCATATTGAACAGTACAGCTAAAGTCCTCCATAAAGTTGGTCTACACTACCCTAATATCAAAAAAAAAAATCCAATTTTTCACTAAATTCTTAGTTACAAAATTTGTTCATTTTCTTTTGTACAAGAGATTTGGCAAGTAAGGCATTACTAACTTCATTTAAAAACAACAAATCTATTCATTTTTAACTTAGATTAGAAGATAACAACTGATTCTATGTTCCATGTTATCCTATGACATGGGAGTACAGCATGTGGGCACCACCACAGAAAGCTTTCAACTCCATTTGAGTGAAATTAATGGCTTCTAGATCATAAATCAATCAAATGATTCAGAAATTTATTTAATAAATACATTAAACCCAACCATATGATTGTGCTTAGTTCTAGGAAAAACACAGTAAAACAAGGTGGATTAAATCTCTGCTCTCATGGAACATATAATCTGATAAAAGTAATTTCAGGTGGAAAGAAATTCTAAGAAAATCAACAAGGTAAGTTAAGTAGCTAAGAGTTAATTTAGGGTAAGATATTTAGAAAGGTCTCTCTGAGGAAAGGACAAATGATCTGAGGCAGAAAGAAGCAGAGCCACCCAAGGCTAAAGAGCTTTCCAGAGAAAAAGATTAGAAAGTCAGTGCAAAGGCCTAGAAGTAGGAAAGAGCTTGGCTTGCTGAACAGGAATCTGTCCACTGAAGCCCCAAGGGAGGGAGGAAAAGAGGGTAAGGACAAAGCCACAAGTTAAGTAAGAAACCATCCACTTTTCTTTACTGGAGCCACACACCCAGCTTCATGGTATGATACCCACTCTACTGGAGCCACACACCCAGCTTCATGGTATAATACCCACTTACCAAAGAAAGGGTCCTGGCCTAGCTGCTTTCGGAGGCTTTCTACCACAGGGTGACCAAAGGTGATGTTGGGAACAAAATGCCTACAAGACAAACAAAATCTTACTCTAAAAAAGTTTTCAATTCAGTTTCTGAATTTATCTCACACTTCCTTTAAGTCCAGGTAGCTTATGTGGTTAGTATATGTATTCTGGTGGGGGATGAAGGGAACTGTCTGGGGTTAAAGTATTTTTTTCAATTTAATACTTAGTATCACCACTATTAAACAACACTAAACATATCTGGATTTCAATTTTACTAAGTAATATCTCCTTGATAGTTCAACATATCATAACAAAGCCAGACAAATCTACATAATGATTTACCTCTATAATTTACAACCAGTGATTCGTACAAATGGAGAGATGACAAAATTAAAAACCCAAGTTATATGACTTGCCCAAGTTACACACTAATTAGTAAGTTCTGGACTCTGAAACAGGAGCTCTGGCAGCACAGTGGTTAAAGCATTTGGTTGCTAACCAAAAGGCTGTCAGTTCAAACCCACCAGTCGCTCTATGGGAGAAAGATGAGCCAGTCTGCTTGTGTAAAGATTTACAGTCTTGAAAACCCTATGGGGCAGTTCTCTGTCCTGTAAGATCACTATCAGTTGGAATCGCCTCAATGGCAGTGGATTTGACTTTTGGTTGGACTCTTACAAAGATTTCCTGAATCACAGAAAGTCATGCTGCCTGTGGCTGCTTCCAATCTATCTCTATCAGAGGGCACTAACTGACAATTTATCTAAGCTTTCTTAAAAATCATCAAGGAATTCTGGTAGCATAGTGCCTAAGGCACTTGACTGCTAACCAGAAGGCTGGCGGTTCAAACCCACCAGCCACTCCTTAGAAGGAAGGTTGGGCAATCTACTTCTGTAGTGATACCACCTCAGAAACCCAAGGAGGGATTGCTATGAGTCAGTTCTGCCTTGACAGGACATAACAACAGCAACAACAATAACAAAAATCATCAACAAAGAGATGTGATGTGCTTACTGTATTAAAAAAAACTTTTACTGAGGATTTACTATATACCAGGCATTGTACCTTACTTCAATTAGTCTTCACAACCGCCTTGTGAGGTAGATACTATTATTATTTCCATTTGAAGAGAAAACAAGAAATAACTTGCTTAAGATACCTAGTGTTCTGGTTACCTAGTGCCGCTCTCACAGAAATGGACCACAAATGGGATGGCCTTAACAAGCAGGAGTTTATTCTTACAATTTGGAGCTTTTAAGTCCAAGTTCAAAGTGCCAGGCTCTAGGGGCTGGGTGAAAGCCCCTCAATCTTGTGGTCCAGCTCTGCCTCCTGCTCCCGGCCCACAGAAGCTAGAGGCTATGCTTCATTCAGACAGCTGCTGGCTGCTGAGGCTGAGAAGCCCCAAAGTTGACAAGGAAAAAAGGCACAATCCCAGTATTACCAAACTACACGGCAGGCCATTAACTTAAGTCCATTGTAAGTCCCAGGGTTGGCAAAGCATAACAGGCTGCTGAGCAACAACACAGCTACACGCAGGGTCCAAGCGTGCCATATGCTAGAGACCTTTCTCAAAGCTTCTCCTTTTATACAGGAAGCAGACCACATACCCAAAGGCAGCTACTCAGCTGCTCATAGTAGATTACACCATGGAGTTGATTACCAGTCTTGTCATGGGAAATACTACATCCAGCTGCCCAGCCACTCAACCAGGCCTAGCCAAGTCGACACAAAAACATAACCATCACACCTAGTTTATTTGTGGAGGCAGGATTCACATTAGAGGTGCCTAATATCAGACCCAAAGTACTTAATCCTACTCAGTGTATCCTTTCATGCTGTCATTGTTGTTAGGTTCCTCTGAATCAGTTTTGACTCACAGGAACCCTGTGTACAACAAAACAAAGCACTGTCTGGTTCTGTGCCACCCTCACAGTCATGGCTGTCTGAGCCCACTGTTGTAGCCACTGTGTCAATCTACCTCTTTGAGGGTCTTCTTTTTTGCTGACCCCCTACATTACCTGACCCTCTAAATGACCAAGTATGATGTCCTTCTCCAGGGACTGATCCCTTCTGACAATATGACCAAAGTATGAAGGACAAAGTCTTACTATCCTCACTTCTAAGGAACATCCCAGCTGTATTTCTTTCAAGGACAGATGTGTTCATACTTCTGGCAGTTCAGGGTATATTCAATATTCTTCACTAACACCATAATTCAAAGGCATCAATTTTTTCTTTAGCCATCTTTATCCATTGTCCAGCTTTTGCATGCACATGAGGCAACTGTAAATACCACGGCTTGGATCAGGCACACCTTAGTCTTCAAAGTGTCATATTTGCTCTTCAAAGTGGTATCTTTGCTCTTTAACACTTTAAAGAGGTCTTTCACAGCATATCTATCCAATGCACTATGTTATCTGAGTTCCTGACTGCCACTTCCACGGGCCTTGACTGTGGATCCAAGTAAAGCGAAATCCTTGATAAAGTCAATCTTTTCTCCATTCTATCACTGCTGCTGTTGTTATGTGCCGTGGAGTCAGACCCCAACTCAGTGACCCCTGCTTAGGTTTCCGACACAGTATCACCACAGAAGCAGATTGCCCAAGCTTCCTTCCAAGGAGTGGCTGGTGGGTTTGAACCGCCAGACTTCTGGTTAGCAGTCAAATGCCTTAGGCACTACGCTACCAGAGCCCCTATTCTATCACTAGATCACTTAAATATTTAACACGATTTCCTATTTTAAATACTACACTAGGTGCCTCTGGGTGCTTGCAAGAGTACTGTGTTTTACAAAGAGATAAACTAAAATTCTGGTTTGCCCCAGAGTTTATAACATCACAGATGACAAACGGCAGAGATGGCTATGACTCACCAGAATTCATGACCATAGTGCTACAGTATAATTACTGGTGGGTAGGAGACTCAGCCAAGGATTTCATTTATACCCAGACAGCCCATCTGATTAGCTCTTACCAGTGGACTGTGCATTGAAGTGATGTGTGTCACTGCAAAGCCCAAGAAGCTAAATAGGACTCCTTTTCCATTTTTACTTAACCTTTCTGCCAATAAAGAAGTCCTTAGGTATTCAAATGACAGAGCCACAGGATGGGAGGAGATTACACGTCCCAGAATTACTGCATAGGACACTCACAACAAACTGTGACATGAATGAGAAATAATGAGTGTTAAGCCACTGAAATCTGGACTTTATTTGTTAAAGCAGCTGTTATTACCCTATATGAGGATTACAAGAAAAGCTAAACAGTAAGTAGGTAATATGTGATGTTACAGGTTAAAGAGTTCCAGACACAAACATTACAACCTTTTAGAAGAGCACAAGATTCACAAAACAAGTAAAATTTGTATGGTAAAACATGGGGGGAAAATGAAGCAAAGTCTGAAAAGAAGTAAGGAGGATATGTTAACCAGCCTGGCTAGTGAAAAAAAGGCAGGAGGTAGGTTGTCACAGTAAGGGTCTCCAGTGCCAGGTTAAGTTGTTTGGATTTTCTCCTGTAATAAATACAAAGTGAGAATTTAAAGCAAGAAGCAACATGATGCAAATAATAAACTAGGAAGTTGGATTTAGCAGTAAATTGGAAAAAGGACTTTAAGAGGTATTGGTATCTGGCAAGACATGGAACAGTAAGAATGGAAACAAAGAGGCAAAACCGATAGGATCTGTCACCTGATTAAATGTGGGGTTTAGACAGAAAAGCCCTGGTTCAGCGGTTCAAACCCTCTATGGGAGAAAAGACCTGGCATTCTGCTCCCATAAAGATTACAGACCAAAAAACTATATGGGGCAATTCTACTGTGTCCTATGTCATGACTCAGAACCAGCTTGATGGCACATGACAAATCATGGTCAAGGTCTTAAATTTAGATGACCAGCAGGAGTACTAATCAAAAATTAAGACTATACATGGGCTAAGCACCATTTCCACATGCTAACTGACCTCCAAATTATTTAACTAACTGTGCTACTGAAAATCAAATCAATGTGCTAGGCTGACAATTCTCTTAGTAAGCTAGAAGAAACCAAAGACTTATAACCCTAAGTAAAAAGATTATGTACATAAACATGAACTCCAGGTGTTTCAATATGCCTGAAACTATCTCCAGGAACACTTGCTGCAAATGGATTTCTAGACTCTACTTCAAGGCTACTTGACTCCAAAGAGAACCTGGGAATATGAATATTTAACAAGTGCCCCAGGGAGTTCTTACCAGACCATCTTGGAAAATAATTATTTCAGTCTAATAAAAAAGAATTTTATTGAAGAATTCCTTTTCATTACTTAGCCTTTTGTTTTGTTTTCCTTGAAGGTACTTTTTGAGGTAAAGTCTACAAAAAATAAAATGCAGTACAAAGTTTCTCTTTTTGCCAGGGGACATTGAGT
Source organism: Orycteropus afer afer (assembly GCF_000298275.1). Lineage (NCBI taxonomy): Eukaryota > Metazoa > Chordata > Mammalia > Tubulidentata > Orycteropodidae > Orycteropus > Orycteropus afer. The sequence continues at coordinate 22,235,036 of NW_006921589.1, forward strand.
TTAAGCTGTAATTGCTTATAATAAACACACTGCCATTGAGTTGATGGCAAACCCCACTGGGTTTCCAAGGTGGTAAATCTTTACAGAAAGATTGCCCTGTTTTCCTTCCATGGAGTACATGGTGGGTTTGAACCACTAACCTTCTGGTTAGCAGTTAAATGCCTTAGGCACTGTGCCACCAGAGCTCCTTAACTGCATACAATTAAAAAAAAAAAAAAACTTACTGCCGTCGAGTTGGTTCTGACTTATAGCGACCCCTCCTTGGATTTCCAAGGCGGTATCAACTACGGAAGTAGATTGCCCAGTCTTCCTTCCGAGGAGTGGCTGGTGGGTTTGAACTGCCAGCTTTCTGGTTAGCAATCAAATGCTTTAGGCACTATGCCATACAGGGATACGATTCTCTTGTCTCTCACCATGTTCCATCATCAACCCTAAACTTTGTTTATAATGTAATTGTAACTTAATCTATTCCAGATAGGTAAAACCTTTACCAGATCTCCCAAATGGCAAATATGATGGCAAGCGGACAAAAAACCAAAAAATCCAAACCCACGCATCAAGTCAGTTTTTACTCAGAGCAACACCATAAGACAGAGTAGAAGGCTAGCATAAAATATAATAAATAACACTATAACTAGAAAACAATCTTCAATCAGGAATCATAAACTCATATGCCTATAGGGGTTGGCAGGTAACACCCATCACCACCTTCTGCCTTGAATTCAATGCATAGTGACTTTATAGGACAGAGTAGAGTGGCCTCATAGTATTTCCAAGGCTGTAATCTTTATGGAAGCAGACTGCTACATCTTTCTCCCAGAGTAGCTGGTGAGTTTGAGCTGCCAACCTTTTGGTTAGCAACTGAACACTTAATCACTGCACCATAGGACTTCTTTGGCGGATAACACCAGGAGCAAAACAGGAAACAGCTGCCCTGGCTAAACGGTGGCTGCTATTCAGCTCTAATCCATTGTGCCTGCAAGACCGTGGACCCAATACTGGTAAATCTATGGACTGTTTTCAAAAGAAGGTAAAAGTTCAGTATTAATGTGAAACTGTGGCACAGTGCCTAAGGCATTTGACTGCTAACCAGAAGGTTGGTGGTTCAAACCCAACAGCCACTCCACGAAGGAAAATGGGGTGATCTACTTCCATAAAGATTTACAGCCTCAGACACCCAAATGGACTAGCCATGAGTTGGAAACAACTCGACGGCAGTGAGTTTGATTGTTTTTTTTCTAGTGCTTACCACCTTCCCCTTTTTCCAGAAGTAGACAACCTCCTTCCTACAATGGTCTACCATGTAGTAGAGTTCCTGACTGTTAAGATGAAAAAAATCTATTTTAATCAGGTGAGAAAAGAGGAGTCCTTGTGAGGTGGATCACCGTGAGAATGAACTTGACAGCACTGGGTTTTTTGTGTATGGGTGGGGGAAGCGTGCCAGAAAATGAACACATCTAAAATAAGTATCTTGTTGGATGAAATTTTTTAAAGGAGCTAGGAAAAAGAAAAGTATGCAGGCAATATGGGAAAGAAGGTAAATTGTGGTCACTTTCACACACTGGCCCAGGAGACACTGGAAAACACTACATAAGGGCACCAGCATCAGCTGCGCCAGGCTCTTGTTCTTATAGCGGGACACTGGGGAAGCGACGGAACCTCCCTAAACTGGTTACCTCCTCTACAAAAGGAGAATAAAAATATATCCTACCTCATAACTAAACTAAACTCATTGCCATCAAGTTGGATCCGATTCAGAGCGACCCCTCCTTGAGTTTCCCAGGCAGTATCACGACAGAAGTAGACTGTCCAATCTTCCTTTCAAGAAGTGGCTGGTGGATATAAACTGTCAACCTTCTGGTTATCAGTCAAATGCGTTAGGCACTACGTTACCAAACCTCCGCTACCTCATAAAGTTGTAGATATTAAAAGAAAAAGTTTTTTTAAATTGTGTATGCAGGATCCCATTTTTCCAAACTAGTATGTCTCCAGGAAAACGGGAAGATAAAATCCTTTACCTTGATAAGCTCAGGGTCTGCCATAGGGCTGAGGGCAAAGTGATTTCTTAGAGAGTCCTTCCTTATGATAAAGCCATTCATTCACTCAACCAATTTTAACTAAATTTGTCATGATGTTTTACCAGCAGAGAATACAAAGGTGAGCAAAAGACACAGACCCTGCTTTCAGGGAACCTAATGTAAAGCAGTAAAGACATGAAATAAGTAACAAGATAACTGTACACATTATTAGTTGCTCTCTGAGGACAAAGAATATCTTAATCTCTGTAAGCCCAGTGGCCAGGGAAACCATTTAATTTCTAAAACACAAGCTTTGCATTACTTCCAATTTCACCATTTCCTAGCTCTAAGACACCACAGCCAGGAAATTTAACTTCCTTTTGTCCAATTCCTCCATGTCAAATGCTGGTGGTAATAATGCCAACCTCGTAATAACTCACAAAAGCACTAGAACAGAAATAGTTGAGTGCTCATAAAAATCAGCTACTATTGTGATCATAAAGGAGCTCTAATGCCTAAGGCATTTGACTGATAACCAGATGCTGGCAGTTCAAATCCACCAGCCGCTCTGCAGAAGATGATGGGAAATATACTTCCATAAAGATTTACCACTTTGGAAACTCAATGGGGGTCACTCTGAGTCAAAATGGACTCGATGGTAGTGAGTTTTGTTTGTTTTGGTTTATTGTGCTCATGGAAGGAGCTCTGGTGGCACAGTGGTTAAACACTCAGCTGTGAATCAAAAGGTTTGAGGTTTGAACCCATCAGCCACCCATGGGAGAAAGATGCCTGCTTCTATAAAGATTATTGCCTTGAAAATCCAACGGGGCACTTCTACTCTGCCCTACAGGGTTGCTGCGAGTCAGAATAAACTCAAGGGCAATGGGTTTGGTTTTTGTTATCGCCATCATTAGCACTCCTGACCGGTGAACTGAAATAAATTATTTTCCCCATCCATGTGTTTACACCATACATGTACAAGATTTATTTAAACCAAATTGCTTTCTGTGTCAAATAAACTACATATATATACACGTAGCCTGTTCTGTCCTGAGCCACTCAGGTGATTCCTCACACACAAAAACGTACTACCCACCACTGAGGTACATAATACCTTGGTAAATTAGAGCTTTCAAGCAAAGGTGTCAAAATAAGTAAGTAGAATTATAAATGATGGCCAACTAAAATAATCTGTGGGTGGATACGTAGGTAGAAGGACAAGATGATCAGGTATGGGTAGGTGAACAAGACTATACTCATGATCATTCATAGGCTTAGAAGAAAAAAAAAAAAACATTTTTCTATCCTGACCCAAAGTAACTAATTTTATGATTTTATAGCCAGTTAATAGTGGGGCTCAGAGACTACTTGGCAAACTCAAAATCCAAGCTGCAAATTGAGACTGTCACAATCTTGCAGGAGTCTTACGGCTTTCTCTAAACCTGTTTCTTCTTTTTATAAACCAACTTAAGAAATTAGTTGAATCACTGAGTTGGAATTAACTCGATGGCAGTGGGTTGAGAAATTAGTTATCTTAATTCCAAACAGTATCGCTTATTATGTGCTGTAACTACCAAAAACAGAAAACCAAACCCATTACCAATGAGTCAATTTTGACGCACAGAGACCCTATAGAAGAGAGCAGACTTGCCCCATAGAGTTTCCAAGGCTGTATTACGGAAGCCAACTGCCCACATCTTTCTCCCACAGAGCTCCTAGTGGGTGTGAACCCACGACCTTTTGGTTAGCCGGTGAGCTTTTATCACTGTGCCACCAAGGCCCTTGCTTAACTACAATGCTTAAAATTTACTTACAAATAACTGACCTCCCTGAAGAGCAGGGTGCCTGAAGAGAAAATAGACAGGAAAATCAGAACGCAAATAAACATAAAATAGCTAACAATTGTAAACAATTTAGTTTATCAGGCACTGAACTTTTCATGTACTAATTCTTTTCTTCTACTAAAGGTATCTTATCGTCTGTCGCATTACTATAGAAACAAACAAACAAACAAACAAACAAAAAACAATAGAACACTTTCCAAATAATGAAACTGAAGCTCAATGAGGTTAAGAAGCTTGCCCAAGAAGTGGCAGAAGTCGAACAATCTCTCTCCAGGCGTCAAGCGTCGTCTCACTCCTAGTTTTGTCACTATCTAGGCTCTGCTAGCATAGTGCCTAAGGCACTTGACTGCTAACCAGAAGGCTGGCGGTTCAAACCCACCAGTCACTCCTCAGAAGGAAGGTGGGGCAATCTACTTCCGTAGTGATACTGCCTCAGAAACCCAAGGAGGGGTCGCTATGAGTCGGGTCCGACTCCACGACACATAACAACAGGTACATGAGCTTGGGCAAGTCATGCCTATTCCCTTGGGCCTCAGTTTCTCTAACTGAAATGAAAGAAAAGGCCAGAGGTTTAAGGTCGCTTCCAGGTCACAGGCGCTAAAAGACTAAATATTACGAAGGGGGAGGGGCAAGGTTTGGGCTCCAGCCTCTGCCAAGGTGTCGCGTCAGGTCCGCTCCCCGCAGGGCCTTCAGATCTCCCGCCCAGCCCTCTTCTTAAGATCGAGTTCACAGTGAGGCGCTCTGCAGGAAAGCGACGCCGTGCAGCCAGCAGGCGCTCAATAAATGCGCGCCGATTCCACCCCCGCGGGGAAGCCACGACCCGAGCCCGGCGGAGTTACCCGTCCATTACATCCAGGTGCAGATAATCAGCCCCGGAGTCCAGCATCCGGAGGCACTCGGCCCCTAAATTGGCCAGATCGCTGTTGAGGATGGATGGGCCAATCTTGCAGCCGGATGCCATAGTGCTGGTTCCTAAGAGCTAAACTACCTCACCACTTCCCGCAAGACCTAGGCGTCGCACCGATTGGCCGCGCAGCTTTGTCCCCGCCCCTTCCCCTAGACTCTTCCGGACTCTGCCGGAAGTAGCTTCTCTGGCAGCGGGCATGTCCCCCGTTCTCCTCCTGTAGGGACTGTCAGCCCTCGGGTTAGGGCGGGGCCTGGACCTGTGGGCAGAACCTTGACAGCTCTCTTTCCTCTGACCCTCAGCGGTGAAACACTCTTGGCGGGTTTACAGCTTCTCCCAGCACTCAAGCAGAACTCTTAAGCTTCTTTGCTTTGTTTTCCCTGCAATTCTCTCTGCCCTTTCCCTCACAGCACTTTTTGTTTCTCTAGCGTTTGCGCTCCCTTCCTCTCCCGCTCTTCTTCTAACCCTTTCAAACAAAAAACCCTCTTCCTTCTTTCTTTCCTGTAGAATTCTCTGAAGGGCTGAGGCAGTCAAATTCGAAGTGGAATCCTGGCTCTGCGAAATACTACAAGGGTGAGCCAGGAAGTCACCTCTTCCTCAGTTTTTTCACGGATAAGAGCACCTGGAGTTGAAGGTTAATGTGAGGACTATTACAACAAAAATCGTAGTAAGCCAATGATAGATACTGAAGTTTATATAAAATGTTATTGTTGTCAGGAGCCACACAGTCGGCTCCAACTCATAGTGACCCTGTGCACAACAGAAGGAAACACTGCCCAGTCCTGTGCCGTCCTCAGAAGCCTTGCTATGATTGAGCCCGTCCTTGCAGCCGCTGTCTCAATCCACCTTGTTGGGTCTTCGCCTTTCACGCTTACCGTCTGTGGTAGTTAAGGTTTTGTGCTTGTCAGCTTGGCTGGGCCTGGCTGAGTGCCAGGGCAGCTGGAGTATTCCCCATGGTGAGATTGGTAATTAACTCCATGGTGGAATCTACTGGAGCAGCTCAGTAGCTGCTTTAGGGATATGGTCTTCTTCCAGTACAGAAGAAGCAACTTTAAGGTCTCCAGTTTTTTGGCACACTTGAACCCTGCATGTAACCCTGTCATTGTTCAGCAGCCTGCCATGCTCTGCCAACCTTGGGACTTTCAATGGACTTGAATTAATGGCCTGCCTTGTTGTTTGGTAACATCAGGACTGTGGCTTTTTACTTGTCGACCTTGGGTTTGTCACCCGCAGCAGCTAACAGCTGCCTGAGAAAAGTCTCCAGTTTCAGTGGGTCGGGAGCCAGAGGCAGAGCTGAAGCCCAAGGCTGAGGGGCTTTCACCCAGCCCCCGGTGCCTGGCACTTTGAACTCAGACTTCTAGCCTCCAAAACGTAAGAGAGTATACTCTTGTTTGTTAAAGCCATCCCATTGGTGGTATAGTCATGTCAGAGTGGCACTAGGTAACCAGAACACCCTCTGCTTTAACAAGCATGCTATCCTTCTCCAGGGACTGGTCCTTTCTGACAACATGAGCAAACATGCATATGAGGTGATTGAAAACACCATGGCTTGGGTTAGGGGTACCTAACTAAAGATATCAAAGTGATATCTCTGCTCCTTAACATTTTAAAGAGGTCTTTTGCAGCAGATTTGCCCAGTGCAACATGACTGATTTCTTTACTGCTGTTTTCATGTGTGTTAATTATGGATCCAAGTAAAATGAAATCTTTGACAACTTCAATTTTTTCTACATTTATCATAATGTTGCTTATTGGTGCAGTTGTAAGGATTTTTGTTTTCTTTTATGTTGAAGTATAATCCATACTGAACACTACTCTTTGATCTTCATCAGTAAATGCTGACAGTCATCTTTACTTTCAGCAAGCAAGGTTGTATTATCTGCATATCGCAGGTTGTTAACGAGTCTTCCTCCAGTCCTGATGCCATGTTCTTCTTCATATAGTCCAGCTTCTGGGATTATTTGCTCAGCATACAGATTGAGTGAATAGGGTGAAATGATACAACCCTCACGCACATTTTTCCTGATTTTAAACCACACAGTATCCACTCATTCTGTTCGAACAACTGCCTCTTAATCTATGTACAGGTTGCTCATGAGCGCAATTAAGTGTTCTGCAATTCCCATTTTTCAAAATGATATCCATAATCTTTTGTAATTCAGATAGTTGAATGCCTTTGCATAGTTAATAAAACACAGGTAAACATGGAGATACGGTGGATAGATGGGTGGACAGGCTGAACTATTAGGTATTTCTATGTAGCAGGGAGTGTACCCAGGACAATGTATAGGGTTGGCAGACAATGGTTCTACAAGAGTATTTGTATGTTCTGTAAGAACTCCGGGGGTATAGTACAGCTGACAAGGGATAAGGTTGTAGTCACTTCTTGGGCACAGCCAGCTACCCAGAGGGAGCGAGTAGTTGAACCTGTGGGCTCAGGACCATAGTCACAGGGGACATCAAGCTCAATTAGCATAACATACTACACAAAACATTGTTCCACCTCCTGCTTTGGCAGGTAGTGACTGGGATCTTAAAAGCTTGCAAGCAGCCATCTAGATGCAATGATGGCTCTCTCCTCGTCCAAAGCAAAGAAGAATGAAGAAAACCAAAGATTCATGGAAACAATTAGTCCCCACAACTGGTACACCATGCTATCCTCAGCCTGTATGACTATGAGACCAGAAGAACTAGATGGTGCCCGGCTACAACTGTCAACCACTAGGAGGGGAATCTAATAGGAGATCCTGGATAGAGGGAGAACAATGTGGAACAAAACTCAAAATCATTTGGAAAAAAAAAGGGACCAGGTTTTTGGGTCTGATAGAGTCTGGTGGAACCACTGAGACTATGGTTCCTAGCTGCCCTTCAGGTCTGGAATTGAACCCACACCTGTGGCTTCCATTCTCATATGCCAAACAAAAGGCAGGCATATGAGTTGAACATGTACCTGAGGGAGAACACTCATGGGAGAAAGAGGGGCTGTTTATGCACAGGAAGACAGCTCAGGGGGTAGGAGTGCATGGAGGGATGGACACTGGGAAGAGGTAACTGTCGGGAGCAAGTGGGAGGGGAGCTGTTGTTGCATTGGGGTACTGTGGTCGATGTCATGAGACAAAGTGTATGTGAACTGCTGTATGGAAAGTGAATTTGCTCTGTAAACTTTCACCCAAATCACACACACACACACACACACACACAAAACCCACAGGTAAACATCTTTCTTATATTCTTTGCTTTCAGCCATGATCTATCTGACATCAGCAATGATATCCCTTGTTCCA
>NW_006921589.1:22243185-22270811 GCF_000298275.1 Orycteropus afer afer
ACTCTTTTATTTAAAATACACTTTGCAAATTGGGGTAACATTTTGACTATGGAGTCAAAAATGTTCCAAAGATGGAAAAAAAAAAAAAAAACCCTCATACCTCATCTTACCCACATTGCCATGGAAAAGGGCAGGAAGAACAATGTTTACATACTTATAATTTACCCTAAAACACAGCTTCCAGTCCCACCCTGGCATTTCTGTTTCTTGAAACTGACTGTACACAGATAATTCTTCACAAGAGCCTAAACTAAAATTGTCTTCAATATGCTGCTTACTAAGCTATTATTTGACTTAAGCGTGATTTTAGGAAACCAGTTTTTTCAAGGCTCAAGATTTAAAAGGACGTGGAGTGTTATCACAAACTCCATGGACCTAGAAACATGGATTTCAGAAAAATTAAAATTATTTCTCAGGAGGATTAAATGAGCTAATCCAGGCAATGCACCTAGCACTCTGTCTGCTCCTCAGTACAAGGTGGGGTTATTATTCCCCTCCTTTCTGCTTCTGCCCCATAACACTCTTTTCCTTTGTTGTTTGCTCTTTGCAGCACTCATTGACAAATTGTGATGCATTTATTTACTGATCAAGCACAATCCACAATAGTTAAGAGTGTCTGCCCTGGTACCAAATGTGTCTCGGGTCATTGGGCCAGGAAAAGTGATGGAAGTGAAACTATGTGAGGAAAGGAAATGGATTTAGTAAGACCATTTCTTAGAAGGTAAGGAGAGAGCACTTTGCAGAACTGGTGGTAAATTGAACCCTATTCAGAGGACAACCAAATCCTTAACCTTTCCGTTAGGAAGTCAACAAGCCATCTAACCAGTTTGTCGCCTAAGCAGAACACTCAAGACCGGCTTACCTGTCTCCCACTGTGCCCATTCTGATTTATTTTGCAAAATAAACATAGAAGTATGCGTAGAGTGGAACTCACTGGGGATTGATGCATGGGAGGTGTCTGACTCAAAAAGCCAGGGGCCAAATTGGATGGTGGCCTCAGGCCAGACTGTGGGGATGGAAAGGGACAGCAAGAGAGGCTATTTACAACTGCACACTCCTTTTTAAAAAATAAACACCTTCCAGAAAGAGTTGACCTATTCCCTTTGTTGAGAAATGAGAAATGAAGCTTACTTAGGCGTCTTAAATGTTTTTAGATTTATTTTATTATAGGTGCATGTTCAAACACAGAAGTCTAATATCTTTCATAAATATCTTTCATAAACATTTCAACATTTTTTTTCATATGCATTTTTCCATGCTCTTTGGTCATTCAGTATTCATAACAGATTTCAGTCATCTGAGGGACGTTGGTTATGTTTTCAATCATTTATTTTTACCTATAAAATGGCTAGTAAAGGATTTTCATCCTGCAGTCACAGTGACTATTAAAAAATATTATGTAGGTGCATTGATTTGTACTCCAATAATTCTAAAATAACATAAGTAAATGTATCTTAAACTTTTCCAAATATATTCTGTCTTTAAACTGCCTTTATTCTCCTGAGTGTCAAACCAAAATTTGATTTCTGAAAAGCTGCAATTGAGATCTAATGCTGCAAGTGAGACTTCCTACTCACTGCCAGGGCAAGGCCATGAAATTGCAAGTGTGAGGTCACAGGACAAGAGCATGACTCAGGAAGATAAGCAGCAAATTCCAGAGACTCTGTTCTGTTAAAAGTATCTTGTATAACTTGAAAGGAGCTCTGATGATGCAGTACCTAAGGCATTTGATTACTAACCAGAAGGTTGGGGGCTCAAATAGACCAGCCACTCTGTGGAAGGAAGATGGGGCAATCTACTTCTGTAAAGATTTACCACTCAGAAACCCAGTGGGGGTTGCTATGAGTCAGAATTGACTCGATGGTAGTAAGTTTTTTTTTGTTGGTATAACTTGAGGAAGGGTATTTAATTTGTGTTTTGGTCTGCAATTCTATCATTCATGAGCCTTTCTTCTTTATAGATTCCTACACACACCCTACTCCCATACTCTTCAAGTTGGATAGCAGAGTCAAGAATCCTCTTCATTGATGAAAGGAATAGAAGCAAAGGAAGGGAGGAGATACTCTGCCTAAAATACTCTTCTTGTTGTTGTTATGTGCTGCCGACTCACAGCGACCCCTCCTTGGGTTTCCGAGGCAGTATCACTACGGAAGTAGGATTGCCCAACCTTCCTTCCGAGGAGTGGCTGGTGGGTTTGAACCGCCAGCCTTCTGGTTAGCAGTCAAGTGCTTTAGCCACTATGCTACCAGAGCTCCTTAAAATACTCTAGGAGGCTGAAATAGCAAAGAAGTTACTCCCAACCTGTGCAACAAAGATACAAGGCCCTAGCTAGACCCCCAAACATCACAGATTTTTTCCTTCATCATTGCCATGCCCAATCAGCCTTTTGACACTGTGGTTCCAAGTGCTTTGTCCCAATGCACTCAATAACTCAGCTTCTTTTTCAGAAAAATCAAGTAACTTATCTAATAGAATTATGGAAAGCAGCAAATATTGAAAAATGAAAGTAAAATATTTTGCTATAGAAAATGCTGTATCCAGGATTTGAACTGGTTTAACTGAATCTGAAATCTATACCCAATTGTTACAGATGATATGTGTTCATTCTAAAATCTCTAAAAAGTTAATTTCGGAAGAAGCAACTTCTTTGTTGAGTCAGTTCTTTATACATGGGAAGTAGGTGCCTGTTTCAATTTTTCTTCAGAATAAGATAAATATCATTAAGCATCATAGCTTAAGAAATGATCTACCATTACCAATACTCTATTTATCATAATTTATCATATATAATTATCAACTTTTAGCTATGTACTCAATATTTTAAACATCACAAAATTGTTAATTTACTTGATTTTTTTTCCTAATCTTCCCCAACTTATATATATATATATATATATATATAGTTATTCCTTCAAATTCAAATTCCAGGTAACAGTATTCCTGAGAATACATTTTGTAACAGTTTTATGCACATATACATAGATACTTTATCCATTACACATAAACATTCAACACATTACATTCAACACATTTAAGGGCACCTTAAAGGGAACAGATGCACACATCTGCAAAATCTTAGTAGTCCCAAAATGAAAACATATCCACTCTGTAAGGCCTTGTTTCTTGGAGTGGAGGTTTTTTTTTTCTCAAAGTACATTACTGAGCATATTGAAAAAGTTTCTAACAGACTTCCATAACAGTAGAGTGAAGGAGTCAGGCTAAAGGCAGACAGACTAGCATACTAATGTTTCAAAGCAGCCCAATATTTTTTAAAATGTATGTAAAGGTACTTAAGATGCTTGTCAGATATTTAACAATCTTCTTTGACTCCTTTACTTTTTAAATGTTTGTACAATAATACATAGAGAATTGGAGTCCAGAATCAGGAAACCGAAACAAAGCACACACATACATAAAAGACTCATATAGCCCAGACATTTATAATTACCAAACATAAGGCCTTTAACGCTAATTGAGCAGCATAATTTTTAATAGGAGAAATATATCAGCCTACAAAGAATTATAAAACCACTTAACTTAGACATATATACCTGTACTTGAGAGTTATTCAGTATTAAGTGCAAATGATATGAAAATACTGTAAAACATAAAAGAACCCATTTGGACTCTGTAATTTGTGAAATTTTAGATTTGAAGATTTTAGTTTTGTCTTTTTATCTTTAACTCACTGATATCTAGTAATTTCATTCTCTTAGTGACTGGAACCATAACCCCAAATTACATTTTGAAATTATAAGTTATAATATAAACAATGCCTATTTGCTAAGGAATTCTAACAGAAAAATAATTTTTCTTTATGCGTAGGGTGGGTTTAGTAGGTCTCCTCTTTATTATATATATATATACATTTCATAGCCAACACAGTCAAAGTTTAAGCATATATATTGTTATTTATTTATTTTTTTAATTCACTGCAATGTAATCAAAGTCTATATTTAACTTCAACTTGAGGACTAGAAATAACACATACATACACACATAATACCAATTTAAGTATGCATATGGATTTTTTTCTATGCTTACTAGTTATATAGTGGTTTTCAAATGTGTAGTGTTAAAGTTCAGAAATTCACTTTTGAACTATGTGATGCTCAGATCTATTTATAGGATCTATAACACATTATGTATTGGCCTTACAAGACTTCTAAGTTTTATGTTTATCTTGAAGTAAGTGATCTTCAAGTTAAAAGGCCTACTGGTAAAATATATAAGCAGGCTGTGTCTCTGAAGAAATTGCTTACTTGATACACACTTTTTTTCCTCATAAACTTAGATGTCTCAAGAATCGTAGGAACATTAACACTGAGATAAATTTATTTTATCAAACCAATTCTAACAACACTACCCTTAATGTTTGAAAATATGCCCTCAAGGGCAGGCACAGGATAATGTATGAGAAATAATCACATTTCCCAATATATCTTAGCATTGATATAGTGAGGGCTAGAAACAGGCATTCCACCTCTTTCTAGGTCTTATATTTGTATTTAATATTTATTGTTGTTTATATACTGTTTAAGTTTTTCTGAGTTCAGAATTATTTCTGATACCTTTTAAAGTGTTCTCTGTCTAATGTTATTATGAAATAGTATGATCTTATGGCATTAGGATTTTGAATTACAACATGTAATAAAACAACAGTTGAAAAATAAATATTGAAAAGTCCACAGCTCTAAAAATAGTTTTTTCTTCTTCTTCTTCTGAATGGCAATATAGTTGATCAGAACAAAAATCGCTACAGGCTTATGTATTATTTAGTCTCCTTAAACTAATATTTTTCTTATTGATAATTTTTATGTAAATTGCTACTAGTATAGCCCCTTGATTTAATATTTTTTGAAACTATAAAAATAAACATTTGCATGAGATGTATAATGTCAGTAACCTCAGAAATTGCATTCTCTTTTTAGAACAAATTATTTGTAACTATTCCTGGGTAAGCAGCTCTGTAATAGCATACAGTTTTAATTGTTCAAGGCTTCTTGAGTCATAAGCAATATGCTGTGAAATGGCTCTTTCCCTTATTCCTCCCTGGTTTTTATGGTCTTAACAGAACCAAATCACATTAACCATTGATTTTTTTAAGATGTTTATGAAATGCTATGCATATTGACAGCAAAATCTACTGTTTTTTGCTACCTACTGGATTTAAAGTGCTGGGTTTTTTTTTTTTTTTTTTTTTAGTTTATTTTCTAAGCAAAAGGATTCAACTTTTAGTACAGTGATCCCATCTATGTCAATACCGCTAACTCTTGCAAGATACAGAATTAAACATGAGACTCATCTAGAGCTACATCTGTGTCCCCCAGCTCAGTAGGAGTAAAAGTGAATTGGCTGGAGAGCAGAGGGTTTTCCATGCCGTTCTCCTCACTGATGTGAAGGACAGTGTCTCCGTGCTGTAGCAGACTAGATGTCTCAAGGCCTGTAAAGTCATCGGGGTCTGAGAGTTGAGTAGAGAGGGGGCTGTGTGCCACACCTTGTGCTTCTGTGTCTTCCTTCTTTTCACCTTCTTCAGCAGTGAGGCTCTCACTCTGAAATCAAAAGACTCATACATCACAGAAAGGTAGGGATGAGTACTGGAGAAGAGTGTAAAAACGGTTGTCCAGTTGTAACTGGACAAGGAGTCAGATTGGTAGTTCTCTTTTTTTAGATATGAGAACCTCACTGAGGTCCTTCCAACTTTCTACGCTTCACAGCTCTAATCTGGAACAGGAGCATGCTGGTTTTTCTTGTTTACCTTGTAGACTGCTTGCCCTGCTTACCTTAAGGATCAAATGAGAGAATGAGTGTTACAATGCTTTTTAACCATAAAAGATTATACCAATGTGAGTATAAGGCACCTGACTGCTAACCAGAAGGTCAGCGGTTCAAACTCACCAGCTGCTCTTCCATAAAGATTTATAGCCTCAGAGACCCAATGGGGGTCACTATGAGTCAGAAACGACTCGATGGCAGTGACTTTGGTTTTTGGAAGTGGGTATAGTATAGAAATATTTCCCCTTAGCTTTCTTGAAGTACCACATGGGAATAATGTAGGACCTATAGGAATTCATTTATAAAAATCAAAACAAGAACAAAATATATCAAAATAGGAAAACAAAAAAAGACAAAACAATGAGAAGGAAAAATTAAAACAAAGTTCCTCTCGTAGGATACAGAAGGTCTGTATTTAAAGGCTTTATTTAAACTGATAACTTGATTTATTGAGCTAATTATTATACACCTGTTTTCAATGTTATCTCAGCCACAGAATATTTTCTCTTAAGTTTTTCATAATTTCATAACTGAAAACACCAAGGCTTCTCTTTCCTCCTTCTTAAGCATATTTCTGGCCATATTCTTTATATGGATTTTACTTTTCATGTTGACAGAACTAGTGCAACTTGGCAAACAAAGTATTACAGACCCAGACTTACATATGGAGTAAATTTGCATATTTAAATGGTTCTTAAATTTAGGTATATGGGAAACAGGCCTGGCCTATTTCTCTAGTACTCTCACCTGCTTGGGAGACAGACTGTGGAGATCCGCAACAACAATGGCTGGAGAAGACGTGAGCACTGGTTTGTCCATTCCTTCTAGTTTCCTGGATGGGATTGGGCTGCAGCCCTGTGGTTGACCTGTGGCAGGAAGTGTGTGTGTTGGGCCAGCTGCTGGCTCTGGTTGAGCCTCAATGAAGGTCACAGACCGTTTCTGATCCGCTGTAGGTCAGAGGTGAGGCAGGAAATAGAGGAAAAATTGTTGGGAATACATTGTCAGTGCTTAAGTGGTTTTAAGCAATGTCTCCTGGCATTCCTTAATCAAGGCATTACTGATTTATTAATAAATGAGAGCATGTTTGGCTACTATGTCCATGTTTCAATATCACTGCCTTACAAAAAGTAGTACTTAAGTAGTAAAATCATTTCACATAAATGGCCTGAGATCAAGATTTACATAGAACAGTAGATGAATTTGATCATTCATCATAATAACTGCCAACAGGACTTAAAAGCCCCTATTATTCCTCAATATTTTGTCTTCGGTGAGACATAACAAACCCAGTTCTTGACTTGGGAGAAAAAAAAAAGCTCATAACCTTCTATATGCAAATTGCCTTAGTGATTTCCCTTGGGCTCTTCCATTCCCCTAGGTTCAAAGGTGTAGAGATGAGGGGTGGATGAGGGGGAAGAAAAAGAGACACTTAAATTTCCTAGGAAATGTCTTCCCTTATACTTCCCCAAAGGTGTGCTTATCTGCATCAGCTCAGTTTCTGCTGGCCTTCCCGAGTATGTTGCATTATGTCAGTGGTATACTCAGAAGAGACACAGGAGGCCTCACCAGATGGCTTTGTTTTAGGTTGGATGCTCCTGCGAGTGGTTGACAGCCGAGCCCCATGGTGGTTTTTGGGTTCAGTCTGAGTCTTCTGACGTGATAGTAGAGGACGCCTTAGCTAAAAAGAAGAGGCAGTATAAAGCTGACAAAAAGGGGTCTATCTGTCTGAGAGGAAGCACTGTGCTCAGAGGATTCTGACTAGAGTTTGTTTTTCATTTATGTTTCTGTGGACTCTGGTGGTACTTCACATTTGTAGCTGATAAACTTCTTTCTGCTTATTTAACTGCAAGCATTTGTTCCCGGGAGCTCTGGTAGCATAGTGCCTAAGGCACTTGACTGCTAACCAGAAGGCTGGAGGTTCAAACCCACCAGCCACTCCTTGGAAGGAAGGTTGGGCAATCCACTTCCGTAGTGATACCACCTCGGAAAGCCAAGGAGGGGTCACTATGAGTCGCATCTGACTCAACGGCACATAACAACAACAACATTTGTTCCTGGTTTTCTCTTTAATCAATTCTACCAATTATCACTCCTTTATATATTTTTTAAATAGTACATTTGAGAATTCCAGTGACTATAGGATATAAAACTAATAATTACTGCTTAGTAATTACTCCTTCTGCAATTAAAAGTTGTTGTTGAACATATGCTACCTCTCAAAGGGGAGTTTTAATGAAAAAACTTCAGAAGTTGGGAAAGAAATACCCAAATCAATGTTGGGAACCTTCTGTTGAAGCAGCAGTGCAAAGTCTCATTTAAATTTTTCTTTAGAAAGTTACATAAAGGAACCCCAACTTTGGAAATGTGTAAAGAGGATCTTGACTTGAATTTCAGTTTTAAATTAAACTATTATTCTTGGAATGAGGAAGAGGAAACTACTCTGTCTATCTCTATGCAGAAACGGGCCTTCCATCAACTTTAGAACAAATCAGTAAGTTTGATTGGGGAAAGAAGGCTTCTGGATAGGGAATAAATAGAATCATAGATCCACCTGCTTTATTAAGTTGTCAGTTTTGCTGATAAGAAGAGTTAGATATAAATCAGCAGCTAAAAAGCTTCAGCTTGCCCAAGCACTTAGAATGTTTTAAAGTTGCTTTGTAGTGCTTATTTCAGGAGAGGAGGGGGCAAAATATAATCTTAATAATACACAAATGTTAACAATTCAACAGAGCTTCCACTTCAATGGAATGGCAGTCCTGTCCTCTCAGGGTTGGCTTACCTGCCTCAGGCCTCTCTTCCTCCCCAGTGGCTGCTGAATGAGGAGATTCTGTTGGCCAGGTTCACTCTGTACACTTGCCACCCTGTCAAGCATCAATAGCATTAGTGTTCCCTGAAGAGAGAGGAAAAGACCATCCTCTGGTGGGTGTGAGCCAAAATCACTTGTATGAAATAGTCACTTCAAAGACACCATTATCTTTGAAGGATGATTGGGAAAGATTCCCTGGGATGGGGGTTTTCAAAGGTTTGGGAGGAGCACAAAGCCTTGTAGCCCCAAGCTGCCAAAATTGAGATTCTTTTTTCAATCACTGATGTCGTATCTATCATTCAGCAAAACACTGGTTTTATCATATCCCTGGTTTGGAGGCCACCAAAAGGTTTACGATGTCATAGTCTAATCTCAATTTTCTTTCCAGGGGAAGGGAAAAGGCGGTGACAAACAACACAAACAACTCTATCACATGGATGGGAACACCTTTTTCTAAAAAAAAATTTTCAATCTAAATGAAAATAAATGGACAAATATCAAACACATCAGACACAGATTCCATTTGGGTGAAGGGGCACATTCAACACATGTTTGCAGCCTGAAGTGTCTGTGACTACTGAGTAAATGAATAGTCACATGGGTAGACAATCAAGTATTTTTAAAAAATGGACTTATATTTAAAAGGCTGACAAAGTAATTAGCTGTCATTACAACTCAGGAGCTTTAAGAGCCAATAGCTGCACCAAACATATTGTACGGTTTATAAAAGAAACAACCTGCTCCCCCCAAATTTACTGTGTATGTGTGTCTTTTGTATGCAAAAATGGTTCTTCACAGTGGTTGCTATTTTAGTATTGAGTGAGGCTGAATATATTGATACGGGCCCATGATCCTTTTTCATTCTACATGCATGTACAATAAGTATTTATGATGGGAATGGGGGTGAAAAAAGAAATGTAGTGTGCCCCAGAGAACATTGTAATTCTGCAGATGATGCCAATGCAATTCTTTGGTTAATGGATAATTAATTTATGCAAAAGGAGCGTCATCTACAGATAACTTTTCAGAGTAAAATATTACACAGAGAAATCCAGAGGCAATAACTATCAATAATAATAAAAGATTGCATCCATTCATTTCCAATTTTCTAAAAATAAGCTACCTCAACACTTAGCCCACTTCTTGTCTGTATAGTGGCAGCTTATGTGTTGCTGTGATGCTGGAAGCTATATCACTGTATTTCGAATACATGGGTCACCTATCATGGACAGGTTTCAGTGGAGCTTCCAGACTAAGACAGACTAGGAAGAAGGACCTGGCAATATACTTCTGAAAAAACTGGCCAGTGAGAACCTTCTGAATAGCAATGGAACATTGTCTGATAGCATGCTGGAAGATGAGCCCTTCAGGTTTTATGGTACTCAAAATACAGCTGGGAGGGAACCGTCTCCTTAAAGCAGAGTCGACCTTAATGGCATGAATGGAGTAAAGCTTTCAGGACTTCCATTTACTGATTTGGTATTACTCAAAGTGAGAAGAAACAGCTGCAAACATCCATTAATAGCTGGAATGTGGAATGTACATACACACATACAGATCTTGGAAAATTTATAGTCACCAAAAATGAAGTGTAACACATAAAGATCAATTTCTGAGGCATTAATGAGCTGAAATGGACTGGTATTGACTATTTTTTGAATTGAATAAACATAGGGTCTACTATGCCAGGAATGACAGATTGAAGAATGGCACCAGAATCATTGTCAAAAAGAACATTTCAAGATCTATCCTTAAGTACAATGATCAGTGATAGGATAATATCCATATGCCTACAAGAAAGACCAGTTGATATTACTATTACTCAAATTTATAAACCAATCATTAAATACAAAGATAAAGAAATTGAAGATTTTTTACCAACTTCTGCAGTCTAAAATTGACCAAACATGTAATCAAGATGCATTGATAATTACTGGTAATTGAAATGTGAAAGTTGGAAACAAAGAAGCATCAGTTGTTGGAAAATATGGCCTTGATAATAGAATTGTCACTGGAAAGCACATGATAGAATGTTCCATTATCAATGACTTAGTCACTGCAGATACCTTTTTTCAACAACATAAATGGCAACTGTACACATAGACCTCACTATATGGAATACAGGAATCAAATAGACTACACCTGTGGAAAGACATGATGGAGAAGCTCAATATCATCAGTCAGAACAGGGCCAGGGGCCAACTGTGGAACAGACCATCAATTGCTCTATGCAAGTTTAAGTTGAAGCTGAAGAAAATTAAAAGTATGACCTTTAGTATATCCCACCTGAATTTAAAGTCTATTTGAAGAATAGATTTGATTAACTGAACACCAGTGATGAATCCTGGATGAGTCGTGGGATATCATACATGAAGAGAGCTAAGGTCATTAAAAAGACAGGAAAGGAAGAGAAGACCAAAATGGTTGTCAGAAGACCCTCTGAAACTTGCTCTTGAACTGACAGTACCTAAAGCAAATGGAAGAAATGATGAAGTAAAAGAGCTGAAGAGAAGATTTCAAGGGGCAGCTCAAGAGAACATTATTTTATTGAAATGTACAACAACTTGGAGTTGCAAAATCGAAGGGGAAGAACACACTCAGCATTTCTCAAGGTGAAAGAACTGAAGAAAAAATTCAAACCTTGAGTTGTGATATTGAAATATTCTATAGACAAGATATTGAATAATTCAGGAAGTATCAAAACAAAATGCATGGAATACCCAGAGTCACTATACCAAAAAGAATTGGTCGACGTTCAACTGTTTCAGGAGGTAGCATATGATCTAGAGCCGATGGTATTGAAGGAATAAGTCCAACCTACACCAAAGGCATTGGTGAAAACAAGCCTCCAGGAAGAGATGGTATACCAATTGAGATGTTTCAACAAACGTATGCAATACTAGAAATTTTCACCTATCTGTGCCAACAGAATGGAAGGAATCCATATTTGTGCCCATTCCAAAGAAAGGTGATCCAACAGAATGTAGAAATTATCAAGCAATATCATTCATATCACATGCAAGTAAAATTTTGCTGAAGATAATTCCAAAACAGTTGCAGCAGTACATCAAAAAGGAATTTCAATAAATTCAAGCTGGATTCAGAAGAGGGCAGGGGACAAGGGATAATATTATTGCTGATGTCAGATGGATCTTGGCTGAAAGCAAAGAATACCAGAAAGATGTTTATCTGTGTTTTATTGACTATGCAAAGGCATTTGACCATTTGGATCACAACAAATTATGGATAACACTGCAAAGAATGGGAATTCCAGAACATTTAATTGTGTTCATGAGGAATCTGTACATAGACCAGGAGGGAGCTGTTATAACAGAAAAAGGGGATACTGCATGGTCCAAAAAGGTGTATGTCAAGATTGTATCCCTTCACCATATTCATGCAATCTGTATGATGAGCAGATAATCCAAGGAGCTGGGATATATGAAGAAGAACATGGCATCAGGATTAGAGAAAGACTCATTAACAAACTGCAATATGCAGATCCCACAACCTTGCTTGCATGAGGTGAAGAGAACTTGGAATACTTACTGATGTAGATCAAAGGCTACAGTCTTCAGTCTTCAGTATTACATCTCAACATGAGGAAAACATAAATCCTCATAATGGGACCAATAAGTAACATCATGATAAATGCAGAAAATATTTGAAGTTGTCAAGGATTTTATTTTACTTGTATCTATAATTAATGCCCACGGAAGAAGCAGTCAGGAAATCAAACAACATAGTACACTGGGCAAATATGCTACAGAAGTTCTCGTTAAAGTCTTAAAAAGCAAAGATGTCACTTTGGAAACTAAGACATGCCTGACTCAAGCAAGGGTATCTTCAATCATCTCATATGCATGTGAAAGCTGGACAATGAGTAAGGAAGGTCAAAGAAGAATTGATGCCTTTCAATTATGATTTTGGCAATAGAACACTGAACATGCAATGGACTGCCAGAAGAACAAACAAATCTATCTTGGAAAAAATACAGTCAGAATATTCTTTAGAAGCAAGGATGGCAAGATTTTGTCTCCCATATTTTGGCCATGTTTTCATGAGGTACCAGGCCCTGGAGAAGGACATCATGCTTAGTAAATTAGAAGGTGAGCGGAAAAGAGCAAGATGCTCAATAAGATGGATCGACACAGTGGCTGCAGCAATGGGGTCAAACATAGCAATGACTGTGAGAATGGCATCGGACCACACAGTGTTTCATTCTGTTGCTAGTGGTCGTAATAGACTCGATGGCACCTAACAACAATAGCACATCCTTAGCTGCAGTTGTAGCTAGAGAAATGGATGGTAAGATGGACAATCAGATGTCCCCCTGCTGTCTAAACAGCTGATAAAACAGCAGATGGTTGACACAGTTATGTCTATTTTTTTTTTCTTTTTTAAGTCTTACTTCTACATCTATTAGAAGAAAAACAATGATTCATAAATTGGGTTTTTCAAAGTTTCTATAATCATACCACTTGGGGTAAATATTACAAAATTCCAGAAAGATTACCAAAATGGGTGCTTTAAACTTTCTTGGTCTCCTGAATATCAAGTTTGGAAGATCAATGTACATTATCCTGGTACAAATATAACTTCTCAGAATATATAACTTCCTGTAAAGAGGGACCATCACCCCGAAAGAATAACACAATAAGTTCTGATAAGCAATCCAGACTATGTTGTTGGTACGTTTAAAATGACATCTCCTCATAAATTATACGTTTTTATATGGGTCTTTTGAATTGGAAAGAGTATTCAATTACCGATGCACAAAAATAGAGATTAAGTTCTTCCAAATACCAAACAAAGTTTTCATTGGCATAGGGTCTTCATTGACATCTAGTTGTTACCTCGGTTCCCTTGGCTTTAAAAGGAAGGTTTATACTTACCACCTACCTCCCATTAAGGTAGCGAAAAGGAATTAGTTGATGTAAAATGGCCTGACCATGAGAAGTGATGTATATAGCATGCTTTCTTGTTTTACATTTGATGTTTGTAATGAGTTTATTGCTTCTAGAACACTATAAGAAGTAGGCAATAAAACGTTTTGAATATAATTAGGCAGAGAAAATGAAATTGAGGATGTCCACTTCTCAATTTTTATTCAGGAAGATGATATTGAGAGAAAAAATGGTGCAAGAAAAGAAAAGAAATACATGTTATTCAGGGAGCGTTAAATGTCAAAGCATAATGGTAATTTCAGGGTGATTATTCCAAGGCAGGGTTCTAAGCATACAAATTTTCTCTATGAGTAGAGAGCGTTGTGTCTAAGAAATGCATCAAGTTTATAGCTGTGGTAATTAGCTGTTCTATGTAAGTGATACAGCATTTCACCAATGGAGTGAACACATCAAAGATGAAATTATAGATTATGTCCTTGGAAACACATAACCCAGCTAATAAATTATGCTACCTAAAAATGTGATGTTTATATTTGGAATATCAAAGGCTAGCTTAACTATCTATAGCCAGAATACATTAATAATAAACAACCAAAAATGTTAACAATAGAAAGGTCATTTATGCAGAACAAGTTTCTTTATCTTGGGCCTCTCTCAGATCTGAGCTGGCCATGAAAAGTATTTTCAATTTAGCATCTCACCACATCATGTAATATTTAGGACTTTTGATGTGTGACCATAATATGTGCAATACTAAAATCAACCAGGAGAAAACCGAACTGTTTACACTAAATGTCTCTTACATTCTACTCCATTTTCTATTTCAACTTTGTGAAACAGCCCCATGATATTTCTCACCCACCATAACTGCAATATCAAAATGATTTTTCCCTTTAAGGAAATAAAATGCTTTATTTGGTGATATCAAATTTAAAATTAGTACACACCAGTAAGCCAATAAATAACTGAACTATCTATTTTAGATATTACAGTCATAACAAATAAATCTTAAAAGTCAAGAATCTGTGAGATATGTCAGAACAGTGGGATGATTTCTACAAACTCATATGAAAACTGGTTTCCTGAATCCTGTGAATGAAAAATGACTAATTTCCACTCTTTCAGCCAAATAATAGGGAGAAACAATAAGGACCAAAGCAAATAATTTTCTAAATGGAAGCAAATATCTTATAACATATTTAGAAATAAGTCATCCCTTGCGGTTTAGAGTCTCTGACAAATGCCAAATAACACTTTAGGTTTTAGAGAAGTAAATGCAACTGGGGCTTGGCAGAACTACCTATAAAAACAAAAATCACTTTCATCAAAATGCATGGAAGTAATTTACAATCTAGGGAAATTGAGACAATGTTAGGAGGTTAACAATTATCTCTTTCCTCCGGTTTCAGAGTGATGACCTCGATTGCAGTGTATAAATACGTACATGTGTTCTATGGAGATACATACTGTCTTATAGTGTTTCTTCAAATAAAGGACAGGCAAACAAGGGCAATCAGTAATGCAAGAAAAATTCATGTCACTTGTCCCAAACTACAAAAAAAGTTTATGGGATGAAATATATTTCCTAAAAAAAAAAAAAAAAAAAAAAAATGGAAGCACTGGGTGAGATCAGCACAAGGAAAAGTGAGTTAGTGACTTCCATTGCTCATGTTTGCGTTTGCAGTGTGCATTTTAATGGAGAAATCTGGAAGTGGAACACAAGACAGGCAGGCTAGCCATTTACCCTGAAGTGATTGTCTCGTGATGGAAATGCTTAAACCCAGCACTAAAGGAGCCATAAGGCATTTGTAGAGAACAGGGATCTCATTTTCCCTTTCCCCCAAAAATATTATTGCTCAAAATGTACTGAGCCTTCCACAGCATCCAAGAAAATGTATTTTCAGTGCTTAGAGTTTAGAGGCTGGAATCAGATGAAAAGAAAGAATAATCTGGATTAGATATCTTATAAGAACAGATTCAGCAATGGCAAAGTACATATCTGTATATCACAGCACACATTTTCCAAGCCATTAATTCTCAGCTACATAAAAGGTGGTTTTAATATTTGTTTTTTGTACTTTGAGAGTACTTGCCAAGTCTTCATATTTGGAAAATATAGATAATCATGAGATGGGTTCTACTAAATAGTGTTATTTTTATTTGATCTCAACCAGATTATATGATCTTGTTCAAACTTGAGCCACAATCTTATTTTCCACTATGATTAAAATTACCCTTACAGAGAATCAAATAACGTTGTAATCTCTTTTTAAAAACCAGAGTTAACAGTCAAGTCTTGCTTTTCAAAATGTTCTATGTAACCAAACAAAATCTAATTCTCAAGTATAAACATTCAGTCTTAAGCACTTGAATAATTCAGTCATTGCTCTTTTGAAGGGAAAATATATCCATGGTGTGTGTGTTTAGGGCAAGGACAAGGAAAAAATATCTCTAAGAGCAACACTCTTGAGAAGAAAACTCTCCCATGGAACAGTGTTTCGGTTTCTTAAGTTACAAAAGAATAAAATCTTTTCTCCAGAGTATAGTGCTTCTAAGAGACTGATACTTTTGCTGATGAATCTTTCCAAAGAAACTGGTTAGCACAGGTTAAAAAAATGTTAGAAGAAATCTCCAGAAGGTCTACAGTTTTCTTTACTGTTTTCCATCTATTCATCAGTGTTATCCTGGCCTCTTCCTCATTTAGCCTACTCAGTTCAACTTGTCCTTTTTGCCTAAAACAACTGCTCTTTCAAAAGCCAATTACCATGAAAGTTTAGCAAAATATTATGAGAGAAAAAAGCAAGTTTTATTGCTTTTTTTTAAAGACATGATTTCACTTAGAGCTAGATTTTCCTTACAACCATTTCTGGGGGTGGAGTCCATGGGTGGGGTAAACAGATCACACACTCAGCTGCTAACTAAAAAAATTGAAGTTCGAGTCTACCGCCAGGTGCTTAGGAGAAAGGCCGGTGGATCTACTTCTGAAAAACCAGCCATTGACAATCCTATGGAGGAGCACAGTTCTACCCTGACACATACAGAGGCGCCATGAGTTGGCATTGACGCGATGGCAACTATTTCTTTAGTTCTGGGTGTATTTCTGATCCTGAATGTTCTGGTGTGTGCTAAAGGTAATCTGCATGGTTAATGCTTTCCTGCTTCTTTAGGGTTTCTAAGAATCTGAAACATAGAGAAGTCTCATGTCAAAAATAAGAATGTTTGGAAACCAAATATAAAAAGTATATATCCTATTTTGTAAACTCACCTCTTAGTAAATGCCAAAAAGCTCCTCTCCTCCAAAGAGAACTCAGCGACATGATGGCGTTCAAGAGATACAATTTGCAGTGGGTAGCAAAGGTGGATGTGCTACTGGCTGGTGGAATGCCATTGCATTAACAGAAGTATTTCAGAATGTAAAGAAAATGCCTCATTTTCTAGTTCTTAATGACCACAACTAAGGTGACTGACACTCAGAACCAAAAACAATGGTCACAGGAGCAATAGATCAATAACAGTCAGTCTAAAATAGTCATTTAGGTCCTGACACAATTGACTAATTCAGCTGTAGATAAATTCTATAGCTTTGGTTCTGAACCAGTCTCATCTAGCAAGAATTTTGGGTTTATTCCCATCGACACTGGACCCGGGGCAGATTGGATTGGTTTGTATAACTCCGAATCAATCATTATTGAACCTTAAGCCTGCCTGAGAGGGCCAAACCCTTTCATAAATATCAACTCAAAACTCCTAATTTTTCCCACCAACCCCAGACAGATACTCAACAAGAGTAGACTTTGACCAAATTAGAAAAGCCCTAGACTAAACTGGCCAAAAGGAAGTCTGATTTAATATATTCTACTCCCAGCAGGCCACTGAAAGTACTTCCTAATCAAGGCTCTCCTATTTCAAATGTAACTTTAAGCATAAAACAAATGCAATCTTTGAAGCAATGGTCACTGAGCTAGGCGTGGTTCAGATCTCTTAAAGCACTGTCAATAATTAAGGGAAATCACCTTGGAAATACAGCTTTGTCTCTCAACTTCTGCCTTGTCTCCAAAGCTCCTGCTAATGGAATTACATCTGCACTCTGCAGCACTTCCACATTTACCACCAATAAGAGACTAACTAATCTTTCAAGGCAAGGGCTTGCAAACACAAATGAATGTCATGAATGTTCAAAAACAAAACAAAACAAAGTACACCTGATGGTGGACTAAATTTCCCATTTTCAATTGCAAAAGAAAATGTGAAATCTGAACAAGATGCAACTAAACAAAAACAAGAAAACAAGAAACAACCTTTCACAGGAACGGGCCTCTCAACATTTCCTCATCTTTGTGATAAAGCAATAAACAGATATTTTATGCTCACTATATAATGCAAACCTTAAAGGGAATGTTTTTACTTGAGAGGGAACAAAGGCACTCTTAGGATGAACAAGAAGCATTACCCCTAATGAGGATTAGTTGAGAGGTGTGAGTCAACAGCACAAGATTAGGAATGTTTGACGTGGTTTATCTGAGCGTTAAAGGTGCAGTCCCCCTTTCTGAAGCTTTAAACCAATAGCCATGAAATTAAATTATTTGCCTCATAAAATTTCTCTTACTTACCAAGAAATGTTTGGGCCTGATATTTCATGGCAAGTTTTGGAGTCATTTTTGTGCTGGGATACAAATTCTTTACATAAGTGTTGTTCAAACAAACTCCTATAATAGCCTGCCAAACAGCATGCATCTACGAGAGGGTTGTATGTAAATTATATTGACATTGTTATACTTATTATAGCATCATTGTTTATTTTCTTACAATCCATGGAATTAGCTAAAATAACTGTCTCAAGTTAATTAGGGCTTCTGATAGTAGGGAGTTGTATTAAAAGGCTCCTGCAAAAACAGTTCTTAATATCAGTGTGGGACAGAATGATTAGAAGGGATAAATTCAGCATTTGGTATATCAAAACTTTTTAGACATCTGTGGGATGAGCTCCGAAAAGAACTCTACAGGTTTTTTAGTCAGCTTTTTAGGCTATTTGTGATCGAACTCTGAAGCGGAAAATGAAGGCGGGTTTGCTACACCTTTGACTTCCAGGCTTGTGTATTCATGAACAACAAAGGATAAGGAATGGAAATAGATACCAAGATGGGTGGGAAGAGACAGAGAGACAGAGGAGACAGGGAACAGGAGTTTCCCAGCACAGACATCAATAAACAGGTAGCGTTGACACTGTACCTAGAGAGGCTGCCCTCAGCGGCCAGGCCCTGGGAGTCATCGAGGACATTAGGTTCACTGCAGGAGGGGTAGGGAGATGAAGCATTTAGGGAAAGAAAATGAAAAAAAAACAAGAAAGAAAAAGAAAAAACGGCATGCAATCTTCTGCTCTCAAGAACCAAAAATAAATAAATAAATTTAACGGAACAAGGAAGGAAAAGGAGACAGTCAACCATTTCACCTTGTGCTGGGTTTGTCAAGACATAGGACTCAAGGCAATGGGGGAGGAGGGGCTTTGGATGGATACGACTCTCAGAGGAGTGATCTATTTATTAGTCAAGAGTTGGGACTTAAAATGAGCTCAAAATGGACATGTGAGCTCTGAAATGCTTTGCAGAATGAATCTGTAGAAGATGAAACTGCCATTCCTTTGGTAACCATTTGGCTTAATTCTTATTATTTTTAACCTGTTTTATGTACGTGATATTTCAGTGACCAGAATCCTACATTTTTCTTGTGTGCTATGACATTATGACACAGAAATCACTTACCATGAACCACCACAATGAAACTCATCGAACTGATGCTATTAAAAGAACAGAAATAACCCATCTTGTCCTGCTAATTTTGCAATGAAGATGCAAGTAAACAGAAAGAAGATACCCTAGAAAATTCACATGGAACTTGCGTTTACCTCCTTACTCTCATCTGAGTGACTGAACTGTAAGTGCCAAAAGAAGACACCTGCCAGATTGGTGAGAAAATAGTTTATTGACTTATTTAGATGCAGGTGAATTGGGACTTGTGAGCAGAAACCATGCTACCCTTTGTCTGTATTTCCTTCAGTGGCTAGCATTGAGCTAAGCACCCACAAAACACTCACTACGTACTTGTTAAACAGAATGGGATTACAATGCAACCATTTAGGAAACTGGGTACCTGCCCCCAAAGAATCGAGGTTTACCTAATTGTACACTGTAAAAATGGCCTCTGTCCCCAAGAAGAGGCTGCCTTCCCCTAATGTACAGAGATAGTATCACCTTCACTTGTCTTCCAAACTATGATTCAAGCCCAAAGAGTTTAAATACATACATATTTTCTATAGATTTCTAGTGTATAGAAGCCTTAGTGGTGTAGTAAGGAGCTCTGGTGGCATAGTGAGTAGGGCATTTGGCTACTAATCAGAAGGTCAATGGTTCAAATCCACCAGCTGCTCCATGGGAAAAAGATGCGGCCATATACTTCCCTAGAGATGTAAGCTTTGAAAACCCACTGGGGGTTGCTATGAGTTGGAATAGACTGGATGGCAGTGGTTTTGGTTGGTGGTCTAGTGTATCCACGAGAGAACAAATTTTGCCCGTAGAAATAAGTGAAGCCCTGTGTACAAAGGGAATTGATGGTCTGATTATTTTGGGTAAGTAACAAAAGAACTCTACTTAAAAAAATTCTATAATTCCCTAATCAAAATTAAACTTTTATATAAATTGCTAGATTTTAAACTTTTTTATGGAACCTTGCATACTGGTAGCAATGAAAAAGAAATGGCTAACTACCAATATTAACTGCTTGTATGACTTCACAGCATTTTTTTTTTTACATTTTATAATCTAGCTCTGATTATATGCACACATTTTATTTTTAATCCTTTATTTTCAAAGGTAGATTTCCAAGTGATAGATAAAACAATCTTTCACAATGACAGGAACTTTTATAATATGTTGTCAATCTTTGTAATAATTAAATAGTACTTGCATAAAATATTGTTTTATTTAAAAGTATGCAATTTACTTATTTACCATCTTTGATCATTTTCCCCTATTTTCGATATTCTCTAATCTAAGCTTAGGCTCCTTCATAAATGTTATTTCACTCATGTAGTTCAACAACTTTTTGATAAAGGATTTGGATACAGGGTAATTATACCTGCATAAAAATTTAATTTTTTGAACATTAGAATGTGTCCTGATTTTTATTATTTTCTATGTATGAATTATACTATATTGAATCTATAGGTATTAAATATGAATCTACAAGTATTAAAAATAGATAGACAAACAACAAGCTAGCTAAAAACATATAAGGCCAATTCTATGAAAGATAGTACTCAATTCCTAAAGTAAAAATATCATTGGTTCTGAAATAGATAATACTTTTACTCTTAATATAGATGATTCTCTGATTTATACTTTCACTGTGTTTATACATATAGGAAATGGTCTACATATACATATTCCTGTTTTTGAGAAAGTCCTTAATGGGATTTCATCATGGAATCATAGAACTATGTATTGAAAAGTTACCTCACCTTTCATTTTAGCCAGCTTCCTCATTTCACAAGTGGGAACACTATGGGCTGTTCTCAGTGGCATCACTAGGGCTGGTGTCACCCAGTGTAAAACTCATGGCGTCACACAAAATGCCCCCCACACCCAAGGACGTCCCCATCCCAGACCACACAGCATCCTTACTGTTTATTATCAATTTTATCACAGAAGAATATGTGAAAAATATAATTGTAAATTGCTTAAGTATAATATTTCTTAAATTACCTGAATACTAACAATAAAATTATTTTATGAAATCTTTCTACTTCGAATTACAACATTATTAGTTACAACATTATTAGTAACTGAGTGGACGTCTTTTTAATTTTTTTCTTTCCTTTCCTTTCATTACTATTTTATTCTCAAAAAGTTATTGATATAGTTTCACAAATACTAATTACCACAATATTGTAGGTAAAGTACCAAAAATTGGACAAATCAGCAACTATAAAAACACCGGAGCAATGAAAACAATAGCACATGCATGTAGCACATGCAGACAAAAACGTGTGATTCAAAGCGTCATTGGGTAATAACAACAGCTCTGATTGGAGTGGTGCAAGGTTCAAAAAGTAAATTAGCATAGACTTTTAGGTATATTACTACATGTAAGCTGGTCTTATGAAAAATATTTTTGTGGTTATAACTAACTACAGGGATATTTCCATAAAAACTAATAAATTTCTACTGAAACTGCACAAAATTTCATAGACATTTTGGTTTTGCTCACTCTGACTGTCACCAGGTCCTGTCCATAACCCCCATAACCCCCTAGTGATGCCACTGGCTGTTTTTGTTAAATGACTAGCCCAAAGTCATACATAGTGGCATAGGCCCTTTTCTGCTTGATTAAACATCACTTCTTCTTACTGAATTCTGGTGTTATATTAGAAGCCTAAATTCAACCAAAGTTTAAGTAAATGGAATGTTATAAAATGCCAATCAGAAACCCCAAACCAAAGCTTTGCTTGGGTGTGTTCCTTGGCTTCAGTACAATCTTAAGTCAGTCTTAATTTTCTATGTGTCCCCAAAAACCAAACTGGTCCTATATATGCATTTGACAAGTACTTACTATTAGTTTAGCTAACAATAAATCAAGGAGCTCTGGGGGTGCAGAGGTTAAGCATTCAGTTGCTAACTGAAAGGTTGTGGTTTAAACCCACCAGCTGCTCCCTGAGAGAAAGATGTGGCAGTCTGCTTCCATAAAGATTACAGCCTTGGAAACCCTATGGGGCAGTTCTCCTCTGTCCAATGTGGTTGCTGAGTCAGAATCTATTTGAAGACAATAGGGTTTAACAAGAAATCTGAAATATGAGTATGTCATTTGATAACTAGAAAGAAAACCATGTGTCTATTTATGAAAAAATTTTAAGGGGAGACAGTGCTTGTGATCAAAAACTGAAACCCCTTCTTCTGCTGGTTTGGCTTAGATTGTTACCTGCAGAACCTTAGTTGAAATGTTGTTTTGCTGAACATTCTACCTACAAATACTACTATCACTTGCTTTCTTTTTCAGCCTTGGTAGAATAACAGGAGTGAGTTTTCAGAATTTCTGCCTTTGCCTCCGAATGAAGAGTACATGATATTCATGGGTCTTTACCTCTGGCTGGGTAACATGCCCACCTCAGCCTGAGGTGCAGACATGCTGGAGACGTGGCTGGAGAATCGCCTCCTTCCAATGGCACTCAGGAGGTAAGCTTCTTGTTCACTTACCACACTGGGCATGCTTACGGAGTCATCTGAAAAAGACAAGGGAATGGAATAGAGTGTTATAAAGTGCCAGTCATAAACCCCAAACCAAAGCTTGACTTGGGTCCTTTACAACCTCAGGGCAGCCTCTAAAGCTTTTAGGGGATTAGTTTTCTATGTGTACAAAGAGACCAAAGACAATTTTTCATGTCTACACATCTCCCATCTTCCTACACAAGAACAGCCTTCATGAATTAAATGTAAGCTTCTTGTTTATTATTATAGTTAGAAAATCTGTGAAAGTCAATGCATATATGCAAATAAAAGGTTTTAGAAAAGCTAAATTATAAATTTATAACACATTCCAGGAATAGTTCAATAGAGGACTTTATTATTGGAGGAGTCAAGTACATTTCCTTCACATTCAAAAACTATATTCAGCACCTTCAATGATTTTTAAACTGCTTAGGGAAAGACTATTTCAGAAAATAGTTATTTTAGAAAAACAGTATATTAAAATCTATAAAGTTTAGAAATAAATGCTGATTTTAATGTAAATTTTAAAATTCAAGGATATAATCCTTTTTTATCCCTAGAAGCAAAAATCAGTGTACTCAAATCCATATGAAAGTAAACTTTGTTATTGTTGTTGTTACATGGCGTCGAGTCGGACCTGACTCATAGCGACCCCTCCTTGGGTTTCCGAGGTGGTATATTTCCATAGTGATGGAAGTAGATTGTCCAACCTTCCTTCTGAGGAGTGGCTGGTGGGTTTGAACCACCAGCCTTCTGGCTAGCAGTCAAATGCCTTAGGCACTATGCTATTTTAGTACAGTAATTTTGACAAGGTGATCTCATTCTAAGTGAGCTGATGTTGTTTGTTGCTGGATAGTAAACATATTTTGATAAATATACAGGCAATCCCTGGATTTTGAATGAGCTCTGTGCCTAAATCTGTCTTTAAGTCAAATTTGTATGTAAGTCAGGTCAGGTATGATTTGTATCTGACATCAGTTAGTCAAATGTTGGTCTTAGGATTTAATATATAGTGTACCTTTTTATGCATAAAAAAATTAAAGAAACACTTCCAGAAACACTAAAATATCTTTAACATAATAATACTGTAATAATAATAACGTGTTGATGTGTGTCACAAAGTAGCATCTGTTTGTTGTTATGAATCACTGTATGTACCTTAAGTTTTTAATATAATAGGCTTTGGGGAGGTAGGTTTTTAATTACAGGTTATATATAAGTTGTATGTAATATATTAAGGCCAGGGCCTGAGGAAGGTGGGCCAGGGGTTAGGAGCTGCTTTTCGCTTGGGGGCAGCTCTATATTAAGGCCATTGCCCGAGGTATGTGGGCTCAGAAGGATTAAGAACAACTAGGGCAGATGAACTTATCTGTCAGTTTGTCATCCTGTGGTGGCTTATGTGTTGCTGTGAGGCTGGAGGTTATGCCACCATATTGCAAAATGCCAGCAGGATTACCCATGGTGGACAGGTTTCAGCGGATCTTCCAGGCTAAGACAGATTCGGAAGAAGGAAGAGGCCATCTGCTTCTCAAACAACTGGCCAGGGAAAACCTTATGAACAGCAGTGAAACACTGTCTGATATATTACTGGAAAACTTTGAGTGGCTCTGAAACATTGTCCGATACAGTGCTGGAAGATGAGCTCATCAGGTCAGAAGGCACTCAAAATTTGGGGAAGAGCTGACTCCTCAGAGTAGAGACAACCTTAACAATATGGATAGAGTAAAACATTAGGGACTTCCTATTGGCTGATGGGGCATGACTCAAAATGAGTAGAAACAGTTGCAAACATCCATTAATATTTGGAACATGGAATGTACGAAGTATGAATCTAGGAAAATTAGAAGTTGTTACAATGAAATGGTATGCATAAAAATCGATATCCTAGGCATTAGTGAGCTGAAATGGAATGCTTTTAGCCATTTTGAATCAGATAACCATATGATCTATTATGCCACAAATGACAAATTGAAGAGGAATGGTGTGGCATTCATCATCACAAAGAGTGTTTCAAGATCTGTCTTGAAGTACAATGATGTCAGTGATAGCATAACATCCACATGCCTACAGGGAAGACCAGTTAATACTGCTATTACCCAAATCTGGGCACCAACCACCAAAGCCAAAGATGAGGAAATTGAAGATTTCTACCAACTTCTGCAGTCTGAAATTGACCAAACATGCA
The DNA here is from genome assembly GCF_000298275.1 of Orycteropus afer afer. Lineage (NCBI taxonomy): Eukaryota > Metazoa > Chordata > Mammalia > Tubulidentata > Orycteropodidae > Orycteropus > Orycteropus afer. The sequence goes on from NW_006921589.1 coordinate 22,268,116, forward strand.
ATCAAGATGTGTTGATTATCACTGGTGACTGGAATGCAAAAGTTGGAAACAAAGAAGAGTTACTGGTTGTTGGAAAATATGGCCTTGGTGATAGAAATAATGCTGGAGATTGCATGATAGAATTTTGCAAGACCAATGACTTATTCATTGAAAATACCTTTTCTCAACAACATAAGTGACAACTATACACATGGACTTCATCAGATGGAACACACAAGAATCAGAATGACTACATCTGTGGCAAGAGGTGATGGAGAAGTTCAATATCTTTAGCCAAAACAAGGCCAGGAGCTGATTGTGGAACAGATTGTGGAACAACAGCAGTTGATGAACTGCTCATATGCATGTTCAAGTTGAAGTTAAAGATGATTAAAACAAGTCCACAAGAGCCAAAATATGACCTTGATTATATCCCTCCTGAATTTAGAGATCATTTAAAGAATAGATTTGATGCATTGAAAACCAATGACCAAAATCCAGAGGAATTATGGGATGACATCAAGAGTATCATCCATGAAGAAAGCAGGGGGTCATTAAAAAGATGAGAAAGGAAGAAAAGACCAAAATGGATGTCAGAAGAGACTCTGAAGCTTGCCTTTGAGCAGAGAGTAGCTAAAGCAAATAAAGAAATGACAAGAGATGAACAGATGATTTCAAAGAGCAGCTCAAGAAGACAAAGCCAATTACTATAATGATTGTGCAAAGACCTGGAGTTAGAAAACCAAAAGGGAAGAACATGCTCAGCATTTCTCAAGCTGAAAGAACTGAGGAAAAAATTTAAGCCTCAAGATGCAATATTGAAAGATTCTATGGACAAAATATTGAATGATGCAGGAAGCATCAGAAGAAGATGGGAGGAATACAAAAGTCACGTACCTAAAAGAATTGGTCTCTGTTCATCCATTTCAGGAGGTGGCATATGATCAAGAACCAATGGTATTGGAGGAAGAAGTCAAAGCTGCACTGAAAGAATTGGTGAAGAACAGGGTTCTAGGAACTGATGGAATACCCTTTGAGATGTTTCAACAAACAGATGCCCTGCTGGAGGCACTTACTCATTTATGCCAAAAGATTTGGAAGACAGCTACCTGGCCAACTGACTGGAAGAGATCCATATTTGTACCCATTCCAAAGAAAAGTGATCCCACAGAATGTGCAAATTATTGAACAATATCATTAATATCACATTTGACTGCGAACCAGAAAGCTGGCAGTTCAAACCTACCAGCCACTCCTTGGAAGGAATATTGGGCAATCTACTTCCATAGTGATACCATCTTGGAAACCCAAGGAGGGACCGCTATGAGTTGGATCTGACTTGACAGCAGTGAGTTTGGTTGTTTTATTTTTTTTCACATGCAAGTAAAATCGTACTGAAGATAATTCAAAAATGGTTGCAGCAGTATATTGACAGAGAGCTTTCAGAAATGCACACTGGATTCAGAAGAGGACGTGGAATGAGGGATATCATTGCTGCTGTCAGATGGACCTTAGCTGAAAGCAAAGAATACCAGAAAGATGTTTACTTATGTTTTATTGACTACGCCAAAGCATTCGATTGTGTGGATCATAACAAATTGTGGATAACATTGAGAAGAATGGGAATTCCAGAATACTTCATTGTATTCATGAGGAACCTGTACATAGATCAGGAGGCTGTCGTTTGAACAGAACAAGGGGATACTGCATGGCTCAAAATCAAGAAGGGAGTGCATCAAGGTTGTATCCTTTCACCATATTTATTCAACTTGTATGCTTAGCAAATAATCTGAGACACTGGATTATATATGAAGAAAAACGTGGCATCAGGATTGGAGAAAGACTAATTAACAACCTGCAATATGCAGATGACACAACTTTGCTTGCTGAAAATGAGGAAGCACTTACTGATGAAGATTAAAATCTACAGTCTGTAGTATGATTATACCTCAATATAAAGAAAACAAAAATCCTCACAACTGGTCCAATAAACAGCTTCATGGTGGATGGAGAAAAGATTAAAATTGTCAAGGATTTCATATTACTTGGTTCCACAATCAACACCAATGGAAGCAGCAGTCAAGACATCAGATGATGTTTTGCATTGGGCAGATCTGCTGCAAAAGACCTCTTTCAAGTTCTGAGGAGCAAAGAAATCTCCTTGAAGACTAAGGTGCACCTAACCCAAGCCATGGTATTTTCAATCACCTCTTATGCATGTGAGAGCTGGGCAACGAATAAGGAAGACTGAAGAAGAGTTGATGCTTTTGAGTTGTGGTGTTGGAGAAGAATGCTAAGAGTACCACGGTGTGCTAAAAGGACTAACAAATGTGTCCTGGATGAAGTGCAGCTGGAATGCTCCTTGGAAGTGAGAATGGTCAGACTTCTTCTCACCTACTTTGGTCATGTTGTCAGAAGGTACCATTCCCTGGAGAAGGATATCATACTTGGTAAAGCGGAGGGTGAATGAAGAAGGGGAAAGCCCTGGATGAGATGGATAGACACAGTGGCTGCAACAATGGGCTCAGGTATAGCAAGGATCGTGAGGCTGGCAAAAGACCAGCCAGTGTTTCATTTTGCTGTGAATAGTAGGGTGCTGCTATGAGTTGGAGAGACTTGATGGGAGCTCTGGTAGCATAGTGGCTAAGGCACTTGACTGCTAACCAGAAGGCTGGTGGTTCAAACCCACCAGCCACTCCTCGGAAGGAAGATGGGGC
>NW_006921589.1:22275176-22280497 GCF_000298275.1 Orycteropus afer afer
TTTTTTTGGTATTTTCACGCAAATTCTTCTGCTAATTGGGGTTTAGTCCAATTCTGTATCCTTCCCTTCAAGGCTCAGGGGTCCACGATTATCTTCTATGTCTGTGTTAATTGGTTTCCCTTTTCTTTGTTGAAGAGGGTCTGTGCAATCCTTCTGCCTAGTCTGCCATCTTGCTGGAACTCCAACATATTTTCTTATACTTCTTTGTTCTTCATCTTGTATGTAGTAGGTCTTAATATAGGTTGATAATTGAATGGGAAAATAGTTTAATTCAAAGCAGTCAACAATCTGACTTTCATGCCCCATCCCATATAAATTAATACATCACAATCACACCACACCATTTGTTAGTGACCCTGCTTTCATTGGGATGGTTGTGATGTCAAAGAGCAGAGATATTAGCAAAACAGACAAATAAATAATAATGGATGCCTCCCCATTTCCCTCTCATCATCCAGCCTAGCTTTATGTGTGTTGGCTCTTGGCCAGTGACATCTTGTTCATATCTTCTCTATTTTTCTTCCCTAACTCTTCCCATAGGTCAGGGCATCTACTTACTCATAAGGTTACCTGCAAAATACGTTTAGCTCTACTAAAGTTGTTGTTGTTGTTATGTGCCGTTGAGTCTGACCCGACTCATAGCGACCCCTCCTTGGGTTTCTGAGGCAGTATCACTACGGAAGTAGATTGCGCCATCTTCCTTCCAAGGAGTGGCTGGTGGATTTGAACTGCCAGCCTTCCGCTTAGCAGTCAAGTGCCTTAGCCACTATGCTACCAGAGTGGTATCATTTTCATCATTTAAAAAAATTGCTGAGAGGAGCTACTTCAAGCATTAAAGAAAAATAGGTATTACCAGAAGTCTGAACTATTACTAGGACTTGACAGATAATAAACTTCTGATCCTTTGTCTTTCTTATTTAGTTTTCTTGACCGAGATGCTTCGAGATTTCCCTATCTTGCACAATATTTGTAAATTATAAAAATTTGATTATCATTTTCTTACCTGATTAAACCTGAAGCTAGATCTGAAAATATTACTTATGTTTTGACCAAGTATTTCTCTTTCCCTCTCTTACACACCTAACTGTAGTGAGGCAGTAGAATACTTTCATTCATTTCAGTTCATTAAAATTCTAGCCTCAACTCCCATATCTTCTGTTTAATTTTGTTCAGAGTGGGCCTTTTTGTTTCTTTGGAATCGGGAGGTGTTTGGTACAGATCTCAATTTTGTTCTTCTTCTAAAGGCATTGATAGCACACTTTGCTATAAATGTTATATCAGAGTGCCTTATATACAAGTGGAAAATAATCCATTCAGTTAAAAACCATCTTAAATAGCGCTCTACTTATACCTTTTTAAATCTACTCCTATGAAGTATACATATATATGAAGCGCTTCCCTTGAGTCATTTCCCATTATTTCCTAACAGCAAATCTTAGCACATGTATAAGAAGATCCTGGACTGACCTAGTCACTGGGATTCTCTAACTCAAATTTAAGTTGTATCCCCTGAGCATATGCATTACCCACTTTTTTTTTCTGCCCTGTGGGGTGACCCTGTAAGCAAGATGTCCAGCATAAAGAGGAACACATCCTTCCCTTAATTACTTAACCACAATCAAAATGAGTCCATGGAATTGGCTGGAGATATAGATTCAAAGAAAAGTTAGGGAAAACTAAAGATTTATTTTTTGTCTGAGTTTCTCGCAAATGACCAAAGATATCATGGAAGTTACAGAAGAGCAGACACTAGGAATCATGGAATCAGTCACAATTCTATCTATGATGGATCCTTTTTGTGAAGATCACTAGGGAATCAGAACTTAAAAAGGCAGAAATCCTTCCCAGCCCTCCTTGAGGGGTTGATTCTGCAGAGTAACCTACTTTCCTCATCTTCCTCGTCAGTCCGACTCAGGGTGTCCTGGGAAGCCTGTTGGGAGGGCTCACTGTCCTGTTCCCAGACAGTGCCGGTGCCTGTGTTGGAGCGGGACATGGTGGCCAGGCTCAGGCGGTAAGCGGAAGTGGAGGTGCCCACGGTACTGATGGATGTCTTCCCTTGGTAGGCTGGAGCAGAGGGGGTGAAAGACCAAAGGAAATGCATGGTGAGGATCTTGAAAGAAATAAATGCTTCAGAATCTTCCCTGACCCTTTGCAAGATCAGTTGAATAGTATGCTCCCAACAAATGAATGATCTTTAGGCCAAAGTAGTAAATGCAAATGGGGACTTTTATTTTTGTTTTAAAGAACCAATATTGGTTGTTTATATACCTACAATTGAATAGTTTCCTGGTGGTTCATAACATCTCTAACAATGCAAAATGCTCCAATGTTGCTTTCTCTCTTACTGCTTTTGTATTTCTTTTTCCCAAACTGGTAGGATGCAAATTAATTCTGACTTGAATTGTAGCTTCCAACTTGCCAGTTTTCACTGAGAAATATACCTCCCCTGACACAACGTATGGAAGTAGTAAATCAGTTGTCTGGTATGGACCCCACAATCAAAATCAAAACAGGGTGTCCATATTCTCCTTTTCTGAAAACTACAACCTATGAAATACCCCTTGGCTCTATGCTAGATTCTTTAGAAAGCAGAATATTTGAATTGCAGTATATGTGGATTTCACCAAAACTATACTTGTCAACATTTTGTCTTTAACACATTGTCTGCAAACTACAATAAAAGCTTTAGGAAGAAGCACACACATCTACACACACACACATCCACACATACCATGCATTATGTTGTATTTATGGGTAATGACTGCCCTCTAATGGCAGATGATATTTTCCTTCTTCAGTAATCTGTTTTTAATGTTGTTGTTACGTGCCTTTTAGTCAGACCTGACTCAGAGTGACCCCTCCTTGGGTTTCCGAGGCAGTATCACTACAGAAGTAGATTGCCCAATCTTCCTTCTGAAGAGTGGCTGGTGGATTTGAACCATCAGCCTTCTGGTTAGCAGTCAAATGCTTTAGGCACTATGCCACCAGACCCAATTTCTCTTTTGGGATTGATCACGATCACCTGGTCAAATCTACCAGTGTGCCCAAGTGAAAAGCTAGAGACTGTTCAAATAGCCCCCCAAAAGAATGGTAGATTGGATGGAGGGAATTCTTCCTAGGTTGTTGAGTTCCCTTGATCAAAATGTCCCCATGCATCCTCACCTGATCCACTGTGAACTGCCTCTTTGAGAATTTTTAGCTCACTGTTGAACTCAGCAATGAGCGAGCTCTTACATAAAGGCCGGGGTATAAAGCGTCGCTCCAGCTGGTCAGCAATATGTTGCCGAGCAGAGAGCTCTTCATGATTTTCTGCTGGTTGGGCCAGAAGCTGAAAAGAAAGTATAACATTCTCAGTTTTCCCATCTGTAAAATGGGCTAATTATTGTATCTACTTAATAGTTAGAAGGAACTCTGTTGGTGTAGTGCCTAAGGCATTTGACTGCTAACCAGAAGGTTCATGGTTCAAATCCCTCAGCCACTCTGTGGAAGGAAGACTGGGCAATCTACTTCCATAAAGCTTTACTACCTTGGAAACCCAAAGGGGGTCACTATGAGTCAGAATAGAGTTGATGGCAGTGAGTTGTGGTTTTTTTTCATAGTTAGTATTAAATAAAGTTATACAACTATCTCACCCCCCCCCATGTTTATTTAAAATCAGATCTTAATCATGCCCCTACAGGAAGGAGACCATTCTCCAGACCATTCAGGTGGGTCGGATCTTTCATTATTATTTAGTTAGGGGAGGGCGAGTTATATAGACTCTATATAAAACTCATATGGCGAAGGTCCTTCTAATGTGAAATTTTATCCTCTGGGATGCATTTTTTGGGGCTACTTTTCACATCAAGCTTTTGTCAGAGTATGATGTTAATGGGTTCCACTAACGACAGTACATTCCATGAGCATTTCTGGCACAATCCTACTTGAATGGGGAGCAGCACAGTCACGGGGGCTTGTTTAAGGTCAGGAGAAAGATGTAGCATAAAGATGCTTCCAGAAAGTTTCAGCACTGGAAAGTCTGTGGGGCAGTTCTACTCTGACTTAGGGTTGAACTTAGGGTTGCTGTGAGTTAGCATCGACTAGACAATGAATATTGTTTAAGGAAATGCACACACCACACCTTGCATTGGATGAAAGGGCGCAAGAGAACGAAGATGGGTATTCTGGTCCGCACGATGAAGTCGAGGAAGTCCCACAGGGCCAGGCCTCCCACCTTCCGAAGAGCCATCTCCTTCACCTGGAGACTCAGCCAGTACCACTGGCTGCCGAGCTGCCTCTCAAAGCAGACGAGAATCACCTTCAAAGCTTTACACCAGGAAAAGAGAAAAGTGAGCCTGTGGACTTGTGCCTAGGAGGACCACTGCAGCACACCCCCAACTGCCCACTCCCGACACTCTTTACTCGCCAGACAATTTCCTCAGCTTCTACCCTCTCCTCGTGTTTCCAAAATCTCATGTGCACTTCAGAGGAAGAGTGCCTTATATCAGGCCAAGCAATTCTGTGATTAACATGTTTTGGTTCTGATTAAGAGACACAAATATCTTAGGTGCATCTATTCTATTTTGGAAAAATACAGAGCAAAATAGTCTGTAGACTTGAAAGGGAAATATTTTCTAAACATGATGTGCAACTAATCTTTTACTTTCTGAAAGTTTTCTCTTTGTGGCCTTCCTACTATATCAGTCTTATCCTAAGTAAAATGTGGATTTTTAAAATCTTGTTTTTCCTTTTTATTTTCTTTTAAGCATACGGATAATATATTCTTGTTCTAAGAATTGAATCAAACCATACAGAAGGACACAAAGTTAAAAGAAAAAGAAGTCCTTCCCTTTTCCAGCTCTCTTGCCTCCTCTACTCCAAACTGTTCTCTAGGAGGAGCTAGTTAAGTGTCTGAGTATATCCTTCTAGATACGGGGGTTAATAAAAACACAAATTCTCTCTCATATTGTACATCATGTCTATTACTTAACCCTATTGGATTTCTTTTACACTATCTCTTTCTTCCCCGGATTCCAGCAGCCTGTTACAGTCTCTGTTTACTTATTTTTCAGGAAGCAGACTTTGTAGTAAGTCAGGACACACTGGAGTATTGTAAACATTTCATAGATTGTGATGGGAACTTTCTCTGCACCTGAACTTTCTCCATGTGGTGTGCCATGGAGTGGTCAAGTGAACCTGGGCCTTTCTTATCACGTCTCAAGGCCCATCTCAGCATCTAAAAGATATTATCCAACTCCCTAAAGCCCTTAAGAGTCACATATACCCTTACTGTCTTTGGAGCATATCAAGGGAACACTATGTTTGTTTGTTTTTTTTTTTTT
>NW_006921589.1:22281976-22283189 GCF_000298275.1 Orycteropus afer afer
CAGCTCCCCTCCCACTTCCTCCCCATAGTTACCTCCTCCCAGTGTCCATCCCTTCATACTCTTCTGCACCCTGAGCTATCTAAGGGAACACTATGTTGTATGTCATAGAAGATTTTTCCTCCCTCTTCAACATCTCTCTTTTCACGGCAGTTGCTCATCTCAATTTCTGTCCCTCAGGTACACAGACCAACAAACAAAAGCACGACTTCTTTGTCTTCTGTGTGTACCTGTTGGCCTTCTTTGGGTTTCTACCACTCTGTTTTCCACCTTCCCCTCCATCAGCACAACACACAGGCAATAATAGCCAGGGGCTCCTAAACAGGGACTCTGGTGCCAGACAGATTAAATTTGATATCTGGCTCTGCCACTTATTAACTGTTTGACTTTAGGCAACTTATTCACCCTTTATGGGCCTCAGCTACTTTACTTCTGAAAGAATGATGTTTATTACTTATTGTTGTTGTGAGGATTTAAAGATTAAGTGTGATGGTACATGGAAGGTACAGAAAACAATGCTTGGCACATAGTGTGTGCTTAAGATAAATGTAAAAATAAAAGTAAAAAGGAAGAGAGACCCAGTAGCCTGGCCAAGTAATCAAAGGATCTCCTTCATTTATAAACGCTGAAAGTGGAGAGGATTGAAAATGTTTATTCCACAAGATTTTCTCATATTGTTGTCTGTGCAATCTCATATATTATGTATGGCTTTTCCTCAGTGTCTGGATTTTTTTTTTAATTAATGCATTTTATTGAAATTAATTTATGTACAGTGAAATACGCAAAACTAAAGTGACATGAGTCGATTTTTTTTTCAGTGTTCCCTCCCCTCCCACCCCTGGCAACCAACAAAGTTTCCTTCCATATATAAACCTTTCCTTGACCCTCCACAACAAAGAATTAATACTATATCTGTCCTTTTGTGATTGACTTATTTCACTCAGCATAATGTCCTCCAAGTTCATCCATATTATGTGGGATTTTGCAGACTCTACATTATTCTTTAGTGCTTCATAGCATTCCATTGTGTGTATGTACCATAGTTTGGTCATCCACTCTTCCACTGATGGGCATGTAGGTTATTTCCATCTTTTTGCTATTGTAAACAGTGCTGCAATGAACATGAGTGTGTATATATCTGTTCCTATCCTGGGTCTATGGTAGCATAGTGGCTAAGGCACTTGACTGCTAACCAGAAGGCTGGCGGTTCAAACCC
>NW_006921589.1:22283626-22284494 GCF_000298275.1 Orycteropus afer afer
GTTATTTTCTGTCTCATTGAACCTTGCCATCAGTGCTGGGGTGAGATGGTATCTCATTGTTGTTTTGATTTGCATCTCTCTGATGGCCAATGGTCGTGAGTATCTCTTCGTGTACTAGCTGGCCACCTGAATATCCTCCTTGGTGAAGTGTCTATTCATGTCTTCTGACCATTTTTCAATTGGATTGTTAATTCCTTTGCTGTTGAGGCATTGGACAGTTTTCTATATAAGTCCCTTGGCAATTCTATAATTATTGGCAAATATGAATTTGTTGCTGTCATTTTTGTTACATGATTTTTTGTGGTGTTGATTTCTTTGTTCCACATAATTTTCTATGCTGAGCTTGTTTTATTTATGAATCATGTTATCACTTCCTTCATTGTTATTGTTTTAGTATTTGCTAAATATTTGTGCTGGTCCTCTTTTTTATTTTCATGTGAAGGTTTATAATTTTTCTTTGAGATTACCCTGTGATTTATAGTTTTCTTCTCAAGTTTAGAACAGTCTGTTCTATCTTGTAGTTGTCTTTACTTCCCTACCATCTAGAAGTTCTGTAATGACACAGTTTTTTCCCTCTTTTTGGATTGTAGTTGTCCTCATTTGTCAACTGATATATCTGGTTCCCTGTTTGTTGCTTCTTTGTCCAAAGGGCTCCCTCTAGCATCTCTTGTAAGGTTGGTCTTGTTTTAATAAATTCCCTTAATTTCTGCTTATCTGGAAATGTCCTAATTTCACCATCATATCATAATTCTTGGTTGGAAATTATTCTCTTTCAGGGTTTTATATATACCATCCCATTGTCTTCTTGCCTGCATAGTTTCTGCCGAGAAATCCAAGCTTAGTCTTACTGGTTGCCCCTTGTAGGTAA
>NW_006921589.1:22284684-22307857 GCF_000298275.1 Orycteropus afer afer
TTGTTTTTCCCGTGCTGCTTTCAGGATTCTTTCTTTGTCTTTGGTTTTGGTGAGTTTGATGATGATATGTCTTGGTGATTTTCTTTTGGGGTCGATCCTGTTTGGGGTTCACTGGACTTCCTGAATGGATATATTCTCATCTTTCATCATACCAGGAAAATTCTCTTCAAACAAATCTTGGACAAGTTTCTCTGTGGTTTTATTTGTCTCTTCCTGTTCTGGAATTCTGATTACATGTAGGTTATTCCTTTTGATGGTATCTCACATGAACCTTAGGGTTTCTTCATTTTGTTTTGATCTTTTTTGTGATTGATCCCTTTCCAAAGAAGTGAGGTATTTGCCTTCAATCTCACCAATTCTGTCTTCCATTGATTCAATTCCACTCCTTTGCCTATTCAATGTCTTATCTATTTCTGAAAATTTAGTATCAATCTTCTGGATTTCTGTCTGTAGATTTTGTATCATTCCTAGTGTTTCATTTATTTTGTCATTTGGTTCTTGTATTGTCTTTTGAAATTGTTACAGGGTTTTCTCTGTGTTTTCCTCAATTTTGACAGTGTTTTCCTTGATCTGCCTCTCAATTCATTGAAGATACCTAAATATAATTCTTTTGAATTCCTTATCAGGGACTTCCAATGCTGCATCTTCCTCAGGGATGTGTTTTGGGACTATATCCTGGTCCCTTGTTTCTCCTGCTTTATCTTGCTTCTTTGAGTGGACTGTGATGCTCTGTTGTCTCTGAGGCATTGTGGCATTTTTTTGTTTATATTTAATTGGTGATTGGATATTGAAGTGACTTGCCCACAATTTTTGTTTTCTTTCTTTTGCTTGTATGTTATCTATGTAAGCAGGGTACTGTGCTGTGCTCCTCAATTCACTAGTTGACAGCACTTGTACACTCACCACCTGTCTCCTTTCCTGTTGTCAGCCTCTTGTATGTCCCTGCCAACCTTGGCAAACAGAGCCTATTCTTAGGTCCCTGGAATCTGAATGAAAATGCTATCGCTTTAAATATCCAAAATGGCCGCCGTTTGTAAACATTCGAAATGGCTGTGCCCTTGGTAATTTCAAATATCCAAAATGGCTGCCGTGTGTAAACAATCAAAGTGGCTGCACCCTCTGGACAGCAGAAAGTCCACAACTCAGGTTGTCTCCCTCCTTGCTTTTTCCCTTCGTAATCATAGGCCACCAGTATAGTCATCCCTGCAGCCCTTGGCGACCAGGGCTGATCTTTAGGTCAACATATTCTCAGGTCCCAACACCACTTGGAAATATTCAGGCTGTTGGTCCCATCAGAGTAGTTGACAGTCTGCAGCGCTGTTCATCTTTGTACTCACTGTTTTCGTTCAGGTTTTTCCTCTAGTTGGTGCCTAATCCACTTCTGTATAGTTCTTTTCAAAGCTCAGGGCTCCAAGATTATCTTCTGTATCTCTGTTAATTAGTTTCTCTTTTCTTTGTTGAAGAGGGTCTGTGTCACTTGTCTGCCTAGTCCTCCATCTTACCAGAATTCCTGGATTTTTTTTTTTTTTTAATTGTGATTTGGGTGAAGATTTACAGAGCAAATTCACTTTCCATACACAAACTCACATATACTTTGTCTCATGACATTGACCACAATTTACCACAATGCAACAGCTCCCCTCCGAATTCCTCCCCATAGTTACCTCTTCCTAGTATCCATCCCTCCATGGACTCCTGCCCCCTAAGCTGTCTCCCTGTGCATAGGCAGCCCTTCTTTCTCAATGATTGTTCTCTCCAAGGAGTGTATCTACCTCAGGTAAATGTTCAACTCATATGCCTGTCTTCTGGACACCACAGGTGTGGGTTCAATTCCAGACCTGAAGGGCAGCTAGGGGCCATAGTCTCAGTGGTTCCACCAGGCTCTATCGGACCAGAAAACCTGGTCCCCCCCTTTTTTTTCCTGGATTTTTTTTGAGCCCAACTTTTTCATGTTCATGTTCTAAGGAGCTCTGGCAGTTCTGTGATTAAAGCATTTGGCTGGTAAACAAAAGGTCCACAGTTGGAACCCAACCGCTACTCCATGGGAGAAAGATGAGGCAGTCTGCTCCAGTAAAGATTTACAGCCTTAGAAACCCTCTGTGGCAGTTCTGCTCTGTCCTATAGGGCACACTGAATTGGAATTGCCTTGATAGCAGTGGGTTATTCATGCTCAGGGCAACTGAATCACCCATATGAGTAAGTCAAGTGCACATGCATCCTTACTTTTTCTCCTTTTTCATTTTCATTGTTGATCACATAATTTTATTTATTTATTCTTTGTTTTTGGAGATTTGGGTGAATGTTTACAGAGCAAATTCATTTTCCATACACCAACTCACATATACTTTGTCTCATGACATTGACTACAATTTACCACAATGCAACATCTCCCTTCCCACTTCCTCCTGATAGTTACCTCTTCTTCCCTGGATCACATAATTTTCAAACACATCCCTTTATGATGCAGTTCAAGCACCCCAAAATCTCCAAATTCCAACAACCTGTTTTCATCATTTATTTTATACTATCCACCAAGAACTGTTTTGGTCAATTGAGAACTGTCAGGCAAGACTTTCTCCTTTGGAGATTTACTGCTGCCAGTGCTCTCTATTTTCAGAGTGGTCCTTTCTACCTGGTTAAATATCCATTCAAGCCAAAGAGTAGCTTTTCATTGTTTCATGTGTCAGGACAAGAATTACAGGCAGGGGCAGGGGAATGGGAAAGTAGGAATCAATGGAGGAAGGGAACTTGCAAGCATATGGGAGGAGTTGACTGGCATTACTAGAGTGAAGATCAAAATGAAGATTAAAAGATGACAAAATAAGGGAAGAAAATAGGTAGTAAGGACCTTAATATACTAGCAAGGCTACCAGGTCTTGCTGCACAGGGTGTGGATTATCCAACACCAGGAGTTCCATTCAAAGAGATAACAGACCAACGAGCCCTTGAGTTGTGCAATGCAATGTCCTTGTATCCTAGGCTAAGTCTAGATCGGATAACAGCTACAAAACCTCATTAGTGATCTTGTAATTAATCAGCAAGGAGGAATCCTTACTTCAGATGCCTTTCTTAGTTGCCCAGACACTCTTACAAAAACAACCATGTTAATTTAGGCATTACAGAGAGGAAAATAAGTTTATTTTTTGGCATATGCTCATTGAAAGAAACCAGACTCTTTGCCAGGGCACTGCTTCTCACTTGTTCAAGTGGTTTCCTTAAATACTTTCTGGATAGTGGTCTCTTTAAATACTTTGCAAGTCAAGATGGAACATAGCAAACTGACTATATATCCACATGAACACACACATATATATGTATGTATGTGCATATAAATAGAGAAATGTATGACTCACCCAAGTATGCTGCTTGGCTGGTGGACTCTGCCAAACCTTCCCTGCGTAAGTCTTTGCCTGCATCTCCAGGAGTGGAGCAGTGGGCAGGGGAGCTCTCTAACATGAAGTTCTTGCTCCTGGATGTGCTGATGATCCTTGGTGGCAGGAGAACATTGATGACTGTCTGCAGCAGCAGCTGCACCTCGGGCTGCTCCAGCCATGGGCTATCTGAGGGGAAGAGTTTTGGGGAGGGAACCGAAAAGAAAAGCAAGTCACAAGGTAGGCTTTCCACATTGCACGCATAGAAAAATTCAGCTCTCTTTCCAATTCCAAACTAGAACACCTTAGAAATGCACGGGGTTCCCCACCAAATACAGCTTCTCCTATGGACAGAAACAGTGCTCCTCGCACCTGGGTGCTTTCTCCGCAGGTCACCCAAACGCTTGTGTTCTTAGATCGTTTGCTTACCACTTCAATCGCCTTTCTTTTCTCTGCTCAAATGTGCATAGCATACTGTTCTTACTTTTGAGACAAACTTTTCCTAAAACAAAAGTCTCCCTAAGAAGGAAGAGTAATGAGGAGATATTTGAATTGAATAAGTGGCAGGATTTATGCTAAAGCTGTGGCAGGAGGTTACACAGTTCAGTCATCTGCCAATACCCATCTAATCGTATTTCACCTAATGCCATTTTCTTCATCTAAACAACATTCTCCCAAGTTTTGCTGAACTGAAATGATTTTAATGTATCTTCTAAGAAGAGAGGCAGAGATGCCTTTGTCCCAGGATAGCTGAACTGAAAAGAGAGAAAAACTACTTCCTAAAGTAACAAAAAAGTAACCTGTTTAAATCATTTAGATCAACTTCAGTGATGACCTTTCAAAAGGAAGAAAATGGAAATAAACAACCTGATATTTAAGAAGACACAACAACAATGATAAATTTCCTTTATTTAAATTAATCAGACCTTTGCTTCCTGATCCTACTGTGAGCACAAATGGGATGAGTAGATTTAAAAGCATCCCCTCCCTTCGCTCTTGATTGGTGAATGGGGAGATCACATGGCTTAAAGGGAAATCTTCTTTTAAAGCCTGTGCAGCAATAATAGAAAAAAAGATTAATTGACCCCCATGCCCTTTTAGTATGTTTGTTTATACACAGCATGACGGAAACGGTGACTCCCTGCTGGTGACTCCTGTAAACTATGAGTTCAATTGTCATCTGTGCAGCATATAAGATCCACTCAAAACTGATACTTTACCATTGGCTTGACATAACTGAGAGCTATAATACCTAAAAAGACATTAGCAGTTTGAATATTACATGAAGAAATAATACTTATGGTACAGATACAAATACAGCAGTATTCCCCCATTTATTTTTTCCATGTTCCCATCAATAAATATTTCAGAGACAAAGGAAAAGGAAGAAAATGAGAACTTGCCATTTAGGGATTATTTAAAAGTCCTCTGACCCCTGCATAAGGCCTTCTCCAAGCCAGAAAGTGATAAGCAATATGGAAAGAAAGAAATGATCTTGTTCACAGGTTATTAAAATGTTATCACTTTAGGGATGCCTTTGGTTCCCTTCTGCATAGTAGCTACAGTTTTTACTTAATCTCCTCTACCATCTACCCATTCTCTGGATGATAGACCACCAAAATTGGTTATCAAAGAATGGACATGGATTCAGTTACTCATTTACATCAATGGTGTAATTTTCATTGGTTGAAGAGCTTGCTGATGATTTACTGCTCTCTAAAGTTAGATAACACACAGAAATAGAAAGGGGAATTGCATTCTGAATTTTTTGCCTTGGGGAGAATAAAATAAATAGAAGAAAAAACACAAATACCACAATATTCAACCCACAATCATTAAAGAAAATTAAGATATTCAATGTCTGGTAATAACACTGGAAAGAATTTTATACTGCAATTTTTTTCTGAAAATAATTTAAAACCAGACTTTGAATACTACTTCCCTTTTTAATTAACAATTGTGAGCTGATTATCTATGGACCATTATTTTCCTGAGGCATTTGCATCAATTTTAAATGCCTGAAGAGGTTCCTGAAGTTGTGGCAGAACTAAGTGACTCTGCTATTTTTGAGATCTCAAGAAGAATTACAGAAGCACGACTTAGGGCCAAGCTCAGGGCTGAAGCTCCAGACTTATAAAAGTTTGGAGTTGTTTTACACTTTCGTTTCACAGATTTTGCCCAGCCTTTGCAGAAAAAAAAAAGAGAACACCATGATCTGGTGCCTCAACCAACAACTCAATGAGCGTGACAAACAGGTAAGGCAGTCACACCTGTATCTGCAATGCTACAAGCCGGACAACAGCTGTGCTGAAGGGCAGAGGTGGTGAGAGATAAGGGCTGAGATGAAGAAGGGGTAATCCATCAGCAACACTGGAAGGTCCTACCACTCCCATCACCTGAAATACAAACAGAGCACATGACCAGCCTTGACTATTGCAATTTCATGCAACTGTAGTAAGGGAGTCTCATTCAGTAATGATAAAAAGAATAAGAATAAAAAATTGAAGGTTGGGCATGTTACTTTCAATCTTTTCTTTCTTGTTGCCTTCTCCTGAAGGCATGTAATGTCTGGAGTCAGATCGAACATTACATTGGATTCAGCCAAGGTTTTGTAGAATGTTGTTTATAACTAACTATGTAAATAATGAGAGATGATCCAGAAAGCTATTCTAATCAGGAGCTCGGACATACTTACTTGTGGATTTGAGGGAATGCAGCTGCATTCTTTGATGGATCAAATACAACAATGATGATGGCAATAGCTCTATTTGCACCAGGCATTCCAACTACAGATTTATTGCTCAACTAGCTAAGCAGCAGATCCTACTCAATGAAATGCTCTAGCATGGCTTCCATACATTGTACAAAACCTTGTCAGGACCAGACTCTAGATATTACTTAAATGATAAAAAAATATGTATTTTTCTCCATTTAAATCCTAGACTGGCCAACTCATGGTATCATTTTGCACTAAAAAAAATAAAAAATAATAAAAATTCTCTTTGCATTTTAATTGTCCCCCCCCCTCAGACTACCTCAACTTCTAGCCAATTGTGCAGTCTCCGCCACCCCACTCTCCAACTGGCAGCCCTCAACTCTCAGCGCAACTTGAAGAGGTGAATTGTCAAAGTAGTGCATGGGAAGCAGTACACCAAAATCCCATCTGTGTAGGGAGGGGCCCCTGTATCTCCCCACGCACCACCTTGAAATATACCTCACTATTTTCAGTGTCACCTGAGCCATCTGTTTTCACGGGAAAGTAGGGGCACAAAGTAGTTGACCTGTAAATCTTCAATTCAGAGAAGTCAATAGCAGAGTTAAGTTTTGCAAAGTTTTATAAGATTGCCACTTGGCTACTCACCAGATTGACACAGACATTGATCAGTGACCTAAGGTGAGGCAGGAAGGATATGATTGGCTGCCTCTGAAGTGTCAAACAAACCCCTTCAATCAAATTGCTGGCAGGCTCCCACTCAACCTGTCGCCTGGAATACAATATAGGAGCCATTAGCAGCTTGGCTCCCTTCTGGAGACAGTCTGAAACATGTGAATGAGACATTGATTCTGACGCCATCTAAGACAGGACAGGTGTCTGAGACAACAAAGTACTTCACACGGGATGAAGTTTACCCATGTTGTTCCAAAAGTACAGAGCACACTGGGAGGGGAGGAAGATACTGAAAACGTAGCAGAGGCACTCCTGCCCCATTCGACTAATGAGACAAAATCTATTGAAGAAAAAACAGAGATGATGAATGGGTTGCATTTTAAGTTCCCTGATTTTAGCTTTAAGAGGGAGTCCTAAGACTGCCATTTTAGAAAATCTACCACAGGGGTCACTATTCACAGTGGAATTGATCTGACCATGGCTGCATCTCTGAAATCTGCTTATCAGACTACACTTAATCCCATCAGCATTTGTAACAGACTACTCGGAAGGAAGATGGGGCAATCTACTTCCATAGTGATACTGCCTCGGAAACCCGAGGAGAGGTCGCTGTGGGTTGTCCCACTCGGCAGTGACTTGACTACCAATTAGGTTTATGGCTTAACTGCTGCCAAGATGATCAGAAGAAAATAGACTATTTAAAAGGTGTCCTTTCTTGATTTCTAAGAAATGAATTTTTTGAGTATTTTCTATGGTAGTATAGATGTTGATATACATAACCAAATTAGATAAATATGGGATTTTCAGTAACGAAAATCACTCCAGTCTGTTAATATCCCATCTGTGTAGTACTGAAGGTTTCATCACTGAAACGAACAGGTTGAGTTTTGATGATACCGATACTATTCATATATATTTTCCTCGAAACAGTTTCTAAGCTTATATTTCCTACCAAAATGAAATATTTGCAGTGACATAATGGAAGTGTATTCATAAATGAGGATATATTGACATCCTTGATACCCAAGACACCCCAGTAATCTACAGGTCAGACTCCGCCAACATTTTTCTTGGTGAATTGAGATCACCTGAAGGCAGTAAATCCAGGCCAACTCCAAATTCACAGCTTGTGTCCCAGAAAATGACCTACAACTGATCAAGTTTATGCATTTAACCCAAAGATCTATTTTCAGGAAGAATGATTGTCTTTATAAGGGGCTTAATTATATGATAAATGAGTCAGCCTATGGAGATGCTTAATACTTGTAGCCACCAAGTTATTTAAGGAAAAGCACTGATTTTGACACACCCTTGTGAACCAATTCATTCCTGAAAGTTTTTGATCAGGAATTTACTAATGACACAAGTATACCGCTATAATTACTAAAGAAAATAGAAATGTTTTAAGGAATGACATTTCCATGCCACTGAAATAAATAATCACAGAAAAATAATGTACAGGCATAGTAACAAAAATATAAGAGAACGTAAGAACAAACCATCAATTATCAGAGTGAAATCTTTCATATTTTTCAGATATTCAATGACTCCTGATAGCGCCATAAATGAAGAAGAGCACAGACTAAAATCTGAAAAAGTTCTGACAAATGGACCACCAACTGCTACAAATTCTTGAGCAATAATTATACTACATTGATTTTAGTTTTAATTAAAAAAAATTAACCAAAACTTGGAATTTCTGAGTTAGTGGGATTACCAGCATTTATCAACTGATCAGCTCACTACGGCTAAGTTTCCAAATTTAGGTCAGATTCCCAGGTAGACTGGTTCAGAGATAACTGTCCATAGAAGGCTACCAAAAGATATTTCTCAGGCCACTGAATAGAGATCAGCTGGTCACAGTGTTCAGTTATTACCATCCTAAATTAAAGATGAAAATTAGGTATTTGTTATCCGTCCTGCTGCCTTTTCCCTTCTGCTTGGTTGATTATCATAAAGCATAGCATTTCTCTAAACTCATACCTAAAATACTGTGTTAAATACAATATTTTCTGAACAGAAAATTCATTTTTCTCTATTCTAAAGGAAGATTAGGTGATCTACTTCCATAGTGACACTGCCTCAGAAACCCAAGGAGGGGTCGCTATGAGTCAGATCCAACTCAATGGCAGTGAGTTGAGTTTCTATTCTTAATTGCTTGATATATAAAGAATATCCTGCTTTTCTTCAAAAAAAAAAAAAAAAAAAGAGAGACTAATTGATTTTATTCTGCATTTCACATGAGGAACATGACAGCTAAGAAATGAATAGATTTTTCAAGATGAACTCATGTATTTTTAAAGAAAAGCTATTTCCTTAACATGTAGATTTCTATGCATCCACATATCCTATTGCCATGTGCATATACCAATGGAAAACTTTCAAGTCATTCATTCAACTCTAGATTTACCCAACATCTTAAAAAATGACAAACCCTAACTTTGAAGCTTGTAATATCAACAGCTGACCAGGAGGCCTCCTCACCTCAAAGTAGGCATCTTATGAATTTTGTTGAACATTCTATCCAATCTCTTTAAAATGAGGATAAGGGCCGGCCTCACTGCCTCCGCTGTCCAGTCAGTAATGGGTAGCATCTCCATGATGTAGCGCCGGAGCCCACGGCTCTCCATTGTCTGGGTGTCGTAGGGTGCCAGCTTCAGAAGAGAGTGAGCAATTTCTGCCAATCTAAAATGATTGTTGGTTTTTTTGTAAGAAGGAGTTGAGAATACTACAATGTGAATTTTCCCATATAGCATCATGCTAATCACCCTTCTTCCAAGACATCAACTCTATGAACTGAGAACATTCTTCTCAACACCCTCCATCTCTAAGCTCTTGTCACATATACAAATACATTGATACCTGCATGTGCATACTAGCAGAGAATCATAGAATTTCCAGAGGATAAATATGAAAGACCATTTGATGAGGGAACAAAATTTCAGAGAGATTAAGGATAGGCCAAACATTTCTAGAGAATAGCACTTCTGGGATATATATGCACTATATATGTAAACCTTAGTGTGTAATAAAATCACTAATATCAAATGTCCAAGTAAGCTTCATGGATTCATAGCTCCCTCAATGCCCATATTCAAGTTCAAAAGTACCCTATAAAAAGAGATATCAGTTGTTACTGCAGCTCAGAGATTCCTTCAAACTCTATTTCCAATCCTCTCCTTCAAAGCATTCTTCTGTCCATTTGTCTTATACAGGGATCCTTCTGCTCAGCTAAGATTCTTCATATAATAGACCCAGTTGGATTGTCTGGACAGCTTTGGGTATGGTTGTCTCTGCCTCTCAGATTTCCGAACTCAGTTCCACACAGGGACTGCCACAGGGAAAGCTGTGCTTCCTCCAAGTCTGGCCCAGGCTCCCAGTCCCCAGACCCAGGTCCATGCTCTGTGTCCTACGTGTGAGATTTTCTGAAGGAAATTGGCCATCAAGACTGATTAAGCAAATGAATTTTCTGGTAAATTTAAAAGGTGGTTACTTAAATGACCTTCAAACTAGACAGAGATCACTCATTTCCAAAAAATACAAATGCAAGGAAACACATAATGCCAATTTAATCATATTGAGGATGAGTCAGAAAGCATTTTAAAATTGTAAAATGACTCACCACCAAAATTTCACTGAATAGATGCAGAATGTGTAGAAGATGATACTAAGAGGCAGTTGGACCCATATATGGGATTTTCATCCACCTAAGCTATATGCTTTGACTTTTTTTTCCCCTTAAAAAATTTACATTCTAAAAACAAAATGAAACATACTACAGACTTATCAAGAGGCTGAAATGTTCATATTCTTTAAGATCTTAGAAATTCCTTTGAAAACATATTTTTTAAAAAATGATAACATATTAAGGTATTATCACCTATTATTTGAATCTATGGCTTGAATCAGATTATGTCTAGCTAGACATCTAAAGGAGCTCTGGTAGCATTATGCCTAAGGCACTTGACTGCTAACCAGAAGGCTGGCGGTTCAAATCCACCAGCCACTCCTCGGAAGAAAGATGGAGCAATCTACTTCCATAGTGATACTGCCTTGGAAACTCAAGGAGGGGTCGCTATGAGTTGGATCAGACTCGATGGCACATAACAACAACAACAGACATCTAAAGGATCTTATGGAAGTGGAAATTGATAGGTCTAAGAATTGATAGGTCTAATCCCTATGAGGGGAGCTCTGGTAGCATAGTGCCTAAGGCACTTGACTGCTAACCAGAAGGCTGGTGGTTCAAACCCACCAGCCACTCCTCAGAAGGAAGGTTGGGAAATCCTACTTCTGTAGTGATATCACCTTGGAAACCCAAGGAAGGGTCGCTATGAGTCGAGGCCGACTCGACAGCAAACAACAACAACAAATCCCCATGAGTGAACAAGCGATGGCATGTCAGAAGAGGGATCCACATACTGAAGGCTTTCAGGTTTTCTTTTATAACAAAGAAAGGCAGAGGAAAAAGATAAAGGGATCTTAAAAATAGATTTTTCTATCTTTTGAAAAAAGTTTGCCTTAGAAAAGCCCTGAAGTTAATTTCTTAGAACCATGGCATTTTAGGTTTGGAAGAGACCTTAATAGTTCTTTTGGTAGTAGTGTTGCACAGGTTGGGCCTCTGACTGGCTGTTGAGAATTACTTTAAAAATATAACTTGAAAATAAAATGAAAAAATATAGTTTCCCAGGCTCCATCAAAGGTCTAGGAGCTCTGGTGGCAAAATGATAAGGCATTTGACTGCTAACCGGAAGAAGTGCAGCTGGAATGCTCCTTAAAAGCGAGACTGGCCAGACTTTGTCTCACCTACTTTGGTCAAGTTGCCAGAGGGGACTAGTCCCTGGACAAAGATATTTTGTTTGGTAGAGTAGAAGGTCAGTGAAAAAGGGGAAGACCTTCAATGAGATGGATTGACACAGTGGCTGCAATGATGGACTCAAGCATGACAAGAATATACCACAAATGGGATGACCTTAACAAACAGGAGTTTATTCTTACACTTTGGAGGCATTAAGTCCAAGTTCAAAGTGCCAGGCTCTAGGGGCTGGGTGAAAGCCCCTCAGCCTGGGCTTCAGCTCTGCCTCCAGCTCCCGGCCCACTGAAGCTAGAGGCACTTCTTCAGTCAGCTGCTGGCTACTGCGCCTTAGGTTGACAAATAAAATGGCCCAGTCCTGATGTTACCAAATCACACGGCAGACCATTAATTTAACTCCATTTTGAGTCCCAAGGTTGGCAGAGCATGGCAGACTGCTGAACGACAACACGGCTACATGCAAGGTTCAAGGTGCCATAAGCTCGAGACTACCCCCAAGGCTTCTCCTTATATACAGGAAGCAGACCACATCCCAGAGGCAGCTAGCTACTCAGCTGCTTGTGGTAGATCCCACCATGGAGTTGATTGCCAGTCTCATCATGGGGAATAACTACCACCAGCTGTCCAGCCACTCAACCAGGCCCAGCCAAGTTGACACACAAACATAATCACCACAGCAAGGATTGCGATGGCGTGGGACTGGGCAGGGTTTCGTTATGTTGTACATAGGTTCGCTATGAATCAGAGCTGATGCAACAGCACCTAACAACAACATACTCCCAATTACTCCTCTCACCCCCTACTCTGGACTGTCTTGGAGTAAAACCATAGCATCGTACCATTTTATCCATACATATTTCAGTATGTATCTCTAAAAATAAGAACTCTTAAAAAAATTAACCACAACATGCATCTAACAAATTAAAGACAATTCCATTTTTAATAGTCTAAATGTCCTGACGTTTTTAAAATTCCCACATTATCTCATAATTTTAAAAAAAATTATTATATTTTGTTGTTGAGGATATACATAACAAAAGCATACACTGATTCAAGTCTCTGCAGGTACAATTCAGGGACATTGATTGCATTCTTTTCTTTTTTTAAACACTTTATCATGATTTGGGTGAAAATTTACAGAGCAATTTCATTTTCCACTCAAAAGTTCATAGAGCTTTTATTTTGTGATATGGATCGCAATCCCTATAATATAACAACTCTCTCCCCACGTCCTCCCTGTGGTTCCCTTTTCCCTGTGTCCTTTCCTGTGCATTCCTGCCTTCTGAGCTTTCTCCCTTCACAAATGCTGCCCTTCTGGTCTCCCTTGGTTGATTGTTCTAAGGAGTGCATCTCCTGGTGTATGTAATTGTTCGCCTTGTAGGCCTGTCTATAATTTTGCTGAAAGTTAAGCCACGTAAGGAGTTCAATCTCTGGTCCAAAGGGTGAGTAGGGGCCATTGTCTCAAGGGTTTCACCAGTTTCTATCAGACCAGTAGTCCTACTCTTTTTAATACTTTTGAATTTTGTTCCACATTTTTCTCCCAGTCTATCTGTTGTTGTTGTTGTTATTTGCTGTCGAGTCAGCCCCGACCCCAACCTTCCTTCCGAGGAGTGGCTGGTGGGTTTGAACCGCCAGCCTCCTGGTTAGCAGTCAAGTGCCTTAGGCACTATGCTACCAGAGCTCCTCCCAGTCTATCTAGGATCTCCAATTTTGATCACTTTCCAAGTGGTTGTGAGTTGTAGCTGGGCACCATCTATTTCTTCTAAGCTCAGGGTCATGCAAGCTGAAGTTTCCATGGTCCACTAGTCCCTTGGACTAATTGTTTCCATGCATCTTTATTTTCTTCACTCTTCTTCATGGAGAGACCAATTCTTATATATCAGATGGCTGCTTGCACGCTTCTAAGACTCCAGTTACTATTCACCAAAGTAGGATGTAGAACAGAGTTTTTGTGTACTACGTTATGCCAGTGTAGCTTGATCTCCCCCATGACCATGGTCCAGAGCCTGCAGATCAGCAACTCACTTTCTCAAGGAGTTTGGTTGTGGCTAAGAAGTTATCATAACTTTACCCCATTAGCTCTATTATACAACATAGACTTTTTTTTTTTTTTTAAATAGCACATACAAATTGTTGTTGTTGTTAGGTGTCATTGAGTCAGTTCCAGCTCATAGTGACCCCATATACAACAGAACAAACCACTGCCTGGTTCTGTGCCAGCCTCACAATCCTTATTATACTTGAGCCCATCGTTGCAGCCACTGTGTCAATCCAACTTGTTAGGGCCTTCCCCTTTTCCATTCACCCTCCACTTTACCAAACTGATATCCTTCTCCAGGGAATGGTCCCTTCTGACGATATGATCGAAATAGGTGAGACGAAGTCTGGCCATTCTCACTTCCAAGGAACATTCTGGCTTCACTTCTTCCAGGATAGATGTGTTGGTTCTTTTGGCAGTTCGTGGCACTCTCAATATTCTTCACCAACACCACAACTCAAAAGCATCAACTCTTCTTCAGTCTTCCTTGTCCATTGTCCAGCTCTCACTTGCATATGAGGCGATTGAAAATATCATGGCTTGGGTTAGGCACACCTTAGTCTTCAAGGAGACATCATTGCTCTTCAGCACTTTAAAGAGGTATTTTGCAGCAGATTTGCCCAGTGCAATAAATACATTGTCTGATGTCTTGACTGCTGCTTTAATTGGTGTTGATTGTAGAACCAAGTAATATGAAATCTTTAACAACTTCAATCTTTTCTCCATTTATTGTGTTGCTGCTTATAGGTCCAGTTGTGAGGATTTTCATTTTCTTTATGTTGAGATGTAATCCTTACTACAGACTGAAGTCTTTAATCTTCATCAGTAAGTGCTTCAAGTCATCCGCATTTTCAGCAAGCAAAGTTGTGTCATCTGCGTATCGCAAGTTGTTAATTAGTCTTCCTCCAAACCTGATATCATATACAAATACGTATGTAGAAATATTGTCTGCCAGATCTATACATGGTCATGGGTATTTTTCTGTTTGCTTACCCATACCTGGTCATCTTGTCTGTCTACCTATGTATCCATTCATAGATTAATGTTTGTTGTTACTGATAATACAGTATTGTGTATGTAATAGTATTTACCTTTTTTGTCTGTACCTCTTGTGCACTTCTCTGTATTTTCCTTTTCCTTAGTGATTTTGGGCTGGTTGCCTGCTTTTGGCATATTGCCTTTCCTTTCACCCAAATCAATACATACTTCTATCTAGCTAGCAAATTTCCCTTTCCCTTCCTCCCATGCATGGTAGCCAACAAAGTTTCCTTCTGTGCATAAAACTTTCTTTGACTTCTTATAATAGTGGATTCATACACTATTTGTCCTTCTGTAATTGATTTATTTCACTCAGCATAATGTCTTCTAAGTTCATCCACATTATGAAGTGTTTCATGGATTCTTCATTACTATTATTTTTTAATGTTGCATGATACTCTGTTTACATTCTTTGAGTTGGGCAAACATTCTCATCCTCCTTTTCTGGGTTGTTTCTCCCCCATTAACATAAACTCACTGCCCCCCAAGATTTCTAATATTTCAAATTGCTGTTGTCAATTTGATCTTCTGCATATATCTTAAAGAGAGCACAGTGCTCAAGGCAGACATTCTACTAGTTAAGCTAAAGTATTATTTGTTTTAAGAAGACATCACAGGATATTTTTGGTTTAACATTTAAAGGTTATCTTAGGGCAATAGTTTCAGTGGTTCATTCAGCCTTCATGGCTCCAGAAATATTGGGTTCCATGAGAATTGGAAATTCTGTTCTGCATTTTTCACTTTTGATCAAAGATTCTTCTACAGAATCTTTGCTCAAAATGTTCAGTAATGGTAGCTGGGCACCATTCAGTTCTGGTCTTATTGCAAAGGATGTAGTTTTTCACAGAGGCAATTAGCTGCATATTCTATTTTCTCCTTCAATTACTGCTTACTTATCCATACCTGATCATCTTGTATGTCTACCTATGTATCCACTCATAGATTAATGTTTGTTGTTACTGATAATACAGTATTGTGTATGTATTATCTATTGCTCCAGTCAAATAGAGACTAATTGCTGTGCCTTGGATAACCACTTACTAGCTTTTTTTTTTTTTTTTTTTTTTAAACATTTTAGCGTGCTTCAGGTAAAAATTTACATAGCAAATTAGTTTACAATTGATAGTTCATACAAAAATTATTCCATGACATTGGTTGCAATCCCTACAATGTCTCAGCACTCATCTTATTTCCTCCTTGGGTTTCTAGTTTCTGTTTGTCCTATTTCTTTCACTTCCTGTCTTCTCATTTTGGTTGCAGGCAAATGTTGCTCTTTTAGTCTCATATATTTGATTATTCTAAGGACCATATTCTTCATGGATATTTTTTTAAATTTGTTTATAGCTCTGTCTATTATTTGGCTGAAAGGTTGCCTCCAGGAATGTCATCAGTTAGATGGTTGTTTCAGGGCAATAGTCTTGGGAGTTCCTGTAGCCTCTTACAGGTCAGTATATCATTTTATTACTATTATTATTTGAATTTTGATCTACATTACCCATTCTAACTGGTACCTTCTACTGTGGTCTTGATCAGAGTAGTCAGTAGTGATAGTTCTGCTCTCGGGTTGGAAGAAGCTGTGGTTCATGTAGGCCATTCGTTCTTTGGACTAATTGCTTCCTTCAATCTTTGTTTTATTTCATTCTCCTTTGCTTCAAGTGAAAAGAGACCAATAGTTGCTTCTTAGATGGCTGCTTGCAAGCTTTTAAGACCCAAGAAGCTAATCATGAGACTAGGATGTAGAACATATCTTTATGAATTGTGTTTTGCTAAGTGACCAAACTGTCCCTCAAGATCATGGTCCTTGGCCTTCAAGTCCAGTGATTCAGTTCCAATGTCTAAGTAGTTTCTATAATTTTGCCCATTATGTGCTCTATTATATATATGAGTATTCATGCACCGCTTACAAACATGTATGTGGAAGTATTTACCTCCATACCTATGTATGTTCATGGGTGTACTCCCATAAGACCTCCCTCGCCTATAGTTATTACTGCTGTTGCAGGACTGTTATGTTATAGCATTTACTGCAGTGTGGTTTATTCTTGCACCTCTCAGTGTCTTCCTTCCCCTTGGTCACGTGCTGACTTCCCCACATTGTCTATTGCCTATCCCTTCACCAGAATTTCTTGTCTACTATCTGGTAAGTGCTCTACCTTTCTCTCCCTCCCTCCCCTGTAACCATTAAAAAATGATTCCTTCTGTGTGTGAACCTATTCTTGGCTTGTTTTGTTTTTCTCCAAGCTCCTAGTCTATCTCCCTGCTCCAAAAATCCATTTACTATATTTTCCTTGGGTAGAGAACATATCAGATATTAAGCTGATAAGAACAGATACCACACTTGATCTTAGCCAAAGGCTGAGAAATGATTATTCTTGGCTTTTTATAATTGTTGTCTTATACATTGTTTGTCCTTCTGTGTTTGACTTATTTCACTCAGCACAACAACAAATATCCTCCATATTCATTCATGTTGTGAGATGTTTTCTGGATTCATTTTTATGCTTTGTAGTTGCATTTTATTACATTGTATGCATGTACCATAGTTTTTTTTTTTTTTTTTTTTTTCCATTCATGTATTCATTGTTGATAGATGCTTAGGTTGTTCACTTGCAAGCTCTTAAGACCCCAGGCACTACCTAATGAACTGGGAGGTAGTATCTAATTATTGGGCCAAATAAGTGGGATGTCTCATGAAACCATGACCCTAAACCGCCAAACCAGGTAACAAAATCCCATCGAGGTGATTGGTTGTACATTAGCAGCCTCAGATGCTATTTTTTCATCATTGTTGTATACATATCTATAATATTATCTCATAATTTTAATAAACACATTTTTCCCCAAAAATCAGGATTCAAATAAGGCCCAATTTCAATTTGTTGACATGTCTCTTAAATCTCTCCTCTATTTCCCCCCATTTGCTTTTCCCCTTATACCTGGCTAATCACTAATTTTCTTTTGTATTGATAGTTTTGCTCCTTCTGAGTATTTCATATAAGTGGGATCATACAATATTTGCCCTTTTGTGTATGACTAATAATGTTAACATATGTTTTTTTAAAAAAATTCTCTACAGCTGAGTAATACTCCATGTATATAGCACATTTTGATTATCCATTCATGTGTGGATGGACATTTGGTTGTTCCCAGCTTCTAGTTATTGTGAATAATCTCTTAAGTCTCTTAATTTATGAGTTCTCACTCTTTTGATCTTTTCCCTTTTCTTGTAACTTACTTGTTTAAGAAGGTAGCTGTTTGTCTGTTGCATTCCCCACACTCTGAATTTGGCTTATTGCATCACTAAAAGTTGTTTAAAGAGCTCTGGTAGCGTAGTGCCTAAGGCACTTGACTGTTAACCAGAAGGCTGGCAGTTCAAACCCACCAGCCACTTCTCGGAAGAACGATGGGGCAATCTACTTCTGTAGTGATACCACCTTGGAAACCCAAGGAGTGGTCGCTATGAGCTGGGCCCGACTCGATGGCAAATAACAACAACAACAACAACAACAACAACAAAGGTTGTTTAACATGTGTACTACTCCCATATTTAACTCAACTGGTAGTGAGATCTAGAAACTAGAACAGATTCAAGTTCAATTTTATGGCAAGAAGCCTCCATGGTGGAAGTATGTGCTTCCACCAGGCTGCACACAGTCCTGGTTTGTCCCTTCTTTTATGATGTTAATACTACTGGTGATTGTTGTATAGTACTCCTTTGCTTCATTAGGAGTACTACAATGGTATTTTATCATTTGTTTCTTCATGTATTAGCCATTGTTGTCGTTGTTATGTGCCATCAAGTAGGACCTGATTCATAGCGACCCCTCCTTGGGTTTCCGAGGCAGTATCACTACGGAAGTAGATTGCCCCATCCTCCTTCATACTTTAATAATGAGCAACTTCGATTTGATTACTCCAAAAGACAGGAGAGGAAGGATCAATGCTTGAAAGGATTTATAGTTTAAGAGATCTCCAGATGCTTTTGATAGGCATTCCATTTTAAAAACCATAGCCAACCCATCACCTCTCTAATAATTAGTTTTCTCTATAATTGCTTCATCTGACTAGTTCAATGGATGGAAAATTTACTACCGTTCATGGCAGCTCACCCCACTGTGAAAAGCTTTCCTCATATATGTCCTTAATTTCACTCTAATCTCTTTCTTCTGGGACTAATTCTGGAAATATAATCCATCTCCTCCATGAAAAGCCTTCACAATCAAGAAATAGTTGCTATTTCTTTACCCTCACTGTTTCCTTCTTTCCAGACTGGAAATTCATATCATCCTTCTGGAAATTATGTACGCTTTAAAGAAATCGTTTTAACAAGCCAGTGCATTATTTTGTTTTTCTTTCTTGTAAATGTGAAATACAGAAATAATTCTTTACATTTCAAGTTGCTTGTATGGCAGATTAAAAAAAAAATCTATGTGTGTGTATTTATTTTCCTGTATCAAAACTATTTTATAGATAACATTGAGGAATGGCGAGAAATGATCATCTGTCTTTCTCAGGCCTGCAAACAATACTTACATCTGAATTTTGTGGATTATTATCTGCATTTAGCTACTTCTAGTTATGTTCCAAAATGAATTTGCTTTGAGAATAAACACAATTTCCCTCTAATAAGTCTTTACTAGTCTATTACATGAATAATCTTTTGCTAAATAAATATCTTTATATTCCTTTCCCAATGAGAACACAAAAGTTTTCCCCTCGAGAAAGAGAGAGAGAAAGAGAGAAAGAGAGAGAGAAAGAGAGAAAGTGAGAGAGAATTTGCAGATTCTACTATCAAGTTTTGGCAGCTGTGAGTTGGGCAAATGAGGCATTACATTTCTTTACATAGAGACTCTAATTAAGAATATGTTCTCCAAGAGCCTTGCAGTCAACCATATATTCTGCAAAGGCAGGGGTACAGATTGCCTCAACACTGCTTCTTGGTTCTTTGCCTTAAATCCAATTCCTCCTGCAAATATCTCCTCTTTTACATTATTCCTTTTATTTATAGACTCTCTCTTTTGGGTGACATTATCCATTCCTAAAACTTTAAATACTACCTATATGCCCAGACTTTTAAAATTTATATATTCAGTTCTGACTTCTACAAATATTCAAGTGTGCACTTAATTTATGAGGGGAATCTATTATACCTCTTGCAAGGTGAAGGGTCAAACTATATTGATTTGCCCTCACTTATCAATCAATATCTGGCCAGAGAACATGGCAGGCCTGTCTTTATCAAAAGCTTGCTGTGAGAAATTGCATTAATTGAGTCATATCCTCTAAATATTCACTGGGCAGTAAAAATTTTGCCCACTCTCCCATAGATCTAGGCCTAGAAATAACTGTGTTCTGGAATGACATTATCCCTGCTACAGACAGGTGCTTTATCTGAATTATATTATGACATTATGTCAACTTCCTATAATAGAGGCATCCAGCCACATGAAACTGGCACATCAATTATGGCAATGGTTTTGAGGATGTCGTTCATTACATCACTCTCTCCTCTTTACAAACACCAACAAGAGACATTTCTTATTTCATACTTTAAAAAAAGCAATGTTCACTAAACACTTATTGTTTTTATCATATTGACACTGTTAGTTGGCAATTTTCCCCTAATTATATTGAAAACTTAGAAGCTCAGTGTCAATAATTCATGTTTAATATCTAATATAATCAAATCTTATCAACTTTCTGTGCTAATCTTATTACAAGCATTATTTCCCTACTCATCTTCCACATAGTTCTGACTCTATTATTTGTCCATTTTATTCCTCTGTATCATATAAATTTTCTAAAGTGCCTCTTATCCTTTGTAAAATGATAAATAGACACATAAATACACACATCTGATACAGTGCTTGCAATATTGCATGATAGTTATTTTTTTACGTCTGCTTCTTGCATTAGCCTGTGAACATCTCGAGGGCCAGGATTTTGTTGTGCTGTTTATATCTCGCATCTAGCACAGTACTTGGATCACTCTCATTAGCATTAGTATCTATTGTGCCCTAGATGTATGCCAGCTATCATCACTTAAATTATAGCTCATTTAACATTTAATGAATCATGTGGATGGCAGTGGATTTAGTTTTAACCTTTAATAGTGGTTGGCCTCTAGAGGGCACTTCAGGTCTCTCATTCGCACTATCCTCTAAGGCGTACCCATTACAAATGAGTCGTCAGACTCATAGCGACCCTATGGGACAGGGTAAAACTGCCCCATAGGGTTTCCAAGGTTGTAATCTTACAGCAGCCGGCTGCCACATCTTTCTCCTGTGGAGTGGCTGGTAACCAAAAGAACCACCAATCTTTTGGTTAGCAGCCAATGATGTTAACCATTGCATCACGAGGGCTCCTTCTCCAAAGAGTACAGATAGTCAAGTTCTAGGGCATTTACTAACCCATGATAGATTTCACTCCTGCTGCTCTCTTTGGAATCTCACTGTTAGGAATCTCTTTCCCTTTCCCTTATTAGGTGATTGTCACTGGTAGTCTTCTGACTTTGGGAACGTGATGCTTCTCTGTTCAAAGAATTACTACAACAACAGTGAGAGATGATGAGTAGCAAGGGGGAGGGGAGGACTGAATAGACACTGAATGCTATGGCAACAGGACCTTAATGCTCCAAACTTTCCATCCCTTTTCCTGAAGGCTCCCAGTTAGGGTCTGAAATTCTCAGTAGGAAGTTAAGTTCTTTTCCATACCACAGGGCGGGAAGTGTGAACACATGGGACTCTGGGGTTTCTACATATCAGAGAATGTGAAACTAGCTTAAAGGAGAACAGACAGTCTGAATCTTTTCAAAGGAAAAAAAAAAATCAATAATCAGGAAATTGCCATTATATGTCAAATTGCAATGTTATTACTGAATTAAAATTTCTAAGTGAATATCTTTACAGAAGCAGACTGCCACATCTTTTTCCTGTGGAGTGAGTGGCTGGTGGGTTTGAATTGTTGACATTTAGGTTAGCAGCTGAGCACTTTACCATTGTGCCACCAAGCCTCCTTGACTATTTATTACTCAAACAATTTCCTTTCAAGGAATTTTTATGACCCTTTACAAATTGTTACAAATCTGAATAGAAGCTTCTCTGGAGTCATGTTCCTTTTAAGAATCTGAGAATACGAACACAGGCTTTATCAGTTAAGTAACAAACAAGATGAAAACGCCACAGAAGAAGGAAGTATGAGTGCACAGAGATGCAATTCTGGGACCTCTCCTGGCATGCCAGGAGTAAAAATTAAAAATATAATTATGATTGATCTCATCTACTTCAGAATTTTTGCCAGGACTCCCTCTCTACCACCCACCCTTTTTTTTTTTTTTTTTAAAAAAAACTTTAGAAAGGTATCATGCACAGTGAGTAGGGAATGTCAGGTCTAAGCAAGGTGAGCCTAAGAGTTGAAATCATTTGCTTCTTGTCAGGGATCATTACTGAGTCTTATGTAGTCCAGGAACAGACTAAGCCTTCAACCAGAAAAATAAAGCGCATTTTTCAGGAGCAATAATGGACAGGAAACAGGATTCATGAGGAAAATTAGAATCTGGGCAGTAAAAAGCACTTGGAAGAAGGCCATTATTCTACGAATTCAGGTGCTGGCATTTCCCTCTTCTGTTTTATTGAGAGGTAAATAGATTGCCTGTGCTTTTCTGTCTGGAGAACGTTTTCTCCCTGTCCACCCTGACATCCTTTTCTCTTTGATGGACTTAATGTATACTTTTCCAGAGCGCCCTGTAAGATATGCATTTCAAGCCACAGGAAATAAGTTATTCTAAGTATCCTAGGTTTTCATCTGGGGACCCAGCACCTAAACATATGGCCAAGCAATGTCTACACTCCGGAGCAGGGACAGTGAGGACAGTACCTCATGTGGGATTTCACATCCAGCAGCTCCAGGGCAGTGACACGGGGCTCCCCAGCCAGGTTTTGCAAGATCTTCAGCCTTGGCCCACAGTGCTTATAGAATTCGGTGCAAATATTCAGCAGGGACTCCCGGGGTCTTCTGAACTCCTCCCGAGCAATTCGTTCATCCAGTTCTTCTCTGGGAAGACCTTGACCTTCCTCCAGTAAATGAAGGTTTTCCCTGGGAAATTGCAAAAGGTTAACAGGGGGTTTGATAATGTATGTGTGTTGCAACTAAGGGAGGAAGGTGTCACAGTGTAGAAATAGATGAGTCCTAATGATTCAGTGAATTGATAGGGAAAGTTTATCAGCCAACAAGAGATTTTCATACCGGATTGTAATGTACATTAGCCACTTTCTGAGGGTTGACTCAACAATAGTATTCCATGCATCAATTAGATGAAATCTGGCAGAGTCCTAAACCAGCTCAAAAGACAATGATCCTGGTTATCGGGGGCTGGGAGGGTGGAGGATAGGAAGTTATTGCTTAGAAAATTAAAAAGGCAATTATTACAAGATGTCAGAACTGGTGTGAAATAAACTAAGTTTTTTTTGTACCTGAGGAGCTCTGGTAGCATAGTGACTAAGGCATTTGACTGCTAACCAGAAGGC
>NW_006921589.1:22308246-22332579 GCF_000298275.1 Orycteropus afer afer
AACCCACCAGCCACTCCTCAGAAGGAAGATGGGGCAATCTACTTCCACAGTGATACTGCCTCGGAAACCCAAGGAGGTGTTGCTATGAGTTGGGTCCAACTCGACGGCACATAACAAAAACAACAACAATCCTAAACTATACAATCTTTCATTTGGCTATTTAAAAGCTGTTTCACTGCCATTCTATTTGTATAAGGATAAATACAAAAATAAATATATTCTCATGGAATATGACCAGAAAGGGACATTTTTGAAAACTTTGAGAGTAAAGTGAATCTAAGTTACAGTTTGAACACCATGTGCTCTGTTTCAGGTGAACAGAGGAAAAAACATGGCTACCTTTTTTTCAGACCTGATAAAATTGGAGGCTTTATGATTGGCTGATAATAGGAAGTCCTATTTCTCTAGCCATTCATTGACTGGTTGCATATAGCCCAGTGTGCCTAGAGGAGCCACTAAATATCACTTAAATGCTAATAAAATTTTTCCTTAATATAGGGGGGGTAGTTAAGGTTGTGCTCGGAAGGAAGATTGGGCAATCTATTTCTGTAGTGATACTGCCTTGGAAACCCAAAGAGGGGTCGCTATGAGTCGGGGCCCACTTGACGGCACATAACAACAATAGTTAAGGTTGTGTGTCAACTTGGCTGGGTCTGGTTCAGTGGCTGGGCAGCTGGATGTCATTATGCCCCATGGTGAGATTGGCAATCAATTCTATGGTGGAATCTATTGGAGCAGCTGAGTAGCTGCTTTAGAGAGGTGGTCTGCTTCCAGTATATAAGAAGTTGAGGAACTTGCTGTATAGCCAAGTCGTTGTTCAGCAGCCTGCCATGTTGCCCTGCTGATCTTGGGACTTTTTCAGGACTGTAATCAATGGCCTGCCATGTAGTTTGATACTATCAGGACTGTGTCATTTTATTTGTCGACCTTGGGCTTGTCAGCCTCAGCAGCCAGCAGCTGCCTGAGTGAAGAAAAGCCTCCAGTTTTGGTGGGCTGGGAGCAAGAGGCAGAGCTGAAATCCAAGGTCAAGGGGCTTTCACCCAGACCCTAAAACCTGGCACTTTGAACTTGGACTTCTAGCCTCCCAAATTGTAAGCAAATAAACTCCTGTTTGTTTGAGCATCCTATTTGTGTTTTTTTTTTTTTTTCCCCTGTTAGAGCAGCACAGAGGTAACCAAAATAATAGGCCACTTAGACACAAATTAACCAATACACCAGGCAATTTTTAGTTGGGTTTGTAATTTGTTTTTATTTTTAATGAGTGTATATTATGAGCAGGGAATTAATTTTACATAAATAATGATACACACTTAAAATTTTGCTTTAGTGAGAGTAGAACATTACTTAACTTTTCCTCATGTCCCTCCCTGCTAATTACTTGATGATGGGAAAAAGAGAACGCTCTGTTTAGCTGATTTTAGGTTTGTTCTATGTTAAACCTTCCTTGAAGAAGGAGACAGCTAATTAAATGTTTGTGTGCTGGGGTATTTAAAAGGGTAATATGATCGAATGAAATGGGTTAAGTATTAGCTAGTTTAGTCAGTGCCCGAGTTACACCAAAGCAAGAGAACAAGATTAAGCCAACAACCATGAAAGCTCATTTGAGGACGACAGGCAAATTTTAGATAAAATGTTTGTAGTAAATCTGAAGTAAAAGAAAGTTGACTCTACATAACTGCTAGGGGAATAAGAAACCACCTCCTGATTATTATTGTTTGAGTTGATTTTTCCTTGGAGGTAACTGAGACAACACCAGCATAGTTCAAAGACCACCCAGGAGGCAGGGAACAACCTAGTATGCTCCAGCAAACAAAACAATGTAATGCAAATTTATAAAGTTGGTTTGGGTTTCTCTTTGATAATTTCAAAAGAGGCCTTGGTATCTTTCTTAACTGTAAACTCCTCCCTTCTTTGCTTTTCTTTGGGGATTTTCAAATTCAATATTGACTAGGTTTAAGATGCCTCTCATTCATTCCCCTCAGCTGAAATTCAGGTTGTAAGAAACTGAGAGGCCACAGAAAAATAAGCCATAGTGAATTACCTTGTGTTCACTCCAGACGACATGGTGTGGTTGGCTGTGGTGGTTCCTTTATGACCTTGGTCACACCTGCTCATCTGTGGAGCTGTCATGGGCCTATAACAAGGACAGTAACCATCACAACGACATAACATCAGCAATGGAAACATGAAATCCTCAAGTTATTTGAAGCTCACGTAAGTTTTAGGGTCTTAGAAAGACAAGTTGTTAGCTCTGGTCTTTTCTCTCATACTCTTTTTCGGTCTTTCTTTTGAGAGACACTTTAAAGGGAACATTGATTCTCAAAGGTCTACAAGCTCACCATGATTTAAATTCTTCCACGTTTCAGTTCTGAGTAATAAACTATGGCTCTCTAAATAAGACATTTATGAAGTCAGACTTATAAGTTTGATTAAGTGAGTATTAAGATCTCACTCTTCAATTCTACAGGACCAAGCAGTGAACCCCTCTAGCAATAAGTAAAAGGGAAGGGTGTATATCCAACTTTGATCACCTATACCATAACCAACCAGTCTACTTTTCTGAGTAAGTATGGACTAAAAGAGTCCTCTTAGTCAAAATTATATATAAAGCTACCCAGAAACAAACAAACAAACAAAACAAAACCCAAACCCACTACCACTGAGTTAATTCTGACTCATAGCCATCCCCATTGGGTTTCTGATGTGGTAAATCTTTATGGAAGTAGATTGCCCAGGCTTCCTTCCGTGGAGTGGCTGGTGGGTTTGAACCACCAACCTTCTGGTTAGCAGTCAGATGACTGAGCTAACTAGTATTAACTACAAGTTAGTATGTGACCCCTGGTGTCACAGTGGTTAAAATATTTGGCTTCTAACCAAAAGGTCGGTGGTTCAAACCCACCAGCTGCTCTGTGAAAGAAAGATGTGCCAGACTACTTCCGTAAAAATTGAAGCCTTGGATTTCTGTCCTATAGGGTCTCTATGATTTGGAATTGACTTGACGGTAGTGAGTTTGGTTTGGTTTGGATAAGTTGGTAATTTATATACTTAATAATAGATTCATATCACCTTATTGAATATCTGCAAGGTTTACTTTAAATATTAGGTAAACTGCCTCTGTACTGGCATCTAAGATATGGAAAGGATAATGTAGTTTTTCAAAGCAATTGCTTTTATGAACTCTTTAAGGCTTGCTTCTGTGTTGCTCATTTTCTGTATACTGAATGTGGCTAGAAAGCAAACCTTTACCAATCACAGCAGATCTTCTCCTCCTGTGCCTTGTTATAGGAGGCAAAGTTTTAAGATGCACCCAAGCCTTTCACTCTTTGTTGTTACTCCTGTGATTATGTTATACTATATGGCAAAGGGGAGACTAGGCTGGTAGATAATGGTCTCCTCACATCTCTCCTTTAAGAGCAGAAATTTATCTGGCTAGAAGCAGAGAGATATAAAGAATGAGAAGGATCTGAGGTGCCATTGCTTGTTGGAAGATGGAAAGGGCCATGTAAGAAGAAATGCAAGTGGCTTTTAAAAGCAGCGTGGCTACCAATTGACAGCCAGCAAGGAAACAGGGACCTCATACCAACATCTGCAAGGAACTAGATTCTGCTGTTATGTAATTGGATGCCATTGAGTCATTTCCAACTCATAGTGATGCTGTGTACAATAGTACAAAACACTGGCTGGTCCTGGACATCCTCACAATCATTGTTTTGTTTGTGCCCATTATTGGAGCCACTGTGTCAATCCAATCTTGTTGAGAGTCTTCCTCTTTTTTGTGACCCTCTATTTTACCAAGCATGATTTCCTTCTCCTGGGACTGGTCTCCCCTGATAACATGTCCAAACATCTGTGACAAAGCCCTGAATAAGTGTGGAAGTGGATCATTCCTCAGAATCTTCAGATAACACCCAACCTGGCCATCATCTTGATTTCACCCTTTAATGACACCTTGAGCAAAGAACCCAGCCAAGTTTTTCTGGACTTCTGGCCTATGTTGTTGTTTGGTGCCATCTAGTTGTCTCTGACTCAGAGCAATCCTATGTACAGCTGAATGAAACAGTGGCTGGTCCTGTGCCAGCTCCACAATCCTTGCTATACTTGAGCCCATTGTTGTAGCCACTGTGTCAGTCCATCTTGTTGATGGCCTTCCCCTTTTATGTCAACCCTTCACTTTACCAAGCATGACATCTTTCTTCAGGGAATGGTCTCTTCATGACCAAAGTAGGGGAGACGAAGTTAGGCCATTCTCTTTTCCAAGGAACATTCTGGCTGCACTTCTTCCAGGATAGATTTGTTAGTTCTTTATCAGTCCATGGTACTTTCAGCATTCTTCACCAGCACCACAACTCAAAAGCATCAACTCTTCTTCAGTCTTCCTTATTCATTGTCCAGCTCTCACATGCATATGAGGTAATTGAAAATACTATGGCTTGTGTCAGGCACACCTTACTCTTCAAGGAGAAGGAAGAAGGAAGAGGCTGTCCACTTCTCAAAGAATTGGCCGGTGAAAACCTTCTGTCCTATAGAAGTTAGATAATAAATGGGAATTGTTTTAAGACTCTAGAAAACTAATATACTTATAATATACTTGTGTGCCATCAGAGTTCCTTACCCACAAAACCAAACGAAACCAGTTGCCATTGAGTCGATTCCAACTCATGGCAACCCCATGTGTGCTGAGTAGAAATGTACTTCACAGGGTTTTCATGGCTGTGACCTTTCAGAACCAGATCACCAGGCCTTTCTTAGGAGGTACCTCAGAGTGGGTTTGAACTGCTAAACTTTCAGTTAATAGCTGAACACTTAACTGCACCACCTAGGGACCCACTATAACCTATAGAATTATTTAATTTTTTCATGATATAAGAAAATAGGAGTTTGAAAGTGAAAGGGGATTATTTTTTATTTTCTTTTTGTAACAATAATGAACTGTATGAACAATTACCACCATCTAATAAGGCTAGTCTTCTACGTTACCCAAAGAATAATACATACAATGGGATATTTTAACTGCCTCAGGATGAAGTAGTTTAGCATTGAATTAAAGCCACATCCATGACTCTCTATGGAATTCTGGATAAATCAATTTGGATAAGATAATTCACTTAACCTTAGAAAAGGGAATAGAAAGCAGGAAAGCACCAACAATGCACACTATGAGGAGAAATAATTAAAATATCACGTGGTAGGAAATTGATGGCTTTTCTCTCTTCTAGTTGCAAGAAGGGTGCAGTAAGGTGACCAGATGGGTGTAGAGGAAAGGGTGTAAGTCCTATATTTCCCCTTAGAATGTCCTTCCTCTCATAACTTTCATGAAACCATCATCTAAGCATTGGGACTATCCCTCAACCCCTCCCTCGGCACTACTTAATCTCTTCTCACAGAGAATCTGTTAATTCTACCATTAGAATAAAATGCTGCAGTTTGTTATATGGTTTCTGAAATTATAGTTTTTACAAAACAACTCTTCATAAATAATGAAATAAAAAAGAATTCTTAGTTGGAATTACAGACATTTCATGTCTCATAAAATGACATACCTAATAAAAAATGTGGATCACATTTTCATAGTAACTAAATTGGCCATTTTACAGAAATTTGTTTATCACTGGGTTGTTGTTGTTGTTGTTGTTATATGCCGTCAAGTCGGACCCGACTCATAGCGACCCCTCCTTGGGTTTCCGAGGCAGTATCACCATGGAAGTAGATTATGCCATCTTCCTTCCGAGGAGTGGCTGGTGGGTTTGAACTGCCAGGCTTCTGGTTAGCAGTCAAGTGCCTTAGGCACTATGCTACCAGAGCTCACTACCACTGGGTTAAGACCTCCACAGAAGCTCAACAAGATGTATGCAATGTGTGCTTAACAATAATGGTGGAAAAATATTATTTTTATTACTATTATTCAGAATACTGAGCACTACTTATCCAAACAACTTAGACGATATTTGTAGTTTTCAGCCATAAAGGGCTGAGTTTGGGTGTTGTTGTTATGTGCCGTCGAGTCAGACCCAACTCATAGCGACCCCTCCTTGGGTTTCTGAGGCAGTATCACTATGGAAGTAGATTGCCTAACCTTCCTTCCCAGGAGTGGCTGGTGGGTTTGAACCTTTAGCCTCAGGCACTACGTTACCAGAGCTCCCAAGTTTGGGTAGTTATCTGTAAATAAAGACTGGGTTTTAGAGATACTTAAACACCGTAATTTTTTCTTCGCCTTTTAGTGGATACGTATGGTTTAAGGCTGCGGTGATTGCTACCCGTGACATTACCTGGTGAGGACCTCTACACTATATAAAAGGGCCTGGAGGGATGTAGCAAGAGCAGCCATGGCAGCGATCTCCTCTCGGGCAGCAGGTACTGTCTCCACCTGTGATGTCTGCCGCTTCAGTTTTTGTAGATAACATGGGACTAAAGCTTCTAAGACCATCAGCATCTGAAGACTTTTAGCAACAGAAAGAAAACCACCATTAAAATTTGCATATTACTTTTGTTGAATATTTCATTTTAGTTGCTTGGAAAAATGAAAAGTCTCTAGAGAGATGATGAGTTCTGAGCACCCTTTCCATCACACCAAGTCAAGAGTAGTTAAAACTGCTGGAAATGTCGGCCAACAGTCATCAGTTAATTAACTGAGCACCTGCTAATAATCCTGCCTTTTGGAAGCATAAGGTCTAGTTGAGAGATTTATCCACCAATACAAGTAGTTGAACGAATTACAGAATGACAGTAGGAGCCTTAAACCATATGTATCCACTAAAAGACGAAGAAAAAATTACAGAACGACAGTAGACAGTTCGTCTACAGGCCAATGAACCAACCCACTGCTATCGACTCCTAGTGACCCTATAGGACTGAGTAGAACTGCCCATTAGAGTTTCCAAGACTAGAAATCTTTGCAGAAACAAACTGCCTCATCTTTCTCCCATGGAGTGGCTGATGAGTTCGAACAACCAACCTTTTGGTTACCAGCTGAATGCTTTAACTGCACCACAAGAGCTCCTTCCATCAACAGGCACAGGCCTCAGAATCATCAACAAAGCTTCCATTTCGGAATTTGTAGAGTGATTTTTCACATGGAAAATTCGAGACAGGGTAATACCCTTCCCTGGGAAGCAGTTGGCTTCCTAAAGCTTAAGCAAGTTTATTGCAAGAGTCTGTGGAAACAGCCATTGTGATGCAAGCCTGAAAATGCCTGCTTACTAGAGTGAGTGAACACTATACACTGGATCAGCCCACACTCAATTAAGTATTGGGGTGTCAGAAACATCAGCTGACAGGGGAGATGGAAATTAAGTGGTTATCAGGCAAGGGTGGGTTTTTCCTTCAAAATTGTAAGTATATAACAGCAACATATATCTTTTTTTAGGAGATTTTTTTTTCCCAATTGAGCTTAAGTTTGTGCATTCTAGGAAACAGACCCTGAACTGGC
This sequence comes from Orycteropus afer afer, assembly GCF_000298275.1. Lineage (NCBI taxonomy): Eukaryota > Metazoa > Chordata > Mammalia > Tubulidentata > Orycteropodidae > Orycteropus > Orycteropus afer. Next base: position 22,315,673 of record NW_006921589.1, read on the forward strand.
TGATATCCTAGAGAATCTGAAACTAAGATTTTATTTGACTAATTTTGTCAGATACCAATGAATTTCTGTTAGGGTCTTTATAAGTACTGAGCACTGGCTTCTGGTAACATAATTTACCAGGTATAAGTGCTATACAGGCAGGAAAAGGCAATTTTAAGAATTTGGAGGATATGAGGACAGAGCTATGGTACTCATTTGCATCCTACTACCTCTTTGTCATCTTAAAAAATGAAGTCACTTATGCTTCATGCAATAATAGAGTTAACTGTTGCAGGTTAATTTTCTTACCAGAAATTCTGGGCAAAAAATTAATTATTGGATGTACCAGATAGATGGCAAAGCTTCCAGGTGTATTTTAGGGATATCAGGATTCTGGAGAAAAGAGAAGCTTGTTCAGTTGAACCAGACTTTTTTCTTCAGATACTTGCCATTTTGAAAAACGTATGGGGCCAAGAGACTAATGACAAACCAAGCAAAAGTATCAGCTAAGAAGCTGGGAAGCCAGGCAGAATTTTTAGCAGTCTCATGGAGCTTTATATTGTAGTTCAGAGCTTTCTAAGGAGGAGTTGCATCCTAGAACTACATCCTAAGAGTGTGAAAGAAATAGAACAGCTCTTACAAAGACCGAAACTCAACTTTAAGTCAAACATATTCTGAACTGAATTAAGATGGTCTGATTCTGCCCTAATTGTCCACCAGACTGTAATAATAAATGGAGCAAGATAACATCAGTCAGGCCCCCAAATTATCCTTATTATTTTATATAATGCTCTGTACTAAACAATTACAAGCCATGTGAGAACCACATAATCAAACCACATAATAAAAACTCAAGGGAAAGAACAAAGAAATAGAGCCATAAACATTTTAATATTGAAGTTATCAGACACAGACTTTAAAATAACTATGATTAAAATGTTGAATAAAATAGTCAATAAAACTATGAAATCTGTAAATGAATCAAATGGAAATTTTAGAGCAGAAAAATGAATTATTTAAAATCATGGGTTCAAGAGAGAAATTTACAGTAGATCAGATGCCAGAGGAAGAGATGACTATGAACTAGAACAAAGATCAATAGAAAATATTTAGATAGAAACACAGAGGAGAAAATGATGGAATTAAAGAAAAGAATGTAACAGCTATGCAGGGTGTGGTGAAAGGCCAAATATGTGTTTCAGTGGGTACCAGGAGGGAAGGAAAGAGGAAGTTGGACAGAGCAATATTTGAAGTATCTACTGGTGATGAATTTTCTACAAGTCTTGAAAGCTGACAAGATTTATATTCAAGAAGCACTGTGTATCCCAACAAGTCTAAACACAAAGAAAATCACAACTAGGCACCCCAGAGTCAGACTGCTGAAAATACAAGACAAAGAGAAAATCTTCAAGCAAGCAAGAGAGAAAAGGGCACATTTAATTCAGATGAACATTAGGACTTGAAGCTGATTTCTCCATAAAAACAGTGGAGATCAGTAGGAGACACTGCTGAATGGCTAAAATGTTTTGCAAATAGACTACTTTTACATCAAGAAAAAACAACCTGAAGCAGACAAAGCAAAATCATCAGAGCAAATGAAAAAGTGACAATATTTCCAAAGGAAATACAAGGAAAATTCTTATTGTAAAGTATAAGGAAAAACATGTGAATGTAAGAAAGAGTAAAGAACAATGGAAAGACTAAATGTGCAGATAAATGTAAATAAATATTGATTACATAAACAATAATAATCCTCGGAAGGAAGACTGGGCAATCTACTTCCGTAATGGTACTACCTCGGAAACCCAAGGAGGGGTCACTATGAGTCAGGTATGACTCGATGACAGTGAGTTAGTTAGTTTTTGTCATGTTATACATGACCAAAAACACCAAACCAAACTCATTGCCTCAGAGTCGATTTCAACTCATAGCAACCCTTCCTTGGGTTTCCAAGGCAGTATCACTCTGGAAGTAGATTGTCCAACCTTCCTTCCAAGGACTGGCCATTGGGTTTGAACAGCCAGCCTTCTGGTTAGCAGTCAAAATGCCTTAGGCACTACACCCCCAGAGCTCCCACTATACGTGACAGCACTAGCAAAAAAAAAAAAAAAAAAAAACCAAAACCCAAAAAAGGCTCAAGCAGGGGGAGTAAAAAGAATTAAAGTACTGTCAGTTCCTGGAATTTTCTGGAAAGTGATGCAAATTATATTATATGGTTTATGGCAAGAATACAAGTTGCATTTTCCAGAACCTCTCCTATGACATTTCCTAAATTTAGTTTTTAAAAACTTACTTGCCAGAATGTTTCAGGCTAATATTATCAAGTATAACCTTTTGCATTTATTCAATTTTCTTTCCTTTCCCATATTTACACATCACAATCACAGAATAAAAAGGCTGCTGTTACCTTCGAAACGATTCAGGAGCATATGCGACTACGGTGACACAGAGCTTAATGGCTTCACTGATAGAGAATGTCAGGTCTTCGTTCCCATAGCAGAAATCTGAAGGGACAAAGGGTAAAGGCAAGAAATCAGAGTGGATTCTGCCAGGAAGAAAGAGGAACTTGTTATTACTTCTAACATTTTCTTTTCTGTTGAATTTTGTAGCCATTTCTTTTTTTAAAAAAATTTTATTCCTAAACTGAACACTGTGCATGTCTTCATATAAAGCGACTGAAATGTCCATTACTGCTTTTGAATAAAAACTTGCAATTGGATGAGACATAAAAGTGTTATTCTTTGGTTGGTTTTTAAAATCTCACCAACTAGAAAGCACTGGGATGGTCTAAGGTAAGACAAGAGAACCGTGAATCATATTAAATCATACTAAGCTCTTCATTTTCTGTTGTGGAGGGACAATAGAGTATTTTGGAGGGACATTCACTTAGAAGTGCCCAAGAGAACCCAATTTTCTGAAAACTGCAGTACTAAGAGCAATATTCTACTAAGCGTCATTTTCATGGCAGAGAATTCCTCATTCTCAAGAAATTTAAGAAAAACAGGAGACTGAAAAGTGCCTTCACTCAGTGTATACCTCTGTCTGGTCCATTTATTTTTGAGGTTTTGATCTGATTCAAAATACTCAATATCAAGTTTAAAGTTTCTTCTGAGACTGAAATAGAATGAGAAAAAGAATGTCAAGGGAAGTTTTGCTTTTACCTAATGACTTAAGAGGCTTCTCTGCTTTGACTAGCTCCAAAATGTCTAATATATCAGTGGTCTCTCCCTCCAGGGACTGCAGCAAATCAAACAGGCATTGTGCTGACACACCTTTGCTGGGCCCATTCTGGGCAGTATCCTGTATGAAGAGAAGCACTTTTTGTTTATCAACCGCCTCTTTACTACTAATATGGTTTGACTAGGAATTCAAAGTTCATGAAACATCCTTATCAACAATTATGACAGCTACTGATACTCTGCTAATGTAATTCTGCATCCAGTCATGCTGTGGCATGATTGGGTAGAGTCCTTTCAAGGGCTCTATCAAATGCTAATCTTGTACAAAAGAGATATTTGTGGAAACTCAAAGAAAAATAGCAGTATGTGAACTGCTAAAAAAATTCATGCTAATGGCTTCTCTGGTTTAAAATGATAGGACGAGAGACATTTCCATAATAGATTGGTTAAATACTTCAAATACATCTGGGGAGCAGATTCTTATTTTAACAACTTTTAGAATTTCAAAGGTCTTATCTGATAATCTATTTCCAGCATGGAAATATTTGCCATTTCAAACCTATTTAAAATGGCTTTTATACATTCACTAAGGCCACAGATACTTATTAAGTTCCTACTATGTGCCAGGCATGATTCTATGTACTATGGTTATAGCAAAAAACAAAGCAAAACAAAAAACTCCAAAAATCAAACAAAAACAAGCATGCAAGTAAATGAACAAGAAAATGGACCAAGGTCCTGATGGAGCTTACTTAAAATGGTAGAGTGTGGTACAGATATGTAACAATGAAACATATAACATGGGAGGAAGTGATACATGCTCTCTTAAATAAAAAAAAAAAGAAAGCAGGATAAGTGATAGAAAGGAATGAGAATTAGGAAACTATCATTTTCTACTTTCCATGTCTTTTATTAATTGAGTATAAAACTGGAAAGAGGATCTATCTTTATTCTAGGGGACGAGATGAGGGTTAGTCACAAGAGAACTGCCTGTCTTGCTGAAGAGAATTGATTAATGGCATTCATGCCCCATTGGTTGAAGAAAGAGACCTTACTTACAGGAAACTCCAGGAGAGGAGCAACGCTAGCAAACAGCTGGAGTACAAAGGGCTTTCGGTGTAGAATGTAGAACTGGTGGCAGGCAAATTCAATAGCTTGACGCAACTGGGGATTGCTTTCGTAGTCAGAGTACACCTATGGAAAAATGCCACATATTTAGAAAATGGCTTAATGGCATATCAAAGTTGTGTTTTTGCACTTTAAACTCATAACTATGACATACAAGGAAGGAAATGACTAATTTCATCTACAGGTTGAAACCCACTGCTGTTGAGTCTACTCTTACTCAGTCACCTATAGGAAAGAGTAGAAGTGCCCCCATAGGACTTCCAAGGCTGTAAATCTTTCACAGAAGCAGACTGCCATATCTTTCCCCTACAGAATGGTTGGTGGGTTCAAATTGCCGAACTTTTTGTTAGTAGCTGAGTGCTTAACCACTGCGCCACTAGGGCTTCTTAGACAGCTTGAAGGGGGAGTAAAATGTAATAAAGTTTCTTGAAACCAATTTGGTAACATACACAAAAGTCTTAAAATATGTAAATGTTCTTTTTTTTCAGAATGTTAGTGAGTAGGAATTTATCTCAAGAAAAGAATTGGACAAATGTACAAAGATGAATACACAAGAACACCTGCTGCATGTTTATTCAAAATAGTGGAAAATCTGAAACAAGTTACTAGAAATGTGGATTGCTTAAGTGAATTATGGCACGTGCATACAAGGCAGTGTTGTACAGTCATTTCAGATGATGATGCAAATTTACGTGTAGTTCTAGGAGAAGATGCCCATGATATTCTCAATGCTATATGTAAAGAGTAGGTTACAGAGATGAATACATGGTATGCTCCTACTTTTTTTTAAGGTGTGTGTATGTATGTGTAGAATAGAAAGAAGGGTAGAATTTCAAGAAATATAAACAATGATTATGTCTGAGAGAGGTTTATAGGTAATCTTTATTTTCTTCTTCAAAGTTTCCTTTATTTTCTAAATTTCACAATGAGCATTTACTGTTTTTGGTAATTAGCTAAAAGTTATAAAAATTAGAGAAAATGGCAACTACTTAAAAATAGCTTAGAGATGCCTGGTCATATAAAAATTCAATTTCTTGCTTTTACAGGTAGAATTGGCTCCTCTTTGCAAAGGTATGGATTTCTTTTATGATTTTTATTAAAACTTCTATAAAATAGAGAACTAGGATGTGCCCCCCAGTCCCTCCTGGATTTTACCCATTACTCCTGAGATGGGGCCAGCTATATATTAACTCAATGCCTTTGAATCAATTCTGACTCTTAGTGACCCCACTGGGTTTCCAAAGTTTCTTTACGGAAGCAAACCACCCTACATTTCTTCCATGGAGCAGACGGTCGGTTCGAATTACCAAACTTTTTGGTTGGTAACCAAATGCTTTAACCACTACACCACCAGAGCTCCTTAGCTATACATTTACCCCAAAACCCACTGCCGTGGAGTTGGATCCAACTCATAGTGACCTCTCCTTGGATATCTGAGGCGGTATCACTACGGAAGTAGATTGCCCAACCTTCCTTCTGAGGAGTGGCTGGTGGGTTTGAACCACCAGCCTTCTGGTTAGCAGTCAAGTACCTTAGGCACTATGCCACCAGAGCACTTTAGCTATACGTTAGACATGAGAAAATAGAAACTGTTCCTACTAAATCCACCCCTCTGCAATCACACTGTGCCAAATCTAATGGCTATAAAATTCTCTGTACAGGTAAGTTCAGAGAACCTCATGTGAGAAACATCAGGTGAACACTTGTCATATATTTGACTCAAAAAACAGTGATTTCTAAACTTTCCAGAGTATCAGAACCACCTGGAGGTCTTATTAAAACACAGATGACTGGGTCCTGACCTCAGAGTCTCAGATCCATTAGGTCTGAGGTGAGGACTGGGAATGTGCATTTCTCACTAGTTTCCAGGTGATGATCCAGGACCATTCTTCCAGAACCAATGGCCTAGAAGAAACTTGAACGTGCGTCCCAAGCCTAGGGAATCTCAGAACCAGGTAGTTCATTTGCTGCCTCTTGTCTCAAAAGAAGATAGCTTGGTCCTCCACAAGTTCATTTATAGGTCAGGTTAAGGTTATGGTTAAGGCGTCACCTGCAGCATGGTCGGGAGAATCCACTGGTAGCCACTGAGAGAGAAGTGGTGATTGAAGTGCACAGCAGTATTGATGACAGTGGCTGCGTACTGCCTGAGCAGGGCACTGTCTTCTGGGTGGAGGATCAGAGCCCCGTTAAAAACGTTGAGGAAAAGCATGATTTCATCACCCCAGGGAAACTCGCTCGGCATGCCCAGGAACATTTCCTCCAGGAGCTGGATCCATAGGCTTTTTTGAAGAGTGTCAAGGCCAAATAGTTCCTTCCCAGCTGTGAGAACATGAAATAGCAGAGAAAAAATTAGCCACACACCAATCCTGTCAGCAGCGTGAGAGGGTGATCAAGCCTAAAGGCATTGCTGTTTTTATTTGTCCTGACTCCATGACTTGCAGGTCTGCTGAAATGCATTCCAACACAATAGTGCCTGCCATTGGAATTACACTTCCCAGTTCTCAGAGGATTTTCATTAAACTCTGAGGACAAGACAGGGCAGGCATTTGCAGCATTGTGCTGCTGAATAAGCTGTGGCTTTGAGAAAAAGAAGTTGATTCAGCGAGAGACTGACAGCTGATAGTAGTCCTCAGATTTCTAACTTTTGGTCAGACTAGAGCTCTTTCAACTATGGGTCTGTGGCTTCCAGGTGAGGAGACGGGGGCAATGGGATGTGAATTTAAATAAATTGTCTAAAATTAAATTAATAATTGAGTAACAAAGCCAGGATACAATTCTGAACATTTCTCTCTCTGCTTTTCTGTCTCCTTCTTTTCTCCTCTCCCTCTCTCTTTGTTTCTCTCTTCTTTTCTCTCTGTCGCTCTCCAGGTATAATTACATAGAATACATAAAGTTTCAATGTAGAGTTCAAAGAGTTTTGACAAAAATATACACTAATGTGACCAACACCTCAATCAATATATGGACAATATCCATCACCCCTGAAATTTCTTTCATGCCTCTTTCTAGGAAATTCATCCCATCAACCCAGAGGCAACCACTGTTCTGATTTCTGTCACTGCAGATTATTTTCATCTCTTCTTGAACTTCATATAAATGCCTGCTTTTTGCTCCTCTAACAACACCACATTAATCCCTCAATGGTTCATGATTTAGCTTAGAGCGGTGGTCTCAAAGTTTGGTCCTGGGAATAGCTGCATTAGTCAGCATCACCTGGGAACTTATTAGAAATGCAAATCCTCAGGCTTGTCCTAGAGATGCCACACCAGAACCTGGGAGGAGGAGGTGGAGCCCAGCAAGCAGTGTTTTAACTTGTCCTCCAGGTGATTCTAATGCTTGCTCAAGTTTGATGACCACCAGTTTAGGGAATTGTTTGCTGATTTGCATGCTTTTCAGCTGGAAACAGAACAAAGCTATGAGATGAAGCCCAAGAAAGAAAATGCTTCTTTCTTGATACCTTGAGGATCACTGAAGAGTGAAAACTCAGCATCAATAGCACTTCGAGGGAATGAGGGCAGTCGGAGGAGGTCTTCCTGAAGCATGGAGACGTGGGACTGTTTGTGAGCTGTGGGGATCTTCTGGGTAAGGGAGATGAGAAACAAAACCCGCCCTACTTCCTCCAGCTTGCGAGTGAAGACCTAACAGGAAAACAGAAGCAGAAAAATTCAGAATCAATAACCCTGAAATTACAAAGTGAAGAAACTGAAATAAAAACTTTAACAGCAAACTATATTGATAAAATAAGGGAGGGGGGATTTAAGTGAAAAGGGGTAGAATTTTTTTTCCCCACAGAGGAAGAGCAAACAATGTTTGATTGACTCTCGCTTCCTGCTTTTGTCTGCTTTACAGAAGGAAGTGTTTCTTATGGAGTTTGCAGGCTGGAGGGAAACAAGACATGCATTGTCAAGATAGTTCAATATTAAATAGAACCCATTTGTTTGGATGTCCTAACATGGAAGGCCTTCTCCAAGGGGGAGTTAGTCAGTTCCAACTACTTTTACCATTTCCAATGATGCTTAAAGCTGTTTTCTGTCAGTTCCGGGTTCAGCATCTTTGATGTGCAAAAATTTAAATGGTCAAGTATCCTGAAATTCTTGTTTAGAGACTTCATTAATGATGAATGAATGCAATGCATAGACAATATTAAAATTGGTAACAGTTTTGGAATTGTGACTGAAGTTATATTTTATATGCAAAACAGTAAATTCCCTTAAAATCAAAATCCAATTTGATTTCAGATACATGAACATTATTCTTCTCTAAAAGAAGTGGGTAACTTGTTCAAGGTCAGGTCACACTGTCAGTGGTAGAGCTGGGACTGAGTCCAAATCTCTAGAACCTCAGTTCAATACTTTCTTTTCAGCCATATTATATTGACCTCTTTTAATTTCTTCCAGCTAATGTGAACCTCTGAAACAACCCTCTATTATATGTGCTTCCAGTCCTGTTTTAAGAATTTGTGAAATGAATATCCATACTAGAAATTAATAGGTAAATTAGAAAATTTCTATTGTTTATACTCAATGATTCATCCCAGGGTTGCTCAAAGTGAGTGCATTTTAAGACCTTTACACTATGAACCTGCTTAATTATCATACTACTTTGGAGAATTACCTATATTGATCAATGGCCCATTTACTCTCTCTAGAGAGGACTATTACAAAATAGAAAATCTCCTTTTTGGCAGTGCACAGACCACCCATCCCGACACCATGACTGGACCATAGACTAAAACTGAGGTGGTTAGGAACCTGTTTCTGAATGAGCTCCTGTCCCTTCTGCGGATGCATGTGGACAAGATTCAGCTGCGGGGACACTGACCTCCGGAAAGGGTAAATATCCCGAACATAGGTCTGTGGTGGAAAACACAGAGAAGGAAGTTAAAAGGATGAAATGTTACTGTCATTTCCTTTTTATCCCAAAGTCAAACCAACATTCATTTATCTTTCCGTGGCTTTGAATCTTACTACGTTATGCTTACCTATTCTACAAAAACACAAGGAAGGTAACCTCCTTCCCAGGAAAGGCCAAACCACCTAAGCTGAGTACAATGGGCCCAAACACAGCAATGATTGTGAGGATGGTGCAAAACTGGGCAGCGTTTTGTTCTGTTGTACCTAGAACCACTATGAGTCAGAGCTGACTAGAACGCATCTAATACACCACAGACAGGCTGAGTACCTTTTCCAAGCACAAGGGCACTATGCAGGAGCTAAGGGGCCAAAGGCCATTTACTAAAAGACATTCTGGAAGAAGAAGAACAAGGTGACATCATTGGTCTTCCTGAAGTGTGCTTTTGCTCCTTAGATCAGGTCACCATGGTCATGTTTAAGTTAATGAGAAGGAGAATCAGAATGGCATAAAAATTCAAAATAGACACACATAGTTATGACATGTTTTTGTTGTTGTTACATACGGGTGAGTCAGTTTGGACTCATAGAGATCCTATGTACAACTGGGTCTAGTCCTGCATCTTCCTCACAATTGTTGCTGTGCTTCAGTCCATTGCTGCAGCCACTGTGTCAATCCATCTCGTTGAAAGTCTCCCCCTTTTTTTTGCTGATCACCTACTTTGCCCAGCATGATGTTCTCCTCTAGGACTGGTTCCTTCTGACATCACGACCAAAGTATTAGAGACAAAGTTTGCTGGCCATTCTCACTTCAGGGGACCATTCTGGTTGTACTTTCTCTGAGACAGATTTGTTTGTTCTTCTAGCAATCCATGGCACATTCAATATTCTTTACCATCACCACAATTCAAATGCATTGATATTTCTGTGGTCTTCCTTATTCATTGTCCAACTTTCAAAATGATATCTTTGGTCTTAAACACTTTAAAGAGGTCTTTTTCAGCAGATTTGCCCAGTGCAATACCTCATTTGATTTCTTGATGCCTGCTTCCTGAGATGTTGATTGTGGATCCAAGCAGAATGAAATCTTTGACAACTTCAATCTTTTCTCCATTGTTCATGATGTTGCTTATTGGTCTAGTTGTGAGGACTTTTTTTTTTTTTTTTTTTTGTATTGAGATGTAATCCATACTAAAGGCTGTAATCTTTGACCTTCATCAGTAAGTATTTCAAGTCTTCTTCACTTTCAGCAAGGAAGGTTGGGTCATCTGCATATTGCAGGTTGTTAATGAGACTTCCTCCAATCTCCATGCCCCATTCTTCTTGTAGCCCAGCTTCTCAGATAATTTGCTCAGCATACAGATTGAATAAATATGGTGAAAGGATACAACCCTTATGCATACCTTTCCTGATTTTAAATCATTCTATGTATAGGCTTCTCATGAGCACAATTAAGTGTCCTGGAATTCCCATTCTTTGCAATGTTATCTATAATTTGTTATGATCTACCCAGTTGAATGCCTTTGTGTAGTCAATAAAATACAGGTAAGCATCTTTATTCTTTGTCAGCCAAGATCCATCTGACATTAGCAATGATGTCCCTCATTCCATGTCTTCTGAATGCAGCTTGAATTTCTGGCAGTTCCCTGTCAGTGTACTGCTGCAACTACTTTTGAATAATTTTCATCAAAGTTATTATCAGCAGCCTTCTGGTTAGTAGTCAAATGCCTTAGGCACTCCACTACAAGAGCTCCTAAGTTATTACATGTTGTTGTTGTTGTTATGTGCCGTCGAGTCAAACCCAACTCATAGCGACCCCTCCTTGGGCTTCCGAGGCAGTATCACTACGGAAGTAGGATTGCCCAACCTTCCTTCCGAGGAGTGGCTGGTGGGTTTGAACTGCCAGCCAACTGGTTAGCAGGCAAGTGTCTTAGCCACTATGCTACCAGAGCTCCCAAGTTATTACATAGGCAATTTAATTTTGTTACTTAGATGTAATAATGAGTAACTAAGTGCTTTATCTGACTTAATGCCTTTAATTATTACAACACATTCTATAAAATAAAAAAAAAATAATAATATCATTGCCTTTATTTTACAGATGAGGAAACTGAAGGGTAGAAAGGTAAAGTAGGTAGTACAAAGCCACATAGACAGTAAGGTAGTGTGACCATGCTTTTATCCTCTAGACAAGTATGCCTTTCTGAGCATGAGCAGTACTCAGGAAAGGCATGTGAGTTTTGACACCATTGACCATGAGTGTCATTACTGTACAGTCTCACCTTATTATAGTGGATAAGGTTCCATCGTTTATCCATGAGAAAATAATGTGTCGACTGGGACTCTGGGATATTAAAAAACTCCAGACACTCCTAGAACGATAATAAATTTCAACAAATATTTCTTGAGAAGAGAAAAAATGGTTGTTGCAGTTTACTTCATTGGGCCTTAGAGATTTTCTGAAGATGTCTAGATGAGGGTGTGGCATGCCTAACAATCCTTTCTAATGAAATAAATACACAAGTTTTGCAAAGCTAAGCATTTCAAAGGCTTTTTCTACTTTCCCATGAGTGCAGGGCTGTGTTGTAGGTAAAGGTTACCAAAAGTATGGGCTCTAGATGAATGGGGAATCACTGTACTAATTTACTGATTACCTAAAATACCTTGCAAGTATGTATATTTACCTCTTAACAACAATGCAAACCTATGGATTGCACTTATTCTGAGAGGAATGATTGCCATAATCATTAGAAAATAGTGTCCTAACTCACCTGATTTATTCTAAGTTACATATTTTCTGCCAGTGGCAAGTCAAGACTTTATACAGTTCAACTAGATGACACATAAAAGGTTACTGGAATGAGTTATCAGCTGACAGGCAGCCTTTGCTCCATGCTGTAGGTGTGCAAACCCAGGACACCTCCAGAACTACTACAGTGATTCCAACAGAGGTTTACAGCATTCAAAGAGGAGTTAGAGATACATACCAGAGGAGTTAGAAATACACACCAGAGGAGTTAGGGACACACGCTAGAGGAGTTAGGGATACACCCCAGAGGAATTGGGGGCCACACACCAGAGTTGACCAAGCTAACTGAGAAAGAACTGGCATGATTTTGCCTACTTCAGTCAGAGCTAAAATGTCAGTAAAATGGGGGAAATTATGCAATGAAATAGAGAAAGTACACAATAGTGGAGCAGTTTCTAGAAGGGATAAAGTAATGCAAATATTCATCTGAAAGGACAAAAATGCCATTTAATTCTAAATGAATTAGCTACAGGCATCATGCATAAAATGCCACTTCTGTCAAATGTCATTCCTACCTTCAACAGAGCTTCAAATTGAGTGTCTTCATGGACTGGTAACTGAGTTGGGATATCGCACTCATTCTGGCCATGAACCACCAAAGTTTTGGTACCTAAAGAAGATAAAAATCATAATAACCCTTGGGAACAGGAACCAGACAAGGATGCCCTCTATTACCACTTCTATTCAACATTGTATTGGAAGGCCTAACCAGGGCAATAAGACAAGAAAGGAAAATCAAAGGCATCCAAATTGGTAAGGAAGAAGTAAAACTATCCCTATTTGCTGATGATATGATCCTATACATAGAAAACCCAAGAGACTCAGAAAAAAAACTACTGGAACTAATTGAGAGATTTAGCATAGCGACAGGATACAAGATCAACAGACAAAAATCATTTGGATTCCTCTACACCAGCAAAGAGATTACTGAAAAGGAAATAAGGAAATCAATACTATTTTCAATAGCTACCAAAAAATAAAATACTTGGGAATAAATCTCACTAGGGACAAAAAAGACCTGTACAAAGAAAACTACAAAACACTACTTCAAGAAACCATAAGAGATCTATGTAAATGGAAGAACATACCACACTTATGGGTAGGAAGATTGAACACTGTGAAAATGTCAAAGCAATTATACAATTTGATTACCCAAAGCAATCTATACATTCAATGCAATCCCAATCCAGATCCCATCAACATTCTTTAAGGATATGGAAAAACCAATCACCAACTTTATATGGAAAGGAAAGAGACCTCGGATAAGCAAAGCATTATTGAAGAAGAAGAACGAAGTAGGAAGTCTCACACTCCTGGACCTCCAAACCTACTATACAGCCATAGTAGTCAAAACAGCCTGGTATTGGTACAATGACAGACACATAGACCAGTGGAATAGAATTGAGAACCCAGAAATAGATCCATTGACCTATGGTCGGCTGACCTTTGACAAAGGACTGAAATCCATTAAATGGGGAAAAGATAGACCCTTTAACAAATGGTGCTGGCAAAACTGGATATCCATTTGCAGAAAAATGAAACAAGATCTGTACCTCACACTATACACAAAAACTAAACTCCAGATGGATCAAAGACTTAAGCGTGAAACCTAAAACTATAAAGTTCCTCAAGGAAAAAATAGGGGCAAATTTAGGAGCCCTTCTGACTCAAAGGCACATAACAACAACAACATGGCATAAATAGACTACCAAGCATAATCCAAAATGCACAGATAGCTGAAGATAAATTAGATTAATGGGACTTTCTATAAATTCATTTTTTATGTGTTTCCAAAGACTTCTCCAAAAGAGTCAAAAGAGAACATACAGATTGGGAAAAAATATTCGGCAATGACATATCTGACAAGGGACTTGTCTCTAGAATTTATAGAAAACTCCAACATCTCAACAACAAAAAGATGAACAATTCAATTATAAAATGGGCAGAAGACATAAATAGACACTTCACCAAAAAGAATGTTCAGGCAGCCAACAAACACATGAAGAAAAGGTCACGATCATTAACCATTGTTGTTGTTGTCATGTGCTGTTGAGTCAGACCTGACTCATAGCAACCCCTCCTTGGGTTCCTGAGGCACTATCACTACGAAAGTAGATTGCCCAACCTTCCTTCCGAGGAGTGACTGGTGGGTTTGAACCTCCAGCCTTCTGGTTAGCAGTCAAGTGCCTTAGACACTACACTACCAAAGCTCCCAACCATAATCATTAACCATTAGAGAGATGCAAATCAAAACAACAATGAGATACCATCTTGCCCCAGCACTATAATAGCAAAGTTCAACAAGACAGAAAATAACAGTTGCTGGTGAGGATGTGGAGAGATTGGGACTCTCACACACTGCTGGTGGAACTGTAAAATGATACAACCACTGTGGAAAGCAGTTTGGCGATTCCTTAAAAAGATGGAATTAGAAATACCATTTGATCCAGCAATCCCATGACTAAGTATATATCCTAAGGAAGTGAGAGCCAGGACAAGAACAGATATATGCACACCCATGTTCATCGCAGCAGTATTTACAATAGCAAAAAGATGGAAACAACCTAGGTACCTATCGACAGAAGAATGGATAACCAAATTATGGTACATACACCCAGAATACTATACAATACCAAATAATAATGTAGAATCTGCAAGACACAGCATATCATGGATGAACTTGGAGGACTGAGTGAAATAAAAAAAAAAAAAGTCAAGGAAAGTTTTATATATGGAAGGAAATTTTCTTTGTTGGTTATCGGGGTGGGAGGGAAGGGGAGAAAACACTGCGTAAATAAATAGATAAACAAACAAACAAACAAATAAATAAATAAATAAAATAAACTTCTACTCTAGGAAATTTGTGTTTAAGACATGAAATACTAAAATATTATCAACAAGCTGCTATTATTGAGTGCTTAATGTGTGCTTTGTATTGACTAATAGTAATTATTTATATTTAAATATAAATTTTTAGTATTTTCACTTTTTATTAAATAAAATAGCTTACCATTTTTAGAGTTTACAATACCTAATAAACACTTTACATGCATCTTATTTAAATTTCACAGCAACACTATGACATGGGTATCACTATTTTCATTTTATGAGCAAAGAAACAGAGAAGATGCGTAACTTATTCAAGGACACATTTATTTAGAGGAAGAGTTAGCAGTCAAATCACAAGCATTGCAACAAGTAATACATCCCTGTATCTTAAATGAGGTGATCAGGCAATGACGGTAGAGAAAACTGAAATAGTGATAGTAGCTGAATTAAAACGAGGACCTGAAATAAAGTTAAATTTTACATTTTCTGTGTTCTACTTGGCTGGTGAGACAGTATTTCTCTACTTCACTCACTGATTACAAATCTTTGTGAATATTATGTTTAACTTGATTTATAATGAGTTGATTTAAGTGTATGTCTGACAATATGAGGTTAAAACTGATGGCATTTTGGGATAGTCTACAGAACAAATAAACACGCAACTACCATTTATTGACTACTTGTCATGAGTTGAGTAGTACAGCAAGTATTTTACACACCTAAACTCATTTATTCATAATGATTGTGAAGTATGAATTATATTCCCATTTTACACATGACGAAGGGAATCTTTGAAAAATGCAAATGCTAGTGACATAGCTAACACATGGTGGTACTATGATTTTAGCACAGGCCTGTTTACTGCCAGAGCTTGTGTTCTTATCTGTCTATAATTTTGTCTTTCTCTTTATTTCACTACATGCATCATCTTGTATTTTCTTGGTCACTGCATGAATATAAAGGACTTGGCAAAATCTTCATCTTAAAGAATAAGAACCTATCCAAAATGAAAAGGAACTGTATCGAGAGTTTACATCCCACTTCATGTTCTTTTGTAATTCCCCTTTCCTGCTTTTGCCTTTTTCAATTTTCCATAAAGCCACCTCTCATTGAGTTTACAAAGGACTTGGGCCCATGCCATGCAAACAATATTATTCCCCTCTCATTGCCAAACATTCACTCAAAAAGGCTTTCAGTTCAGCTGGCCCTCTGTGACAGACTTAAATAAATCTTCAACCTTGGCAACCCTTCAAGGACTGATTCACGTGGATCTCAGTTCTGATGTCTCCCTTTTAATCAGCAACTGCTGACTTTGTAAAGGGTCTATTGTAGTTTACCAGATTGTGTTAAACAAAAATTCTTTGAAGCACTCAATACTAGGGGGTCAGAACTCTGAAAATTTTCTCATGAATGAAAGAGCCTCTTGGTCTTTATAAAGGACATTTATACTCTTAAAAAAAAAAAAAGTTGCATGTCATCCAAAAGCAGGGGTGGATTACCTGGCATTGAAGCAGTCACCAGGAGTTTCACCTCACACTGCTCCTTCTTCATCGTCTGCTTGAGATCCTTGAAGAAGAGGCCTTCCACGTACCCCACCACCTCCCATAGGAAAGTCAGCGTAGCTGAAATGGCATCCATTCCCCACTCACAGGGGGTCCGCACAAAGTACATGATTAATCCTACCTAGAAGGCATAGAGCAGAAAGAATTCACTAAGCCACAGTAATGTAGAGCTCACATTCTCTCTCTCTCTCTCTCTCTCTCTCTCTTTCTAAGTAAACCTCCTTTTGTGTTTTTTACTCTTTGTCTAAAGTAAGGAGCTCTGGGCGTGCTGTTAAAGCATTGGGCTGCTAGCCAAAAGCTCAGTGGTTTCAACCCACCAGCTGCTCTGTGGGAGAAAGATGGGCAGTCTGCTTCTGTAAAGATTTACAACCTTGGAAACCCTATGGGCAGTTCTACTCTGCCCTATAGCATCATTATGAGTTGGAATTGACTCAATGGTGGTGGGTCTGTCTAAATGCTTCTCTAATACCTTCAATAATGGTAATCTGGAGAGAGAGTAACCGTAACTGACTACTAGAATAGGGTGCAGTACATTTTTATCTATCACTAAAAGGATATGCTTTCTTAACAA
>NW_006921589.1:22332860-22333786 GCF_000298275.1 Orycteropus afer afer
TATATATATATATATATATATATATATATATATATGTATATACATATATATTTGTCAATAATAGTCTACCCAAAGCATCCATCTGCCTGCAGCTTTGGGGAATATTAGGGCTTGGATAGGAAAAGCAAAGACAGAGAGGAATTTGTATCAGCATCTCACATGCAGAATAAGATTATACAGCAAAACCAGAGTGTTGCTTTTTCTCCATTAGCTTATGAATTACCTGGCTGGGAGGACTTAACTCTGCCAGTAAAGCCTATTCTCTTCTTGTGCCAGGGCTAAAGGATGGAGGAGAGCAATCGCTCAGGTAAGCATTTCTCCCTATGCCATTGCCCCGGAAATGGGCAGGTATGTGGGGAAGTGAGGGTAATGCTGAGAGCACTCTTGCCTTTACTCCTTGTTATGGTCTTTGCCAGGAACGCATCTCAGAACTTTTGCATACGAACCTGGAGGAAATGTAAACTTGCCAGGGCAAATACTTAGACTAAGGGAGGCTGTGATTATTGGCTTTGCCAACCTACCTTCGTTTTTTGTATGATGTAGACAGGACTGGAAGTAGTGGAAAGTTTAGCTTGAGAGTTTTCCAAATGGAATCACCATCGTGGGGTGCATTGAGCAGGACTCTGTAGCCAGGAGACTCCCTATACTGAAGTCAGAGGGGTACCCCGGGCTGGGACTCAGAGGGCTTTACAACACCAGGTGGAGAGTTGCAGTTGGATAAGGTTGTCCATTGGGAGCAGACAGGCCTCAAGTTTCAGCAGTCATGGGCCTTGGCTTGAACCAGCAGGGCCTCCAGTGACAATCAACCAGCATTATCTCACAAACAGAGGAGTTAGAGGAAACACAAGGGATAGAATGGTCTTGTAGCATAGTGGCTAAGGCACTTGACTGCTAACCAGAAGGCTGGCGGTTCAAACCCACCAGCC
>NW_006921589.1:22334161-22386006 GCF_000298275.1 Orycteropus afer afer
ATGATTTAAAACTAGATTGGACATTTATTTACATTTCTCCATTGCCAATCAGTAGGTGGGCATTTGGGAGGAAGAGCAAACCAGTCACAGACAAGATAAAGGAATTCCAAACTTTCTCTGCACATGAGTGTTGTAGTGACTTAAATTTATTACTCTGCTTCAGAAGCCTATTTCCCTACCTATTAGGAGACTAAGTATAGTAAGGGAGAAAGAGGAAAGAATTCTCCCACCACAGACATTCATTTGGCCATTTGTCTACCTCAATAAAGTCATGTTTTCAAACAGTAGACATTATTCCTCAGTCTCTAAACTGTATGTACATTTAGGGTAGAAAGAGGAGACTGTAAAGATACTGGCAAATTCTGGAAGGAATTGTCAGCATAGTTTAAGGCATAGTTATCATGTTGTTGTTGTTATTAAATGCCGTCAAGTCAGACATGACTCATAGTGACCCCTCCTTGGGTTTCCGAGGCAGTATTACTACAGAAGTAGATTGCCCAACCTTCCAAGAAGTGGCTGGTGAGTTGAACCGTCAGCCTTCTGGTTAGAAGTCAAATGCCTTAGGCACTATGCTACCAGAGCTCCTATAGTAACCAGAGAAAAATATATTTACAAATACTTGCCATCCAAGGCAACACTTCACTAAAGGGAGAGGGAGATGAAACTGACATTTGTTGAGTGTCTACCATATGCCAAGGATTGTACCAGATCAGAGTTTCCTGATACAAGAAGTAGTGAATTTAGGTGGTCATGATGATTACATAATGAATGGAAATTCACTGGGGGAAAAAAAAATGTCCTATGACCTATTTCATGGGAGCTCTGGTGGCGTAGTGCCAAAAGCATTTGACTGCTAACTGGAAGGCTATGGTTCAAACCCACCAGCCACTCCTCAGAAAGAAGATTGGGCAGTCTACTTCCATAGAGATAAGACCTTGGAAACCCAAGGAGGGGACGTGATTAGTTGGATTCGACTCAACAGCAGTGAGTTTGTTTTTTTTTGGTTTATGTCCTATTTCTAATGTTGCTGTTTCCTACGTGGATATGAACACTTATAACCTATTGGCTGCCGAAACTCACCAAGTAGTTGAATAGAATATGAGAGGTCTGAGCTGGAAAGTCTCCAATATTCAGAAGAAGTTTACGCAGCATGTACATTAACTCATCCTGAAAAAAGAACAGAATTGTTATGCCTCATTCAGCTTCCATGTTGATAAAATAGTTTCTTAGAAAAGCAGAAGGGTGAGAGGTGGTTTTCTTACTACTGTCCACATGCTGATGTCAATTATATTCACCATTTAAAATGGTATATGTGATACTTATTGTGGCATAAAGAAGTTGGCTTTACCCAAAGAATTTGGTCTTTGTTCTTGGTTCCTGAGAGATAATCTCTAAAACCTTGGACTTTCCCCAATGATTGAAGTATCTTTCATGAGGACTGCAGAGCATGTCTAAGAGTTTATAACTCATGTTGGGTGCGGCCGGACTGTGCTGACCTCAGTGGAGAGGCTGCGGTTTGAGTAACTGATGAGAACCGGAAGGAAAGCAGGAGCACAGAGATCTCTTCTGTTCCTGCTTGGAAGCGTGTGGGAGAGAAGCACAGCCCTTGCTGGGGCCGGACATCTGCGTTGGGAATTCTCCCAGACCTCACCTGATATGTCTCTTCATTTACATCCTTTCTGCCTTAATTAAACCTGCAACTGTAAGTGTAGCACTTTATGTGAGCTCTGTGATCATTCCAGTGAATTATCAACCCAAAGGAGAAGTGGGAGCCAGCAGGTCAAAAGTGAGGGGAAACCTGGGGGCCCTCAAGGTTATGGTTTGTATATTGGGGGATGGGAGAACCCCCAAATTTGTAGCCAACAGGTCAGAAATGAGGGGCCTAGGCACTTCTATAATTGTCATCCTGTGGGTTAGTGGGAAACCCTCAAACTTGGAGCAAGCAGGTCAGAAGTGAGGGGTCCCAGGGCCTCCATGCTCGCAGCTGGTGTCTGAAGTCTTAGGAAGACTTGACATTCTAGATTACTTTGCTCTATAACTTTTAAGATATGACCTTGCTTTGGCTAGTTAGGGTCAGAAGAAGAAGTACTGTATCTGCAGTTAGGAACAGAAATAGAATAGATTACATTGACTTAATTTCCACATAGTTTGGTGTCAGAGAAGTGAGATTTGATTGGATTCTTAGACTTGTTAAGTAGTATTTAAACCATCTTTAACACCTTTCTCCTAGGAGCTGATATATTATGAAATTACTGAATAGTAATCAGACAATTGTCTTTTTTTAAAAAGTGAAAATTTAGATTGTGTATATTGACCACAGGCAAATCACATGAAAGCTGTATATTTAGCCAATTCTATTTGCCATGGCTACCAGGTGTGATGGAAATATGAGGAGGACTTACAGCACTAAACAAAGGTGTTTTATTGAAATTTTCATCATGCTTCCTAGGTTTCAAGTCAAAGAGATAAAGTTAGCCCAAGGGAGAACAAATTGAGATGTTTACAATTAACCCTACCATTCAGAAACTAAATTTAATGTTCGCATGAATATCACCATAGAATAGAACTGAAAAAATGACTTTTAATCAATTTATTTTACCAGTATTCAGAAAATTACTGTTTTTTTTTGGCATAATCTTCTATGGTGGTCTGATTAATTAGATTTTATGATTAATGGAGAGTGTCAATATATTCTAATATTTTACCTGCATCACAGACTTCTAAGAAATCAGAATTCAATAAATGTCCCCATACTAAGAGAACACTATACTGAGTTTAATCTTTGTTTAGAAGATTAAGAATCTTGCAGTATCTTAGGATCATCATTTCATCATTAGCAATGTGCCATACACATATGGAAGTGTCAGTTAATAGAGAATTTCAATATAACACAGTAAAGTTTAATAGCACTTGTTGTTGTTGTTATGTGCCGTCAAGTCAAACCCGACACATAGCGACCCTCCTTGGGTTTCCAAGGCGGTATCACTATGGAAGTGGATTGCCCAACCTTCCTTCCGAGGAGTGGCTGGAGGGTTTGAACCGCCAGCCTTCTGGTTAGCAGTCAAGTGCCTTAGGCACTATGCTACCAGAGCTTTTACCATTATCATTATTTAAAAAGTACTTGTTGGATATGTATCAGAGGGCATTGATGTTGCACGCACAGCATTATAAAGTATTTTGCTGGCTTTTAACAGTGTTCACACACTTATCTATGTAGCTACATCACAAAGGAAGAGGGATTTACTTGTCTGTTGCTGACGGTCAGTTTTTCCAGAAAATGTCGAAGAACTGTTGATGGATCTTCAATTAGACAGTTCCATAAGACTTGTTGGGCCACAGCACTCACTTCAGAAGAGAAAGGAAAACGGACATTTGTCTTAAATGGAGATAAGTCTATTAGATAAAGTATAATTTACTGAACTTTAACTAGTCTCACTCTTTTGTCTTAAAAAAGGTTTTATGAAATTTTCTTTTGAAATGTGGATATTTGTTCTCTTTGTTATTGCCTCTGAACATTTTCATCTATAAAAAAAGGTTACAAAAAGTGCAGGATGCTCTTTGGGTGCTGACGTTGCTTTTGTGAAAAACGTATCTGTGAATATATGCAGTTGAGTTTGTCTTGGAAGTCACTCTAATACTAGTAGTGGTGGATATATATTAAAGTAGAGTCATGTTTCTTTGTTTGTTATATGGATACATTCCTAAGAATATTGTATGGACAAATTCCTAAATTTAGAAAATAGGTTTTGGCTTAAAATGCACATGAATTAGAAATGAACACTTGCTGTTCACATGAATATATTAAATATTACTGCCTTCAGCAAGATAAAATTGTTGAGTGAGTAATAATTAGGCTCCCAATTCTAATCAGGAAGTCTTAGGAATAAATAAATTGATGAGATATAAAGTGCAACTTCCTCAGGGAAGGCAGTCCAGTGAGAATCTAATCTTGTCCCTTACAGTCAGGATACAGATGGGAAGTATCTCTGGAAAGACAAACAAGTGGTAAAGATGGTATTAGTGCCTACGAGTTAACATCTAAGATATCTAAGGTGGCCCATCATTGTTTTGATTTCCATGTGACCAAATGTGTGTTGTTCTATTCTCTGGTCATAAACAATGTTCCTGGACTTAACCGCCTAGTTTAAATACAATTTCCTCATTATAAATTGTAGGAAGATAAGACAGAAAAAGTGATAGTGTTATGATGTGCTATAAATCTATAATTATAATATGTGCATAAATAACTCCAACATATGGTCAGTTGATGTGTACAAGAAAATTCCATTTTCTTTTATCAGATGAACAGCTTAAATATTTTTTAAAGAGTCATTGATGATTTACTAGTCAAAACTATACCTGCTACACCATCTTCTCGCACCTCACCATCCTCCATTAGATGAACGATGGGAAGCACTGCTGCACAGATGCATGCTGGGAACACTGCTTGCGGGGGCTGAGGCACATGGTGGTTGGGCGTGTGTTCAGTTGTGTGCTCCTCATCTGAAAAGGTGGACAAAACAGGGGTGGTTTTCCAAGTACTGCAATTCTTGCAGTAATGCAATAATGCAATAATATTTCTCAGTTCAAGGGTTACCTATTTAACAGTATTCTAGAAACAATAAGAAAATGCATGAATTTTAAAAAAAAGTGAGGTTATACAAAGTGCCAAAACAAACCACAGACCAACTCAATGCCCAAGGTCTGTCATTTTTTTTTTTTTTTTTTTAAATTTTGGGGAAAAATAGAATGCGATATCACTTCCACCTACAAAGATGGCTAAAAAGAAAAAAAAAATGTTGATAAGGATGTCGATCAATTGCAACCTTAATACTTTCTGGTAAGAATGTGAAGTTGAGCTGCCACTTTGGAAAATAGTTGGGCAGCTTTTCCTACAAAAAAATATTCACAAATGTTTATAGCAGCATTATTTATGATAGCCAAGAAGTGCAACAACTCAAATATCTATCAACTGATGAACTGATGTTGTTGTTGTTGTTATGTGCTGTCGAGTCAGACCTGACGCATAAAATGTAGTAAATCCATGTGATAGAATTTTATTAAGGAATAAAAAAGAATGAAGAACTGACACATACTACAATATGGATGAACCTTGATAATATTATGCTAGGTGAAAGAATTCAGCTACAGACACACACACACACACAAAACACATATTGTATGAATCTATTTACATGAAGTGTCCAGAATATGAAAACCCATTGAAACAGAAGCTAATGTAGGACTTTCTGGAGTCGGGAGGAGTTGGGGATGAGGAATAATGGCTATAGGTATAGGGTTTCTTTTTTGGAATGATGAAAATATTCTAAAATTAGACAGTGGTGATGGTTGCACACTCTGTGAATACACTAAATACCACTGAATCGCATACATTAAAGGGGTGAATTTTGTGGTTTGTGAACTGTATCTCAATAAAGCTGTTAAAAAAATAGATATATAAATTGGATGTTCCTTGTGTCCTGTCCTCATAAGTTGTGATTAGTTAGCACTGCCTATTTTATAAAGCTCCCCAGGGATGTGGAGCCAAGGGTTGAGAACCACTGGCCCATTTGCTCCATTTGTTATAACTTATTGGTGACGACTTTATGGAACAGTGATGAAATCAGTATACTAATGGCTCAGTGAATCCCAGCCAGTTATTCATCGTTGTTGTTAGCTGCTGTTGAGTCACCTCCAACTCATGGCGACCCCATGTGCAGCAGAATGAAATGTCACCTGGTCCTGCACCATCTTCACAACCATTGGTATGCTCAAGACCACTGTTTTGGCCTCTGTGTCTCTTGAGTGCCTTCTGACCTAGGAGGCTCAGCTCGAAGCACTGTATCAGACAATATTCTATTGTGATCTCTAGGTTCTCATCTAGAACCTAGAGATCACAATGGAAGTCGTAATCAGGCCTTTCTTCCTACTTTGTCTAAGTCTGAAAGCTCCACTTAAACCTGTCTGCCATGGGTGAAACTCCTGGTATTTGAAATACCAGTGGCATGACTTCTGGTATCATAGAGACATGTAAGCCACAGTATGACAAACTGACAGACTGATAGTGGTACTCATTATTAGCAAATCATATTTCTAACTTCTTGGAACTGTAGAGTGTCACACATTCCCTCCTGGTTGCTTGATGTTATTATGTGCCGTGGAGTCAGACCCGACTCATAGCGACCCCTCCCTGGGTTTCCAAGGCAGTATCACTACGGAAGTAGATTGCCCCATCTTCCTTCCGAGGAGTGGCTGGTGGGTTTCAACCGCCAGCCTTCTGGTTAGCAGCCAAGTGCCTTAGGCACCATGCTGCCAGGGCTCCCATGAGTGGCACAAGCTTAGGTCTTCCTCTGAGAGTCAAATTACCACAGAACAGCGTTCATCCAAAAGAATCCTACTGAGCCTACTCTCACACAGAGGAGGTTTCAAAAATATTGATCTGTGGGTCCTACCTTAAGAGATTCTGATTTGGTCTCAGGTATGGCCTGAGCCTTTTTTTAAAGCTCCTCATTTGATTTCAATGTGTAGCCAGGGTTGAAAATTATCAACTGCCTATAATATCTACTGAACTTTTAGCAATATGATTACATGTAATGTAATTAAAGTAGAGTCAACTTACAACTTAATTTAGCTGGGCTAAATTAACATTAATTGTACTTTAGGATACCACTCAATCTAATATATTTTTAATGCTTCAGCTCATCAAACAAAATATTTAATGAAGACTATGTAATTTAGTGACGTTAACTTACTATCTGGAAAATTAAAATATGAAAGTCATGAAGAATAAAGATGCATTTGCTGGAGGACACACCTTCCGCACTGACGGCTGAGCGCACCGACCAGACTGATCCTCGGCGGAAGGAGTAATTCCTGTGGGAAGTGCTGGAGGTGCAGGAAGGACTCACAGACAGCCGACGCGATGCCAGATTGGTGACTTCTTCTACTGGCAAAGAAAATGGGAAATGTGAGCTTTGGTTTTATAACAAAAATGATCATAATGACAACTATATACATCACAAATATACACTGCTCCCAGAGCATAAGGCTTAAGTAATTTAGAGTGTACTTGGTAGCATAGTGCCTAAGGCACTTGACTGCTAACCAGAAGGCTGGCAGTTCAAACCCTCCAGCCACTTCTTGGAAGGAAGATGGGTCAATCTACTTCCATAGTGATACTGCCTTGGAAACCCAAGGAGGGGTCGCTATGAGTCGGAGCTGACTCAATGGCACATAATAACAACAACAACAACAACAAATGAAAAAGAGCTCTCGTGGTGTAGTGCCTAAGGTGCTTGACTGCTAACCAGAAGGCTGGCAGTTCAAACCCACCAGCTGCTCCTCAGAAGGAAGGTTGGGCAATCTACTTCCATAGTGATGCTGCCTCGGAAACCCAAGGAAGGGTCGCTATGAATCGGATCCTACTTGATGGCAATGAATTTGGCTTTGGTTTGGTAAGAAAGGAAAACAAAAACAAAACTAAACAGAAAGACAGGAAATTCCTCCTGAAGAATCCAAAAAAGTAGGGCAGCCAATCAATGAGTTTAGAAGGTTCATGAATCATTTTCTGAAATCAAGTGAAAAATTGCCCACACATTTTTTATTGATGAAAGATTGACTGCATTTCTTTAATGCACCTTCTAGATTTAGCTGTTCCCTGAACTACAATCACTAATTGGCCCATTATCATACTGGATTATTCATTATGGATAGTGTACTCCACTGTAAACAGGCTAGTCCTAAACATTTAGAAAACAGCTTTCTTTCTTTGGATGGTATCAGGAGGTGAGAGAAAGAGATAGAGGAGGAATATCACCTCATGTTGCATAAAATAGTCAATGTCTATGGCAAAGCAAGCCTTTCCCTGTGACTCAGCCCTCCCCCCTCAAGAGGTCCCATGTGTAGAGGGCACCTTCTTCTTCTGGCTCTGAGTTGGGTGTGCAGGTGGGTTCATAGCAAGCCTCCTGGGTGATGGGGATGGCAGTGATGAGGCTGGCTTCTCGACCAAGACGTTTCTTCTCTTCCTCCTGCTGCAAGTTCTTTAAGATGTGTTCAGCCCTTTGATGAGAGCGGGACACAGCCCGGGCTGAAAAGGATTTCTGTGAAGAAATGAAGGCAAGTTTGCTTAACCGCAACACTTCTGAGAAGTCACAAGCATAAAGAGTGCTCAAATAAATTACACAAAGGTCAGTCCTTAGGAAGTCTTACAGCAGCCATGATCTTGTTTCACAGAACTTTGTTGGTTTGTGTTTCTATGAAATTTCCAGGTTGTGTTCAAATAAGTTATTCTTTTTCACTCAATTAGAATTATTCTTTAAGGATGTCTGTAATTTCTAGAAAGAATCCTATTTGATCTTTAGGATTTGGGGTGATATAAATGATCTGTTCTTTAAATATTAAGTCCAAATAAGAAATTTAATTCTCTATTTTTCTCCCCCAAATATTTTTGAACTGGTTTTAAATGAAGGACATGTATCTCATAAGGCTAGTAAAACAGAAGTTCAGAACCATGAAAAAAAGGAGGATAAAACGATACTTTTCACACAAAGCAGTGAGGTATGTGGTTTATTTCATTTTTGGAGCTCAAGTAAATACTTAACAGTATTTGTAGAAATAAAGCTGCTAAATGGAAATTACAAAGTTGATAGTATTATTAAAGTTGAATGTAAAATTTGGCTGTGTGTTTATGAGCTGCAAAGACATAAGGCTGAAATACCAAGAAACACCCCAGTCTTCCAAAGGTGAAGGACAAGGCAGATTTCTAATAAAGGAGATATGATTCACTGTGCAAACTGGCTATTCCACTTATGTCTTAATCATGATGCTTATGCTGAGACAAGCTCCAAAACCAATGGGAACAGAGTCAGTGGTCTTATGGAGGGAAGTGATCACTGGAATTCATTGCTACCAATTTGAAAGAAAATGTCTAAATACAACAGTAATATCACATCTGTCTGTTGGTCTGTCATCACATAGGGTTCTAGAGACAGGCAGAGGGTGTTCATCTCTCTTCTAGAGGGCTGCATTCACAGAAGCCCCCTCTGTGCATCTTAACACAAGGACTAATGGTTTCTTATGACGATGAATGGCACAACAGCAATGCAAGGCATTTGAAGGGTCATATGGTAATTCATTTCAGAGCCAGGTGGCTAAGCTGTTTTATTATAATAAGGAATAGGGTAAGAACCATGGATGAGAAAAAGAGAACTGGATATAGAATTGGAGGACTTGGTTTCAAATCTATTGTGAACTAGAGTTAAAGAGTGTGCATGAAATGAACCGAGCACCAGTATAGGAGTAAATGCAAAGATCATTATGCCATTGGTTCGGATGCTACTATCCAATGGTAGAATGGTACAACCTTCCTGGGGAGATTTTGTTAGATGTATCAGAAATCTCTAATATTTATATACTAATTGATATAAATTCCATGGGAATTTATGCTAGGGAATAGCCATGGATTTGTGTAAAAGGGTATGAGCTTTCTTCTATTTTTACTTTATCTTATAAATTTTCTACATTACCCTTGTAAGTTAGAAAAATGTTATTCAACAGGTAAAAAAGGCATTTTTTGAAGATTCAGTTTTTCAAAATTTCATATTCTTGTTTCTTGTCCATATATAGACAGGGTTTTAAACTCAACCAAAAAGAAAAAAAAAAAAAAAACTCATTGCCATTGAGTCAGATCTGACTCATAATGACCCCTCCTTGTGTTTCCGAGGTGGTATCACTGTGAAAGTGCCCAACCTTCCTTCCGAGGAGTGGCTGGTGGGTTTGAATGCCAGCCTTCTGCTTAGCAGTCAAATGCCTTGGGCATTATGCTACTAGAGCTCCTAAACTCAAGTATTTATGAATTATTATTACACATAACTAGTTGCCATTGAGTTAATGCTGACTCATGGTGACCCCATGGGTGTCAGAGTAGAACCGTGCTCCATAAAGTTTTTAGTGGTTGACTTTTCAGAAATAGATCAGTACCCTTTTCTTCCTAGGAGCTCCAGTATGGATTTGAACCTCCAACCTTGCAGTTAGCAGCGAAGTGTGTTAACTATCTTCACCACTACATATAGCAGTAATATACAAGAGCAGCCCCATACCTCAGGTCTTAGAGTGATATTTGTGGTGATGAAACTGATGATCAACAAAATGAAGACTAAATAAGGTTAAAACAAGGAGATAAGAACTGCCAACTCTATTCTTCACTCTTTCAGGGTCAATATCATTAACTTCCAGCTTACATATCATGGGGTAAATTAATTTCTGTGTGTAACAGATAGAGGCAAACATGCTACCTTTGACCAAGAAATCAATGCCCAATGGTAAATTTATTAGTTTTATAACATGGCTGCTACTTTGCAAAACAAAACATTTTGGCTTGAAGGTCTGCAAATTCTATCATATGTTAGTTACTTCTGTTTCATTAACAAGAACAAAGACCTTTTGTGGCTGATTTTCTGTGCCATTATTACATTCTTATGACAAGAATAAACAAATTATCTTGCATATTCAGTGTTCTTCTTTCTTAAATGTACATCATGGAGCCTGAAGATATGGGAAAGAAAATTCCTGCTACTCACGGACTGATCTTCATTAATGGGGTCCTGGACACTCCCGCTGCACTGAGGGACCCAAGGGGGGTCAAACATGGGGACTGATGGCATTCCAAGTACTGGCGAGGGCAGAGTGAAGTTTATACTGGGTGGAGGGATCTGTTAGTTGATATCAGAAGAAGGTAATGAGTAAGATAGGAAATATGATAAAATCTGTCTGAAGTATAATTGTGATACAATTTGCACAGCTAATGTTAAGGGTCTGATTCTCCAGGGAACAAACAAGCATCATAGAAAATGATTGGTCTCCAATGCTTCCTGTCATAGGGCACAGAATGACCCTCTTTGGGTTTCAGTTTACTTATCTGCAAAATTAAGGATTTCAACCAAATGATTTCTGTTTGTGTTAATCACCCTATGTTCCAAAATGCAATGTAAATCTGTATGTATAGCAAAATGTCTGGGAAGTTGTACTCCCAGACCTCTTTTATTTGCTTAACTCTGGGGATGGTAGTGAGATTTTAAAGTTCATGGAGACTCAATTTTCTTACTCTATATTCTCCTGTACTTGAATTTTTTAACAACAAGAATTCATTCATATATGAATTAAGTGTATATATATATACACACACACACAATTTTATTTATATATATATATATATATATATAAAATTATACAAATTTTATATATATATATATATATAAATTGGGGAAAAAGAAAGAACCATCTCTTTGAGCAAACACTGTGGCTTTATGTTTCAAGGATGTAAACAAACCTTGGGTTAGATTTGCTTATCTAATTTCCATGTACAAAGTCTTGGTGTCATGTGGTTGTTAGGTGCCAAGGAGTCGGCTTCGACTCACAGCAGCCCTATGTACAACAATAAAAACCACTATGAAGTCTACCACACCTTAAAAATCTGTTGGGCTCCCTCTTCCATCCGGGGCCAGACCTGATAGCGAAACCTCCAGAGAGTGTGGAACTTGAGGACCGCGTTCAGCCTCTGCACAGTCTCTGGGTGGTGGAACTCAGACATCAACATGTCGGACACAGCTTCAGGGACTTTCACCGCACACAGCAGAAACATGGCAGCTAGAAGCAGTCAACAATTTGTAAACTATATTTCTTAATTTTGTTTGCTTCCTGGGGGATGAGGAGATAAGGCAGTGGCTATCTCCTGAAAATGACTTCTAGGTTAAAGGAGCCAGACCACTATCGCTGGCGGAAGCAAACCTGTTTAAACCAGTGGGAGCCAAATATAATCCCCTGTGTCATGCAGTCTTCCAATATCTGCTATGCAGTGGTGTCACTAGGATTGGTTTCACTTACCCAGTATGGGAACTCATGGTGCCCACTGCTCATGGACTGCTTCCCATACCAGAATTCTAAGTAATGTTTCTTATCAATTTAAATCACAACAGTATATAATAAAAATAGTTGTAAATTGCTTAACTGTAGTATTTTTTATATGAATAATAACCAAATTGTTTTGTAAAATATTTCTACAGTAAATTATAACATCATTAGTTACAGCAACTAGTAACTAAGCAGAAGTCTTTTTTACTTTTTTCCTTCTTTTCTTTAATTATTACTTCTTTCTCAAAAAAGTGATCTATATAGGTCCACAAATTCTAATTACCACAATATTGTAGCTAAAATACCAGAAAATTTAACAAAATTGGAAAGCAATGCAGCAACAAAGACACAGCGTGTGCTTGTGGACACTGTTGCGGACAGAACCATGTGATTTGAAGTGTCATTGAAATTGGGTAATAATGACAGCTCTGTCCAGAGGGCATTAGAACACTCAGAAAGTAAGTTACCATAGAGTTTTAGCCTTGTAGGTATCTTAATACATGTAACCTGGGCTTATGAAAAAAGTTTTTGTTGTTATAACTAACTACCAAAAAAAAAAAAAAAAAAACCCAACCAAACTCACTACCATCAAGCTGGATCTGACTCATAGCGACGCCTCCGTGGGTTTCCCAAGCAGTATCACTATAGTAGTAGATTGCCCAACCTTCCCTCTGAGGAGGGGCTCGTGGGTTTGAACCGCTAGCCTTCTGGTTAGCAGTCAAATACCTTAAGCACTATGCCATCAGAGCTCCCTAACTAACTACAAGGATATTTTTATAAAAAAATAATAAATTTCTGCTGAAATACTGCACAAAAAATATTATAGGCAGTCATTTTTGTTCACCCCCTCTGATCCTCTGGCCCCACATCTCCGTAGTGATATTCTTACTTGTTTGAGGGCAAGGATAGCCTGACATTTCAGTAGACTACTTGTTCCAGACAAAGCTTCCGTTGGCTCCCAGTGAAAAGCAAATACCAGAGGAAGCACAGGAACAAAAGAAAATTACATATGCTTTCAGGAAATGGTGAGGATCATCTCCTAGTAACTGAAGGGCAGTACATAAGAGTCCATTAAAACATACTTCAGTATATTACCTGTATTTAAAATAAAATCTATACTGGAGACTCTACTAGAATATTCTAACCTTCTCAGAGAAAGAAGAGGCTGAGAAGCTAAAGGAAATTTCATGACTCATAAACATCAGTGAGTTTGATAAGTTAGGAAACCAAAGAGTAATGCGACTCATTATAGAGAAATATATTCAATAGCATACATAGAAAAGCCAGTGAAAATATACTTTAGAATCTCCCCAGAACCTCAAAACCTGTGCAGGCTGTTGTGTTAGAAGAACTGATACTTCTCTGCTATGTGAGATGTACACATACATAGTGAACTCTAGACAAATTCCTGGAAAACTTAAACATCGTTGCATCTGGGGAGGGGGACCAAGAGTGGTGGAAAAGAGAGTGAAACGTTTAACTTCATATGCTTTTGTACTATTTGAATGTTTACCATACGCATTTCTCAATTAAAATAACCATATGCAAATATATAGAAAGAAAATGAAGGACATTTTATAACCACTTGCTAGTTATGTAGCCTTGCACAAGTCACTTAAATTTCAACAAATTTGTTGTGGTATTGTAATTTGAACAGAGAATATTACTCATGAGTAATGACTCATGAGATTTAGTAAAGTTAATGATGGTGGTCATGGTAAATCTGGAAAGAACACCAACACACAAAAATAATTTGACCTTTTGCAAATATAGTGCGAAAATATGTCCAGGTAAAAACCGTTCTCTCTAATTTGGGAACACTCAGAGATACATACTGGTTTTATGCAAACCATACGGTGAAATCAGAACTGTGTGCACAGAACCTGGGACTCCTTTCTATGGTGCATATAGGTCTGTCTAGAGCTCTAGGGATTGCCAACGACCTGACCGAGGGGAGTAAATGGAATGAATGCACTTCTCTCTTGTTTGAGCACCTGCATCAGGAATGGCAGTGGCAGCACAAGCAGGGTCCCAGGTGGTCTCTCTTTACCTGCTGCCCCTGCCATGTGCTCATCCATGCTGAGCAGAAGCTCCCAAGCAGCAGGCTGGATGTCCCCATACATCTCCTCTGTCAGGATGGGTGCTGCCTTGATTAACAGAGATAAGGGAGCAGGCGACAGGCTCATTACCTGGAAAAGATGGAAATCACCTTTTAAAATCTGCGAAGACACTGATCGCGGCTCTCCTCTTGAATGTGAAGAACCACTTTCCTTGTTTTTCCCTCTCATTGCTTCCTGTAAATGACCTTACAATAATATCTAAAATGGGAGCATATTTAGTCGGCGTGGTGTTTAGTAAATTTTATACCGTAGATCTCGCATACTTAGGAAAAAATCATACTGATTTTATAATACTTTCACTAAAAAAGCTATTTTACAACTACACAAAAAATAAACTATAGACTAAGGAGAGCTCTATGAGAAAAGAAAGACTTTAGCCAATATATCTTTTTGTTAAATCCCAATGGACTTTTAAAGCAACTGATTAGGAGTTGATTTCCATTGAAAAATATGAGTGGTCTCTAACTTATGAAGGAGTTTCTTTTAGAAAATTAGTTTTCTAAGCCAGTGTGAACTTGGAAGGTATTTTCTCTGTGGAACAACTTGTACACTGTGGTTATCATCCCAATTTGCCTACAAAATCCTTTTTAAACCACTTTTTCAGATAATTTAAATGATAAATGGAGTTTTTTTTTTTTTGACAAGTCTAGGCCTTTAATCATTTTAAACACCAGAAAATCATGACTTTTTTAAAGAAAAGTATGATTTCCAGCTTAGGTTGCAACAATAATATAATTATGTATTAAGTACTGGATAAGTACATAAATGTATTATCTCATTTAATACATTAATAATCATTTAATGATCCTTTGAGATAGGTCCCATTAGTAATAATTTCCATTTTATAAATAAGGCAACTAAGACAGAGTGAAATGTAGTAACTTGCCCAAGATCCCAGCAGAGGTGGGGGATATGAACCCAGGCCATTTCATTCCAAAATCCATGTGTCACCACAGATGCTGGTGGGAAAGGAGCTCTACTGAAGTAAGAAGAGGTGCCCTTCTAGTCAAGCTACTCAAGTCAAGCCTTGTCTCTGTGGAAGTTTGCAATTTAGCGAGAAGGAATCTTTTCCTTGCACACTTGGTGGCACTCTTGCCCACCAATTAAATGAGACTGTATGCCACACTGCAAGTTGACATTGCATGTCCCAAACATTAGTAAACAGGATATCTGGAGCCCCCTCCTGTGAATGATCCATGAGTGTTTCTGAAGCAGCTATTAGTACCTGGAGTCTAATGTACTTCAGCATTCCAGAATCCTTTTTCCCTTCCAGGTTGGCATCTGAAACTCTCTTCTTCAGAGAGGGTGTCCTTAGGCATGACTTATCTGAGCACTGAAAAGAACATGAGATAAGCGATGGAGGTAAAGTTACTTTAAAAACAAAACAAAACAAAACAAAAAACCCACCCACTCTATCAAGGCAATTTAGACTTGTAGTGACCCTATAGTACAGGGTAGAAGCACTCCACAGGGTTTCCAAGGCTGTAAACTCTTATGGAAACACACTGCCTCATCTTTCTCCTGTGGAGCAGCTGGTGGGTTTGAACCATCGACCTTTTGGTCAGTAGCTGCATACTTTAACTGCTGTACCACCAGAGCTCCTTCCCAAATTCTCCAAACAGCCATCTTCTAATGGAAGGCATGATTTGAGGCCCTATTCTGGGTCCATAGTTTCTGAAAGTTAATTTTGTAATGAAATGGGAGCTTTAATTTTTTGAAAAAAAAAAAAAGCAAACTTTTTTTTTTTTTTTTTTAACCATTGACAAAACTGGGGTCCAGACAGTTGAAGTAACCTCATGAAGTCACAAAATTAGTTATTGGTGGAAAAAATAAAGGACATGATGTCTATTACAGGGCGAATTATAACCCACTAAACTGTTAAAAACACGGATCTTTTAAAATATTAAGTCATTTAAAATCCATTCTATGGGTTGGATGCTACCAATTGACCATTTAGTCATATACAAAAAGAAAAAACTTCATAGAACTGTGTTAGAAAAGTAAAAGGTAAAAGGCAGGGGTTATTAAGAAAGAACTAGTTCACAGCATCCATCATCTAGGCCCTGAGTTGTGCGGATAAAATGGTTTCTTTAAAACAACAACAACAACAAAAAACACTCATCTATAGGAGGCAGCAGCTCTTCTTTCAAACTGTCCTCTCAACTAGGGTCCAGAATAAGCCTGGCATCTCCATAAGCCCAGATGAGACAATTTCCTCCTCTCACTCCTGAAACGCCAAGGAATGGATAAACAGAGCAGCTGGAGAATGATTGGTCCTACTGGTGACAGACCCTTGTTTATTTATCCTGAGTCCTGATTCTTCCTATTTCTGTACTCCAGGATGTTCCTGCACCGAATAAATGCTCATTTGTTTTTCCAGGGCTATATCAATAAAATACTTTTTCCCCTTATGCCAACAGGAAAAACCAACCTCCTTAAGCATTTTTTGAACAGAGCTTCACAGTGTTATAGATGGAGATATTTTGAAAGAAAAGGCAAATGTAAAAATACATGAAAGTTCCAAGAAAGTCTTTCAAAACTCTGACCAAAAAAAAAAAAAAAGGCCTAAGACAATGCATCTGTTATACGACTGGTATGGAACCAAGTTCTTAATCTACTTGGAAACAAGTGCATCAGAGCTCTTGTTGTGTTGCCTAAAGATAAAAACAGATGCGCATATGTAGGAACACACATCATTTGGGGAGAGAAATCTTACATTGCTTCTCTCTGTAAAATGTAAAAGTAATATGCAACATAAATAACATGCTTATTTTATATCATTTAAAAAAAGTGTTCTCAAATCCTGTATGGCAATTATTTCCATTTAAATGTAAGAGTGTATCTGGCTTCCTTTTAAAAAGAGTTGGGGTATTTAAAAAGGAACATTTCTATACTTTTATTTATAAAACAATATGTGAACATTGCAGGATTTTCAATAACAGAAAAACTGTGGAGAACAAAAATCACTATACACACACTCCTCACTTATTGACTATACCCTTATCTGACATTTTGCATTTATGACTTTGAAAAATTTCTCAGGTAATGCCTTCAACAGTACAGTCTCCATGTGGAACTGTGGCTGGCCCAGGGCACCCTCTGTGGACCACTCCAAATGATATATCAGAAGCCCTGGAAATGACTGGGCCACACGAAGGATGGTAGCTGACTGGCTGTGAGACACCTTCTTCCATTCGCTCGTGACATCTCAGTCTGGCCACAGAGGGTGTGGGGTGACGTGGGACAAAATGAAGTTGTGGGCAGCCAAGAAAAGGGCATGCAAAGGCCTGAGGTGCCAGGGAAATGGAAAGGGGGTGGCAAGAAGGGAGAGAGGAAGGAGGACTGTGCAGGGCCACAGGGTCAGGGTAGACGGAGGACAAGTGGGTCCCCCACACAGGGCATGTGACAGGAGGCAGCAGGTGGTGAGCAACATCCAAGTGCCACCACCACCCCAACCCTCATGGGCTCTATGATGGTGGAGAAGGCAGGTGGGGAAGGAGGACCCACTGTGTCATGTGCATCCCTACATGCACTGGGGACACCTGAAGGGCAGTGAACAACTGGAGGGGGTTACACTGGTTGTGCTGGGGGCACCTGATGGGTGATGAGTGATGAAAAGAGGACACAGGGCATGGCACTCTGAATCTCATGTAATGCCTATTTCATATAAAGACTTGGTCTTTGAACCTAACTATGTAGATAAGTGGGAGCTCTGGTAGCATAGTGGCTAAGGCAC
Organism: Orycteropus afer afer; assembly: GCF_000298275.1. Classification (NCBI taxonomy): domain Eukaryota; kingdom Metazoa; phylum Chordata; class Mammalia; order Tubulidentata; family Orycteropodidae; genus Orycteropus; species Orycteropus afer. The sequence goes on from NW_006921589.1 coordinate 22,351,925, forward strand.
TTGACTGCTCACCAGATGGCTGGCGGTTCAAACCCATCAGCCACTCCTCGGAAGGAAGGTTGGGCAATCCTACTTCCGTAGTGATACTGCCTCAGAAACCCAAGGAGGGGTCACTATGAGTCAGGGCTGACTCGACGGCACATAACAACAACAACAACATGTAGATAAGTGAGGAGTGAGAGTACTCCCCAGACCAGTGCTAGCCACTAGTTGTTAGTTCTTTGCAATAAAAATAATTGATCCTTCAGAGGAGTAGGTTTGAACCACCAACCTTCTGGTTAGCAGTCAAATGCCTTAGGTACTATGCCACCAGAGCTCCCAGAGAAGCATAATACTTAGTTATTTTAAATAAAATATTATTTATTTATTTAATAATTCAATAATACTTATTCAGAGTTAACCATATGCCAAGAATTGGGGATATGATAAGAAGCTGAACATCCATGGTTCATGGAACATGTTTCTTACTAGGAGAGACAGGTAGCAAAGAATCAAATGAATGAAAAATCAAGATGCACAGAGAAGGAGATACAAACCATGAGAGGATAATAAAATAGAAGCTGGTTCATATGCTGTGGAAATAAGGTGTTAAAGTTTGTGAAAATTGGAATCCATCTATTGGGTTCTCTGGAAAAGGGATGGGATTTACTCATATTTCTGGGAAGTAGCATCATACCAATAGATAAATAGATAGAGCAATAGAGAGATAGATAGGTGCCCTCAGGTTGATTCCAATTCATGGTGACCTTATGCACAACAGAACAAAAGATTGTCTGGTCCTGCAACATCTTCACAATCACTGGCATGTCCAAGTCCATCGTTGTGTCTACTGTGCCAATCCATTTCATTGAGGGTCTCCCATTCCCTCATTAGCCCTCAACGTCACCAAACATGCTGTCCTCTTCTAGTGATTGGTCCTTCCTGATTATGTATCCAAAGCAAACGAGTAACACAATGTTCTGTTGTGATCCCTAAGGTTTTCATTGCCTCATTTTCAAAAGTAGGTCACCAGGCTTTTCTCTCTAGTCTAACTTAGTCTGGAAACTCTGCTGACACCTGTCCACCATGGGTGACCCTGCTGGTATTTGAAATACTGATGATGTAGTTTTCAGCATCATAGTAACATGCAAGACATCACAGCATGGCAAACTCACAGACAGGTGGTGGGTCATGCCAATAGAATTGCAATATTCCCTACAAGATAGCCTAGACTCTTTGTGCCTTAGACATCTTTGATGCACAACTTGTGTATATTTCTGTGGGAAATCCTTCTGGCCCATGAAGTCATGACCAAATGCCTAGTCTTGATTTCACAAGAGTGTTGTCCATAGGTTTATAGAAACTTTAGTCCTGCAGGAAATCAGGTGGCCTCTTGCCATTTCATTTGTATTGGCTTCACAAGTTACCGACATTGTGCTTTTTTGGGGAGCAAGGCATATCTCATCTTTTGTCTTGGTGCTCTTCTGGCTGAAACAATAGTTTTATCCATCCTTTCTTCATAATCAAGCACCAACTGGAGATCTGCTCTATTTGGCACATTGTGTTAGATGAGATACAGACATACAGGAGAAATAGAAGAATTTGTTGGTGAAAGTGACATGTACATATAAGATGGCAGTTTATAAAGACCCCTCAAGTTTGGAATTGTACTAAAATACACCACTTGTCTGTCAGTTTATTGTACTGTGGTGGCTTGCGTGTTGCTGTGAAGCTGCAGGCTATACCACCAGGATTTCAAATACCAGCAGAGTCACCCATGGTGAACAGGTTTCAGCAGAGCTTCCAGACTAAGACAGACTCAGAAGAAGGAAGGGAACAACCACTTCTCAAAGAAATGGCCAGTGCAAACCTTGTGAACAGCAATGAAACCCTGTCTGCTATAGCACTGGAAAACTTTCATGAGGCTGGCACAGGACGGGCACTGTTTCGTCCCATTGTACACAGGATCAGTGTGAGTTGGAGCCAACTCGACGGCACCCAACAACAACACACTAACAGGATGTAGAGTGAGTCTCTGAGCATTGAAATGAGGATTAGCAGATTGGTGAATGTTTGATGTAACTGCCACAGAAATCAATTAAAATTAAAATGAGAATGAAATACCAGTTGCTCATAAGACTTGATTCCAATCAGAACCACTGCTTTTATTCTTGATTTATTGCCCACTCTGTTTTGATTTTGGCTCTGTAAGTGTGGGCATTGTTCATTTATGTGACAGATTCAGAATAGACAAATGGAAAACTCCAGAGAGGAGAAAAAGAGCTTGAGCAGCAGGCTGACATTTGGAAATAAAGTGTTTATCACAGAAGACTCTGTATCCTCTCAGCCCTCCATCTGAATCACTAACTTATGTGTGTTAAGAGCATTAGTTGTTGTTAGCTGTCATCAAGCCAGCCCCTGACTAATGGCGACCCCATGCACAACAGAATGAAATGCAGTCTGGTCTGTCACCATCGCTATGATCAGTTACAGATTGGGTCATTGGGATCCATAGGTTTGCACTGGTAGATTTTCAGAAGTAGGTCTCTAGACCTTTCATCCTAGTCCATCTTAATCTGGAAACTCTGCTGAAGCCTGTTGAACATCATAGCGACACACAGGCCACCACTGACAGACAGGTGGTGGCTGACCATGTGGTATATTGGTCAGTAATTGAACCCGGGTCTTCCACATGGAAGGCAGAAACTCTACGACTGAGTAGAGGATGTTTACTCTTTCCTTACTTTCCACTTCCTTTTCAGAAATGTAAGCAACAGTGGACAGTTGGTAAGACTCTTCTGCAGCTTCAGGCCAGTGTCTTGGTTAGGCCAGAGGTGGAGGTATTTATAAAACATCTTAGAACCACAGTCTCACTCTTTTATTCCATGTTTATTGTTCCCTTGTTATAAATGAGATAATCGGTTAGGTATCATGCATGATACAAAATGTTTAAGACAACCTCAGTTCTCAAAGAGTTTATACATAAGTGGGTGAGGAGAAATAGGGATATAAATAGCCCCATTCTTCAGCCAGAGAGTCAGAGAGATCTTAAAACCTCTCAGTGCTTTCTATAGCTCATAGGATGAAGACACAAATCCTTATCACGTTGTCTAGTCTCTATCTGCCTGAACAGCTGCACAATCTTCTGTGCTGTAGCCATGGTCTTTGCTAATCACTTCCTCTCTTTGGTTGGAAAATTCTATATGCAACTCACATGGATGCATGCTTTCACTCAGATGCACCCATCACATCATTGGAGAGGCTGTCCTGTATCTCCCCTGACAAGTTCAAAGCTCTCTCAGCACATTGGGTCTCTCCTTCCTGTGCTTATCACGTTTGCAATGTCACATCACTTTAGGGGAGATCTATTGGAGTAATGTCTGTGTCTTCAACTACACTGTGTGCGTCATAGAAGGGCAGGAACTGTGCCTGCTTTGCCCATTATTTTTCCCAATACCTAGTATGGACTGAGCATATTACACACTTTAAAAGGTTGTTGAATGATTGGATGGATGGATGAAAACATGAATGCTTGAATAAAAAGGAGAAGTTCAAGTAAAATACCATACAAGATGAAAGAAGGGAGGCAGCATTTACCGTACACCTGCAGGATGCTTTGTGCTTAACACTAGAGGGCTAAGAAAAGGTTCCAGGGAAGAGGCATCATGTGAGTTGGATCTTGAAGGATGTTTGAATTTGGCCATGTATAGTTTAGAGGTGAAGGTTTGAGCGAAGGTAGGTTAGTAGGAAAGTTCAGAGTGTAGATGGAGAAAAATAAGCAATTATTTAGGCTGTATTTTTAAAACTTCCATCATATACACTTTGTTCCAAAACTTAAGGGAATTATTAAATAAAGAGAGAACTTCTCAAAATGGAAATAGGCTTTTTTGAATGGAGAGTCATTTACATTTGGCACATATATATGTGTATATGTGTGTGTATATGTACATGTATGTGTGTGTGTACATACACATATACACACAAACATTTTTTTATGTCATGATTTAGCAATTCACACAGTTTATTTGTAACCCATATTGAATTATTCCCCACCTTCATTCTCCTCTGAACTTGGGTCATTTGAATGATATGAAATGCAATAGAGTTTAGTTAAAAAACCTCTGACTTTGATATTCCATATTTTCAAATTAAAATCTAGCCGAATACATTACAGATGTGAAGTGTGGACAATCCCAGCTTTCCGAGCCTCACTTTTTCGTTTGTAAAATGGAAGGAACAATATCTCCTGCACAAGGTTTGTAATAATAATAATAAAAACACTTTGTCAATGATATATACCTACCTTAAACCCTCACACATGTGTACAGAAGAAATATTCAAAGATCATATACTAGAAGGTGAGATAGCACATTTATGAGATGCATAACACATGTAATTTTTTCCTTAAGAATCTCTTGTATTTTCTAAAATTTCTTCAATGAATATGTATTTCTTTCATAATAAAAAGTTGCAATTAAAAAACACCCTTGTGAATGCTAAAGCATTCACAAAGAAAAATCGCTATACAGCTGTACACTTTTGTTGTTAGTGTTCAGATTCTCTTGTTTAGAGTGTATGTTATACACTCCCCCCGCCACACACACCCCACCTCTAAACCTGGCTTATAAGCTCCTTGGGAGAAAGAGGCTTTGCTTCTACTTATTCAGTTGTTATTTCCCCCAGAATATCTGGCCTAATATTGTGCCCACAGCAGGTGCATAGTGAATGCATGGTGAAATGAATAAGTGTTACATAAAAATCTCTTTGCAAAACCACTTTGGAGACGCAGCTGCAGGAGCAGGCAGCAGCACTCGGTTTGGCTGCCATGCCTGCTCTCGGGCAGGTGGGTCCCTCGGGCTTCCCTGGCAGGCACATGGCTGCCCTGGTTACTGCCTTCATTTCCTCCCAGCTCAGTGCTCAGGGTGGTTCTTGGGAAAGGGCAGCTGAATGCTTAAAAAATAGAAGAGTTTCCCGAAGGCATTTCCTCCAGTCTGACTTGACCTACATTAAAGAAACTAGGTGCTATTGAGTCAATTCCAACTCATAGCAAGCCCATGTATTTCAGACTAGAGTGTGCTCCACAGAGTTTTTAATGGCTGTGATCTTTTGGAGGTAGATTGTCAGGCCTTTCCTCCAAGGCACCTCTAGGATTCAAACCAGCAACCTTTCAATTAGTGGTCAAGTGCTTAATGTTTGCTGCACCCAGATCACTCTTTTATTTATCTGTGAACAGTTGGACCATTTATTATTAATTTCTTCATATATAACAGTATCAGTTTCTGATTGCTGCTATAAAAAATTACCACAAATTTAGTGGCTTAAAGCCACTGCTTTATCCTATAGTTCTGGGGGTCAGAAATCTGAACTAGGTCTACAGGGCTGTGGCCTTCGGGAGGCGCCAGAGGACAACCTGCTCTCTTGGCTTTTCCAGTTTTTAAAGGCTGCCTCACTCCAGCCTCTACTTCTGTCATCACATCTCTTTCTCTGCCGCTCCTGTTTCCCCTTTTCATTTACAGAACACTTTGTGATTACATTAAACCCACTTGAATAACCGATTCAGACTACTCTCACCATCTCAAGATCCTTAACTTAATCACACTGCAAAGTCCCTTTTACCACAGGAGATAATGTATTCACAGGTTCCAAGGATTAGGACATTGACATCTTTGGGGGACATTATTTAGTCTACCATAATGACCTACTTGTCACTACCACTCCTATGAGTTCTTATTTAAAACCTAGGAAAAGATTCCATATGTGTTCCAGGTGTAGACATGAAGTCATGGTATTTATCCTTCTTACTCTCATTTTCTGTTTTGTTCAGAACCACATAGACTTACAGTTTGATTTCTATAGCCTCAGTTTCCGGAAACATCTATTTTCAGGGAAAAGAATTTTAGGACATGATGTTCCCCATCATTGATGTGTTGGCCAATAATGGCTCACTCACCTCTTTCTGCTTCTTGCCTCGCAGAGCCACGTTGTTGATGCTGTTGCTCTCCCGGAGGGAGTCCACGGTGTCTCCGTAGAGCAGCTTGATAGCTCTGACTAGTCGTGCACAGGAGCGGCTGTGGTGCAGGTAGCAGTGTGGGTGGCAGTAGTCAACATGGGTACAGATGAAGCTTTGCTGATTGCACAGCAAGATCATGACCTGGAACACAGGCATCATAGAGACTCAAGCAGGCAACCAGCACACAGACAGACAATATTTCTGTGGGGTGGAGATGGAAAGTCAGAATGTAACTTTTTCCTTGATGGGGCTTGAAATCACAGTGATTCAGTAATTCCCAAGAGAGAACAAAGAGTGACAAGTGTTTATCCACTTAACCTCTTTTTTTTTTTTTTACCATGAATTAATACTTGATAAAAGGATCTCTTTGAAACAATAAAAGATTAACTGATCATCAAGAATCAAAACAAAAATTGTTGAGTGTAGGGTTTCCAAGTATTTCAAATGGAGGTTAAAAACACATCCCCCTGCCACACACCAACTTCCTATGTTGTGGAAAGATACAGATGGAAGAATCTAAACTGAGAAGTTCTGTCCCAGAGAACCTGACTGGCCTTTGGCAGCTGTGGTATGCATTTATCTCCAGCCCATTTATATGGGACTTGAAAACGTTTCTGCATCTTCCACCCTGGCATATAACCTTCAAATGGGACTTGAACCCCACTGTAGAGCCTTGTTTTCTTTCTCTGCATATTGATATTTTCTCTGTCTTTTCGTCCACTCTAGTCCTGTCCTTGTGAATCGATCTGACTCAAATCCTAGGTTTCTCAATTAGAATTCCAGAGGAGAATTCAGTTTATTTGAAAGATACGAGTTTATAACTTCTTAAGTGGCTTTCCTAAAAACACAGTAGCCTTTCAGTAGACAGAGATGCAAGACCTGTCAACTATGCATGCAGTAATCTCCTGAATGCCTCCATTCTTCTTGAAACTGGTTCCTACTCCCACACCTAACCTGTGTGAGACTGTGTGGCAGACTGGATAGACAACACAAGGCAAGGCCCATCATACCTGTCAGACAGGTGGCCCCACATTTCCTTAGGACAGTGACGTTTTGCTTAATCCAAGACAACAAAAACAAAAACAACAACAATCAACTCTATACCTCTTTAATCAACTTTAAATCAAACTCAGCTACCAATACTTTGTACTTTTCAAAGTTTTCAACAAATATAAGTGCAGTTTGAACTGAAGATCTCAGATATTCCCATTTATAATGTGTAAGGCAGACACATTTCAGAACTATAGGGATTCCCTTCTTCTCAAACCTGAGTGATCAAGAAAACCACCAAAGGACAAATAAACAAACACAAAAAATGAACTGATTACTAAACTTTGCCTCAGGAAATTCTGACTTGGTAGTTCTGGGAGTGGTGATGGAGGCGGCCTAGAAATCTATAATTTTAAAACATTGCCCAGCAATTGGGCAGACATATCTCTATGACGGTCATCAATGATACCTGCCTCTGGTATTTATGCCTATTTTTAACCTCTGCCCATTGAGTATGGGTTGGCCTAGTAAACTGTTTCTAATAAACAGAACATGGCAAAGGTGATGGGATGTCACTTTCATGGTTGCATAAGATAGTGACTTTTGCCTTGCCAACAGACTTTTTCCCTTGCTGGTGTTGATGAAGCAGGTTGCCATGTTGGAGAGGTCTACATGGGAAGAAAATGAAAGTGTCATGTGGCCAGTAGCCAGATAGGAACTGAAACCCTCAGTCCAATGGCCCTTGAGGAACTGAAATATTACCAGCAACCTCATGAGTTTGGAAGCAAATTCTTCCCCAGTCAAGACCATATGGGACCCCAGCTCTAGCTGATATCTTGATTGCAGCCTTGTGAGAGATCCTGAAGCTAAGGACTCAACTATGTTCAGATTCTTGACCCAAAGAAACTGTGAGATAATAAATGTGCATTATTTACAGCTGCTGAGTTTGTGAAAATTTGTTACACAGTGATAGATAATATCTTCCTCTTCCAATTACAAAGAAGTAGTTTATTGCTACTGTTGATCAACCAGGAGAGGCAGGTAAAATACATGAAATAAATGCATAAGATAGCCAGTAAGGTAGTCAGGACATCAAGAGTTGTGATGATGAGATGAGACATTGAGGTGTGCACAGTGTGAGCATATGTTACACTCCTTCCTCCTGAAGCATTTGCTACTTCTTTGATATAAGTGGGCCATGAAGCCAGGCAGAGCTTTAGGTAATCTTGAAATAAAGACTTGAAAATAAAAGTTAGCGTTCAAGATTGCCAAAGGAGGGAGGAGTTGAGTGCAAGATCCAGAAGAGAAGGAAGGTTCTGTGAGGGCAAACTGACACTGCGTGACAGTTTTCCCTTGTAGGCATTGGCTGACTCTGTGGCACAGAACAAGAGGCTAAGAAGCCAAATAGAAACTAACTGACAAGCAGTGGAAATTTTGGGGAATTTCACTTAAGGCGTAGTGGGAGCTTTGGTGGCATAGTGCCCAAGGCATTTGACTGCTAACCAGAAGGCTGGCAGTTCAAACCCACCAGCCACTCTTCGGAAGGAACGTTGGGCAATCTACTTCCATAGAAGACACCACCTCGGAAGCCCAAGAAGGGGTCGCTGTGAGTCAGGTTCGACTAGATGGCAATGTGTTTGGTTTGGTTTATAGAAACAAAAATTGGAATTCCTGGACCATAAAGAATGAGGAGCTCTAGGACACATTCCAGACTCTAACTGGGAACCTCGGAAGGTTTCATCCTAGAAGGTATATGTGTGGGGGAACCAGAAACAGCCCAAGTCCCAAATCAGCTTGGTCCCTGATTGGACTGAGATGATCTGTGTCTTAGTCTGCCAGAGTAATGTGAATCCTCTCTGGAGAGTGATAACAACTGGAGCTGCTAAAGCTTTCATCCACCATGGCTAGTAGTTAATAAAGTTTCTAGGCATATTGATGGGAGCTCTGGTAGCATAGTGGCTAAGACACTTGCCTGCTAACCAGATGGCTGGCGGTTCAAACCCACCAGCCACTCCTCGGAATGAAGGTTGGGCAATCCTACTTCCATAGTGATACTGCCTCGGAAACCCAAGGAGGGGTCACTATGAGTCGGGTTTGACTCGACAGCACATGACAACAACAACAACAGGCATATTGATGGGCAAAACCAGGAAAAGTAACAACTGATTCAAACTTAAAGGTGACCAGTACATTGGAGATCAGCCACGGACTTTAAAATAATTATGACTAATTGTGAGTAAGTCATAATAGAAATTTAAAAATATTTTAATTAAATATTTTGATATATCATATGACATATGATATGAACATGTGGTATAACAGACCCTGTGTGGCACAGCTACAGTTGTTCCTGGAGGGCGTTTGTTGGTTTACATGAATATGCTGGAGAAGTGGCTATAAGTCTAGGTATCAGTCTCAAGAAGATAGGGAAAATAAAAAAACAAAGCCCAGAGAACATAGAAGGAAACAATAAATATAATAGCAGAAATTAATGAAATAAAAATCAAACATTCAAAAAACAACAAAAGCAAAAGCTGATTCTTTGAAAAGACTAATACAATTGATAAACTCTTAATAAAAACCAAACCAAACTCACTGCCATTGAGTCAAACTCCTATCAAGACTGATCAAAAAAGAGGGAAAGAAGACATAACATACCAGTTTCAGAAATGATAAAGAGCACAACACTATCAACCTTACAGAGCTTAAACTAATTTAAGAGGATATTAGAAAGAACTTCTTTTGCAAATAAATTTGAATATTCAGGTTAAATGAATATAGTCCTAGAAAAAAAATCTATTTACCTGAACTATTTAATAAGAAACAGAAAATCTGAATAGTTTGCTAGATATGTTACATCAATTGAGTCTGTAATGAAGAAACTTACAAAGAAATTTTTAGCCTTCATCAGTTAATTCTGAACATTTAAACAAGAAATAATATCAGTCTTACACAAACACTTCCAGAGTGTTTGTGTGTGAAGAACCACACAAAAAACTAAAAAGCATTATTAAGGGAAGTTAAAAAGAACCTAAATAGAGGCACATTAATGAATGGAGTGATAGACCATTTTGTAAATGTAAGATTCAATATTATAAAGATGTCAGCTCCTCCCCAAACTGATCTGCTTTGGAAGCTTTTATGGAAATTAATAAGCTGGTTCTTAATGGAAGTAAAAAAAGCCAAGAATAGACAAGGCAATCACGAAGAAGAGAAGGCAGACTTACACTTATAGAGGAAGCTTTGGTGGTACAGTGGTTAAAGCATTCAGTTGCTAACCAAAAGTTTGGCAGTTCAAACCCATGAGTTGCTCCGTGGGAGAAAGATGAAGCAGTCTAGCTCCATAAAGAAGTACAGCCCTGGAAACCCTATATGGCAGTTCTACTCTGTCCTATTGGGTTACTGTGAGACAGAATGGACTCAATGGCAATGGGGTTATACTTATATAAGAAAATTGTAAAGCTATGGTAGTTATGGGGAGTTCTGGTATTGTAGTGCCTAAGGCACTTGACTGCTAACCAGAAGGCTGGCGGTTCAAACCCACCAGCCACTCCTTGGAAGGAAGATGGGGCAATCTACTTCCATAGTGTTACTGCCTCGGAAACCAAAGAGGGGTCACTGTGAGTCGGGTCTGACTCGATGGCACATAACAACAACAACAACAACAAAATGGTAGTATGACAGTGTGGTATTAAGACTGGACAAACAGACCAACTGAGTAAAACACATCCACTCATATATGGTAACATGGCTTTATAATAAAGGTAAATCTTCAGTGCTGTGGGAAAAGGATGACCTTTCAATAAATGGTGCTGGGTCAATTTGATACTCATATGGAAAAAATATTCTTGCCCTTACTTCACACCATACATGAAAATCATTTCCAGATCTTAATATGAAAGGTAAAATACGACTTTTAGGAGGTAAGAAAGGAAACACTTTGAGGTAGACAAAAGATTTCTGAAATAACACTAATCATAAAGTAAAAGATTGATATATTGGACTATACTAAAATTCAGCACTTCTGTTTATCAACAGACAAGAAGAAGATGATTCAACTGAAAAATGGTTAAAGTTCTGAACAGACACTTCCAAAAAACAAGATATGCAAATGCCGATAAACATATAAAAAGGTGCTCAACCTCATTAGTCATGAATGCAAAGAAATGCAGATAGAAATCATGAGATAGCCCTATGTACCTGTCACAATAGCTAACATTAATGACTGACATTACTAAGTTCTGGGGACTATGTGAAATATAGAATTTTTACAGACTGAATTGGAATTCAGAACTGCCAAAGGAGGGAGGAATTGAGAGGTCAAGATCTGAAGAGCAGGCAAACATAAAGTGAGACTGACACTCAGTGACTGTTATTCCTGAAGATGAAATACATTTCCCTAGGAAATTGATAGTATCTGTTAAAGCTGACCAGCCACATACTCCATGACCCAGGAGTTCCACTCGTATATTCATTCCCTAAAGAAATGACTGCATATGTGCATCAAAAACATGTATAGGAATGTTATAGCAAACATATTCACAGTAGGCCAAACTGGAAACAATCCCAAATCAATACAATGATAGTTTATTCATACAATGTAATGCTATACAACTGGAATGAATGAGCAACTACCACTCAGAACAAAACTGATGACTCTCACCAACAACATTGAGTGAAGGGACTCAGGCACGACAGGGTATGTAGTATATGATGCCAATTATATGCATTTCAAAAGCAGAGAAAATTAATCTATGGTGTTAGATGTTAGAGCGACGGTCATTTGGGGGGAGGATAATTGACGGGTAGAGGGCCTGTGCAGGGCTTCTAAGATGCTGATAATGTTCTTCATAACCTGGTGGTGGCTACACAGGTGTGTCTCTTTGTGAAACTTTATTGAACTGCACACATAGGTTTTATACTTTTTTCAATAGGGAGCTCTGGTAGTGTAGTGCCTAAGGGCCTAAGGCACTTGACTACTTACCAGAGGCTGATGGTTCAAACCCACCAGCCACTCCTCGGAAGGAAGGTTGGGCAATCTACTTCCCTAGTGATACTGCCTCAGAAACCCAAGAAGGGGTCACTATGAGTCGGGTCCTACTTGACGGCACATAACAACAACAACAGGTCAGACTAAACTGAAACATTTACTTTAAAAATAAATGCCTCAGGGATTGTCATGATCAGCCGGTTCTGGGAATTCCATGGAGAAGGTACAGGTCTCTATGAACAGCACTGTATACCCTGAGGTCATGAACCAACTAGTCCTTATCTGCCGCTACCATGAGGGTGGATGGTGACAGTCCACATCTAAGATCAACAGTGGTAAAGAGGTAATGTGCCAGTTGTGGGCCTAAGATTATTCCCTTACATTTCTTCTTACTCTTTCCTCATGCCCAGCTCACACCCTAAACTCCAGCCTATTTCTGCAGTTTCCTTGGGATCTTCTCCTGCCTGCGTCCTCTGGATAGCCTTTGTGGGGTGATCCTCATCATTCTGGCATTCCCTTGTCCCAGCCTGTAGTTGATCTAATGCAGTCCCAGGACTGACAATGTGCTCTTGCTCTCAGCATTCATGGTAACCTGTATAATACTGACTGTGGTATCTAGCCTGTGCAACTCATGCTGTCATATCCACCAACCTGACCTGGTCCCTCATAACTTTCCCTGACTTATGGTGACCCACAAACTAGTCCTAACCTAAGACACTGTTAGATAAGCTATAATTAAACAGAATACCAGTATCAGTGCGTGTTGAGTGATTCTGACGATATAAGTACATTTTGGAAACTAAATTGGACTGATGGATTTAATATAATCTTTGCTCCTTCCTTCACAGATTTCCCCCAATATCAAAAGAAACTGATCTCAGAGCTCTTTCTGAGATTCCTACTTACATGAAGCCATGACATGTTTCTGTGGTAATTTTCCTCTGTGCCGGCGTTACTCATCCCCTCTGGCTCAATGCTGGGCTCACTTGCACTCCAAGGACTCCCTTCTTTAAAAGAAAAATACCAAGAAAGTTTGTATTGTTCAGTCCCGCAGGAGAATATGTTGGTATGGTATAGTTGTCCATGCTTTTGAATCCTAGGGCAGACTACCATGGCCCAGTGGGTAATAGGGCACAACATTGACTTTATTGGAGGATATTAAAAGAAGCTGTTCCCTTCACCACCAGCTGAACTGGCAATTACAAAGACATTTATGATCTCTGTTATGGTGGCTTCTGTTTTGAGACATGGGAGCAGAGAAAAAACAGTCAAGTCCTCGAATTGCTGTGATAAGCAGGTTGTTGGTTGAGTGTGACCAAAGCTACCACAGACTGACCAGACCTTACAGGTGCAGTTAAGTAGGAAGCCCACCCAACCTGCAGGGGCCACACGGCTTGCTGCTCCCTCCACAGTGGCTGCTCTGAACACCACCAGGCTTTGCTATCAGGACTATTTAAGAAACGGACAGGCACCTCAGAACACCATGGGGATTTGGAAACAATTGTGTCTGATGGTGGCCAAGCCTTGTGCCCACACTCTTCTCTGTGGGAAAGTATGTGGGAGATATCTCTCAGGAATTCACTACTTAGAATACTGCCTGGCAAAGCCTTGCCCTCAAATCTAAAAGCCTCGATGAGCCTGTTTCTATGACTAAACAATGTCTCTAGCCTGGCTGTTTTGACTCAACTGGTCAGTTTAGTTTAATTGATCAATTGAAATAATTAATTGAGATGATTTCCCCCAAAATTGACTGATGATATTAATACAGCTTCAGACTTACTACAATGGAACTCACAGGTTTTTTTTTTTTTTTTTAACCAATATCTCCTTAAACAAGAAAGTGAATCTTAACTAATGCAAAAATTAGCTTTTTTCAAAGGTGAGGGTGGATGAGTGAGGAAACATTTTCTAGTTTAAACTATTTTTGACTAGATATACTCGATTCTGTTTCAGCAGACTCAATAATTTCCCCACATTTACTGGCTGACTTTTACTGACTGAAGGGAGAACTTTCTATTTTGCCTTTCACATAGGATTGGAATGACAAAGAGAATGTGCTTTGACTTTTATCTGACACTGAATTCTAGGCAGCTGGTAAGTTCTACTTGAATGCCCACTTCATCTTTTTCTTGTCTGTCAGGATGCTAAACAGGGGCCCGCAGGACTGACACATTTTGGGATCTGGAATCTCTTTGGATTCTATAGTAGCCATACATTGTCTAAAAAGATGCAGCTTGATCTCATTCTCAGGTGTTTAACACACTTCATAAATATCTCATAATGTAGCTTTAGAGCATCCCGTCAGCGTAGGCAACGGGTATTTATAATTATTCCTATTAAACAGTTGGGCCAAACAAAGGCCCTGACAAGTTCAATGCCTTGGGGAAGGTCGCCAGTTGTCAGTCTTGACCTTCTTCACTTTCTAATATGTTTGTTGCTTTTACTACTAAATAGAGGTTTTACGATACAGAGGAACTTGAGCTAGCTATTCCCTAAAGGAGTTTTTTACATCTTACTTTAGTTTTGATCCATGCACTGGATTTCAAGAACTGTGCTTGTCAAATTAAAGTCCTTCCTTTCCCTAATACATATTCTATGTACTCGCTACTCAATGTACTCTATGTACTTGCTACTCAATGTGTGGTTCTCAAACCAGCATAAACACTCTTCCCAGGAAGCCTGTTAAAATGCAGACTCGTAGGCCCACACTCTAGGCTTCCTGAACCAGAATCAGCACTTGAACAAGACTCCCAGGTCACCTCGTGCACACTGAGGCCCGAGCAGCCCTCCGCTATGGCTAGTCTGGCCTTGGGTAAACAGTCATCTCGCCTAAGCCTCTGCCCTTCATCTGTTTATGCATTGGGAGACGGACCTCAGCTGTGTCAGGACTTGGGCCCTGCCTTCCTACCCCCCACGTCCCTGCGCACCCCACTCCTCTATGTTACCTAGGTCAGTGACAGTGTCCCTGCTCTGGCACAGCTGCAGCTCCTCAGCCTCAGACTCTGAGTCCTGCCGTGATAACTTGCTGCTCTTTAAGCTGCCGACTCGGAGAATGCTGGACAAGGAACCCCCCTTCTTCACCTGGAAACTGCGGGTTCCTTTAATCTGGAGCAGGCGGGAACCTCCTATCCTGATCTTCCTGCTGGGAACTGTATTAAAAGAATAAAATAGGGCTTTTTCCCCCTTGGTTTTCCCCACCCAATAGATCCAAGCTCTCCCCGACTGGTTCCTGATCAGCCTCCTCTCTGTTGGCCTGGATGAGCAGCATTTCTGGACAAGGAGCTTCTCCCAAGCCTCCAGTACTGCAGGCTTCACTAGGCAGGCACCAGGCTGGGTCCACCCGGAAAGGCTGGTGCAGCTTCTTTCTTGGAGACATAACTCATCGGTGCTAGGAACAACCTGATCTCTCCCTGGCCCAGGGTTCACAAGCATGAGTGTACTCTTGAAGTGGCATTATGAAGGACTGTTAGCACATTTACACAACATCATTGCTCTATTCAGCAGAACCATAAACCACCGTTTGCTTTTGTTTTTCTTTTGAGATGGGACTTAGAGTATTCTGCAAGCCGCCATGTAAACTCCTTCATTTTGGAATACCTCATTAAGAAATAAAAACAAGAACTGCGTCTCCCTCCAACAGTCAGCAATGGATTCCATTCTGGCTCCTCAGCAAAGACACTAAAGGATCTGTTTTCACTGGGGTGCTTTGGGTGAACATGAATATGAAATGGTTCCATTTGCATTGCACCTAGTGATTTCATAGCCTCCTCCTCTCAGTCAAGTCTGGATGAGATGAGAGTCCAAATGGGTTGCAACACCCTGAGCCAACCTTATATTCTCTGTGTACCAAAAAGAACATGCATTACTCATCTCCTATTGTTCTGGAAGAAACAGTCATCAGTGAGGAAAATAAAAGGATAAAAAGAAATATGTTTAAACTTGAGACCTGCTTTATTTATTTTTTTATCAAAAACATTCTTACTTCCCATAGTCATATATACCTCTTCTTCATTATTTATTCTTTTGTGTGGAAGATTTGGTGTTGTCACACATTGATTTTATAAGGGTAGGATAAAGAAAGTTTTCAAGGCTTAAAGTCCATGATCAGGATGGGGCCATTTTTATAAGGAGTCGTTTTCAAAACATGAACAAAATGTCTTACTAATTATTGAAGGTACAGTCATTAGTTTTCTTAAAAGTCCCAAATAGGAAGACTGCACTTTGATTTCAGGGTTGTCACTCACAGGGAGTTATTATGTGTCTGTGATATAACTTGCATAGTTTTCAAAAAAATGTGAATTAAATGGATGCATTTAGTGCCATAGAAAGGAGCCCAAAAGAATTCCTATTGAATAATGTGCGATGCTTGCTCTCTGATTTACTCTTTTCATTGAGAGAGACTAAAATTACCACCACACAGCTGGTGAGGGCCTGATGGAGTTCCCTGAACACACTTAGATAGAATCCATGCAAGTATTTCCTGCAGCACGGTTGGATAAATTCCACATGGACTATCAACCATAATGTTCTATATTTATTATACTGCAAAACTCACCCAACTGTTTTTTTTCAATATTATTTTTAGGCTTAATTGAGGCTTTGATGACCTACCTGAAATATGTTTCATACAGAATATAATTATCTTTTTTTTTTTTTTTAATGACTACTGATACAATACCATGTTTGGATTGGAAAATAGAGAAAAAAAATTAGGGAGTTTCTAGCATTCTTACAGAGGCACATTCTAGCACTGTTTGCAGGATTTCACACTTTCCAGCCTACAAATGCAGTAAGGTAACTCCAAATTGATATGATCTGAAATAAATTTAATTTTGAGAAATTTTTCTCCCTTTAAAGATAATTGGAAACAACATAATTGGCAACATCAAAAATAAGACCTCAGAATTCTGGCCTTGGTTATTCAAAAGGACATGGTAGTTAGAATTTAGATTTGCATGTTAGTTAGATTTTAATTGCATGTTAGAAAACATGAGTTGAGATTGGAAAGCATTGAATTTTACCCTCTCCTCTCTATGACAATAAGAACCAGTATTAAAGTGAGACAAATTCATCTAAGGTGGATAGAACATCCCTTTTCCCTTTCTCTTATTCTATATTGAATCCATTAGTAAGTACTACTGGATCTACACTTCAAAATATTTTAAAAGCCCTGTCACTTTTCCTCTGGACTAATGTAACTACCTAAGTGCTTCCTATTCCCAACTCCCATCACTAAAGTCATGTTGAAAATATACACATCACTTTTCTGGTCAAAACCTGCCCAAACTCTCCAATGCATTTAAAATAGAATTAAAATACTAACCATGGCTTTTTTGTTGTTGTTTGCCATCCAGTGGATGCCAACTCACGGTGACCCATGTGTGTCACAGTACACTGTGCTCCTCAGGGTTTTCAAGGCCGTGACCTTTTGGAAGCAGATCACCAGGCCTGTCTTCCCAGGTGCCCCTGGGTGAATTTGAACTGCCAACCTTTCAGTACCAGTTGATTACTTAACCATTCATACCACCCAGGGATTCACCATGTCTATTGTTGATGTCAGGTGCCTTTAAGTTAATTTTGACTCAAAGCAATCCCGTGTGACAGAGTGGAACTCTCCCAGAGGGTTTTCAGGCTGTGGTCTTTATGGGAGCTGACCACCAGGTCTTTCCTACAGAGCCACTGGGTGATTTGAACTGCCAACCTTTCTGTTAGCAGCCACATGCTTAATGGTTGTGCCACTGTTAGATTCTATTTATCTGCTCTCTGCCTAACTTTCTGACCTCATCTCTGACCACTCTTCCCCAACGGATTCTGTTACACCCAACTGATTTTGTTGTTCTTCTTGCTTTTCTTCACATGCACCAAGTTCTTTCCTGCATCTGAGCCTTGCTCTTGCTGTTGCCTCCATTTGGAAAACTCCTCCTTCAGGACTTTGTAGGACTGCCTCCTTCACATCATGCAAGTCTCTGCTCAATGTCGTCACCTATGACCACTGCCCTTCCCACTCTAGGTCACTACTGATTCTCTGACCCTAAGTTGTTTTCCTGTGTACCATTTTACCTGAAAATCTAGTATTTTATGTTTCTTAATATTATGTTATTATTTGTTAATATAAACTAAGATATATGTAGGGAATTTTCCTTTTTCTTTGCCATGTTCTAGGTGCCTAAACAGTGCCTGGCCACAGTTAAGTGCTCTTCTTGGTGTCTGTATTTTGGAATAATTATCTAATTTGTATTTGGAAAATGAAAAAATGATTTGACAGACCTTGCTTGGGATGTTTTAGGCAGATGTTTTTAGTTCCAAGGATTATTCCATGTTAGTTTTCCTTTGTAGAATCTGAATTGTGCTAAGGTTGTTTTTCAAGAGCTGACATTTGTAGCTACTATAAAAACAGATGGTATGAAAATGTTAATAATCTAAATTAGTATGGTCCCTATGGTCCCCATTTGAACATTGGATGTAGTAAATGGTATCAGCTTGTTAAATGGATTAATGAATATTCAGGAATATTCTGGAAGATTCTTGCCACTTTGGTAAAGGACATTTCATTGGGTACTTTCTCATTTTATTTGCAGTTTCAGTCCTTTGCTCTTCATTAATTAAACAAATTTTATGTATTAACATAACCATTCTGCGAGGAGAAAAAAGTTTGAACAGTGAAATAATTTACATAATTGATAACTATGAAATAAAAATGTTCTTAAAAATAATCTAATATGTAACTTTTCAAAATGGTGCAGAATCTACTCTGCTCAAGTTGAACCATGTCAGCATTAGGAATTTTTCTTTCAGTCACTTTGAACAATAATTAATAATAACTTCAAATGGGGCAGGAGAAAGAAAGAAAAAATTGCCTTCTAGATTAATATTCTTTTGGAGACATATTTCAAAGATGGTAATTTCTTATCATATATAGTTATCCTCTGAAGTCATAATAGTTGAAAAAATATTGATCTGATACATTTTGATACTCAGAAATTACTCAAGACCTAGCTTATCCATCCTTAATTTTAATACTACTTACATGTTTTGTGGCCCTGGTTGTGCAATGGTTAATCACTTAGCTGGTAACCAGAAGGTCAGCACTTAGAACCCACCAGCAGCATCATGGGAAAAAGATGTGGCAATCTGCTTCTGTAAAGACTGTTGTTGTTGTTGTTATGTGCCGTCGAGTTGGACCTGACTCATAGAGACCCCTCTTTGGGTTTCCAAGGCAGTATCACTACGGAAGTAGATTGCCCCATCTTCCTTCCGAGGAGTGACTGGTGGGTTTGAACCGCCAGCCTTCTGCTTAGCAGTCAAGTGCCTTAGGCACTATGCTACCAGAGCTCCTCTGTAAAGATAACAGCCTTGGAAATCCTATGGGAGGAGTTCTACTCTGTCATTTGGGGTCGCTATGAATCGAAATCGACTCCACAACAATAGGTTGGTTTGGTTTTTATTTGCATGTTTAAAATGCCATAACAACAATCTGACCTTGAAATATTCAAAATTTTCCTAGTATATGTCCATTTCTCACGAGATTTTAAAGATTCTATGTTTCCTCTATATACAGGTATCCCTTCATTCATTAAGTTATTGAACATTTATTGAGTCTTTAGGACACTAAAAAAGACTTCAATGGATAACATAGTCTTTGTTGTTAAAATGTGTTGATGTTCTTATAATCAAAATTCACTAGTAAAACATCTAAAGGCAGTGGAGTTTAAGAAATAAAGTCAGATAGTGAAGCTGACAGTTTAAAGGACCGTCTAGAGAGGAACTTAAAACTCTGCCATCTTTGCTTTAGTTCTATTGTAATAAGGATTTTCTATGTGAGTTTTAATGTATATGTTAATGGTACAGAAAAATAACAATGACAACAATTATTTATTGGGCACTAGATACTATGCACTAGTTATCTAATTTATGCTTTACTTGTTTTGACTCTTTTAAAGCTTT
Organism: Orycteropus afer afer; assembly: GCF_000298275.1. NCBI lineage: Eukaryota > Metazoa > Chordata > Mammalia > Tubulidentata > Orycteropodidae > Orycteropus > Orycteropus afer. The sequence goes on from NW_006921589.1 coordinate 22,371,838, forward strand.
GAACATTATAGTGCAATAGGTGTTACTAACCTAATTACAGAAAACTACACGTCAGAGGCTACGAAACTCAGACAAGATTGCACAACTAGTTTTGTTTTTCACCCATTTTAAGTTGCACATTTTTTTCACATTTTAACATATCTGAAATTGAGATTCATCTTAATAATTCATGACATCTTTGGATCACTAGTGCCAGGTAGTAGTGATACATTTGTTATTGTTGTGCCTTTATGGACATCTAAAGAGCCAGTAAAAAAACTTGCAGAATGGGTGCCAGTGTCTAGGGATTAACCTAGCAACAAAATGGCAGTGGTGGGGGCCAGTGGGTGAGATGGCCGGATGGGTTCAGCAGCATCTCTGAAGCAGGGATTGATGGTCGGTTACCAAACCAAACCAAACCAAACCTACTGCCATCAAGTTGGATCCAACTCATACAGACCCCTCCTTGGGTTTCTGAGGTGGTATCACTACAGAAGTAGATTGCCCAACCTTCCTTCCAAGGAGTGGCTGGTGGGTTTGCACCACCAGCCTTCTGGTTAGCAGCCCAATACCTTAGGCACTATGCCATAATTGGCTAATGTAGCACAAATAGCTTTATTTTTCTTATAGACTTACTTAATAAACAATGTATCAGTACTATTCCGATGGCACAGAGGACAATATTGTATAGAAAAACATAGACATTCACAACTCTGAGTTTAAAAATCATTAAGAAAAGTTGAACTCTGCATTGAAGATGTATTAGAAAAACCTTAACCAATTAATTTTGTTTATACATTCCTCCCTCCCACCATTTGGCTGCACAAGAATGGTATATGGCAAAACAAACCAAAAGAAACAAACAAAATACCAAGCCCCCAAAACAAAACACTAAGTCTAATTATGTCTAAAAGTCTTTTTTCCATAAGAATAAAACACAAACCCTAAGTGAAGGATTGTGTCAGACTTGAATTGGAGTGTTCTTCCTTCTTATGTATGGTACATACAAAAATAGCTCATTTATAACGAGTGTCATCTTGGCTTTGATGGACTATGGAGAGTAGTGGAGCTAGAATTAGAAGTCGAGCCTTTCTGACTACGAGTCCACACCACTAACTGGCCTGGCTTTCTACCTCACTGAGACTACACAGTACTGTACTCAGGCAAGAATTTTGGCCTTTGGCCACAGAGTTGGGGCACAGAGTTCCATAGTGTAGACTCCATACCAAATATCCTCTGAGAAGCACTGAAACATGACATCATCCTGCTGTTCCATACCTTTCTTTTCCTCAACCCCAGCATCTGATTTGAGGGTGTGGCTGCTGCTGTGGAGGGAATCTTTCGAGTCTTCATTTTCATCCAGGACCCCAGCAAAGCTGATCTTCCTCTCATATCTGTGCCGGTCCAGCTCAGGATCCAAACGAAGTCTGCAGCTCTCTAGATCCTGAAATGTCAGTGAGGAGCACGTAAATGCTAGCATCTCCCAGCACTGCACTGGTCTGGAGGCAAACCTCCCTCAATTTTGAATTACACCATACAGCAATTAATCAACCAAACTCCTATTTATTTAATGCTAATTTCTGAATTTGTGTGGCCTCTAGAAAATGGAAAAGGGCAGGGAAACACATTCTCTCCTAAAGCCCCCAGAGAGAAGCACGTCCTTGCTGATTCCTTGTTTAGCCCAGTGAGACTCATGTCACACTTTGGACCATGAAAACTGTAAGATAATAAATGTGTGCTGGGATAAGCCACTAAATTTGCGGTAATTTCTACAGCAGAAGTAGAAAATGAATGCGTAGAGGATGTATGAGGTAAGTCTTGAGGATAAAGTTGCTCAGCAAACATTGAGGAGAGGTAGCTCAAGCTTATGAAACCATACATGTGAGGGTCAGACTCAAAATTATGTTTTTGGGGAATTCTCTACTCTCTCTAAAACCAAAAAACCAAGCTCACTGCTGTCGAGTCAGATCTGACTCATAGTGACCCCTCCCTAGGTTTCTGAGGCAGTATCACTATGGAAGTAGATTGCCCAATCTTCCCTCCTTGGAGTGGCTGATAGGTTTGAACCACCAGCCTTCTGGTTAGCAGTCAAAGGCCTTAGGCAGTATGCCACCAGAGCTCCCCTATTCCCCTAAGGAAGACAGATATAAAAGGGGTTCCATCATTATCTTCTGATGGGAGAAGAAGCCCATAAGCTGAAGTAAGCCTTGGAGAGTGTAATTATTTAGTAGGACTTTGGCCTGTGAGGCCTCAAATGGAACATTTGAGCGCTCTTGGGAACTCTGGTGATGTAAGGCCTAAGACATTTGACTTCTAACCAGAAGCCTGGCGATTCAAATCCACCAGCCACTCCTCGGAAGGAAGATTGGGCAATCTACTTCCAAAGAGATACTGCCTTGGAAACCCAAGGAGGAGTTGCTATGAGTTGGAACTGACTCGACATCAGTGACTTTGTTTTTTGGTTTTGTAGAGATTTGCAAATGCTGTTGTTGTTGTTGTTATGTGCCGTCGAGTCAGCCCCAACTCATAGCGACTTCTCCTTGGGTTTCCGAGGCAGTATCACTATGGAGAAGATTGTATTAATTATTAATCTAAGAAGCACTTTTGTTGTTGTTGTTGTTATGTGCCGTCGAGTCAGCCCTGACTCATAGCGACCCCTCCTTGGATTTCCGAGGCAGTATCACTACAGAAGTAGGATTACCCAACCTTTCTTCCGAGGAGTGGCTGGTGGTTTGAACTGCCAGCCTTCTGGTTAGCAGTCAAGTGCCTTAGGCACTATGCTACCAGAGCTCCTTAGAGAACCTAAAAAATGAAAAGGTAGAAATTGCTAACTTTATTCTAATACAATAATTTTTCTAATTAAAACATAATAAGTCCTCAGAATCATGTTTCCAATATCTAGAAACCAAATAGAAAAACCAACAAAAACAAACAAACAATAACAATTTGCACTAAGATTAAAATCTTATGCTTTTAATTGTTCTCAATATAATGAAATTCTACTCTTCATTCTGTTTCTTTTTTCTCTTTGGATTAAGAACAGGGGTTACACTTTGAATCTCAGAAATTTTTTTCATATCTAGGAAAATGAAGTACCTAAATGGAATTTATTTTAACCTTGTCAAAAATATTCTAGGAACATAATTGCTTCCCTGAAATTAGTACCTGTTAGGAAAAAAGTAATCTAATATCTTTCCCATTTTGGCAGCGAAATTTAATTAGAGAAATTTCTTCATTGGAACAAAAAAAATATATAACAATACTCATTCTCAAAAGGTGCTCTGGTGACATAGTGCCTAAGGCATTTGACTGCAAACCAGAGGCTAGCAGTTGAAATCCACCAGCCACTCCTCAGAAGGAAGGTTGGGCAATCTACTTCTGTAGTGATACTCCCTTGGAAACCCAAGGAAGGGTCGCTATTTCTTTTATCTGCTTGTCAAAATTTCAAGTATCTTTCAGAGTTACATTTAAAAGTAACCTCTTCCTGGAGGGTTCCTTAGTTTTTCCAGCACTTTCTTTGGATAGCTATGGCTATTTTGTCTTGGGAGCTCTGGTGGCATAGAGACTAAGGTATTTGACTGCTAACCAGAAGGCTGGCAGTTCAAACCCACCATCTACTCTGCAGAAGGAAGAGAGCCACTCTTATAAATATAAGAGGGAATGCTTCCAGAAATGGTTTTCTATGTGTTCAGTTTCATGTTACAATATATTCATTTCTGCATCGTCCCCTTCACCCCTACAACCATTACATCACCTTGCACATCATCTGCTCCAATAGATACTATAAACTATATCTTGGTATATGTGAATAGTTTTTTGCTTCTTTTTTTTCTTTTTTAACTTCAGGAATATCTGCATTCAGCAGTATATATTTATAACCTGATTTGTTAAGTCCCACTAGTTCAGTTGGTACAGTCTCTAGAATAAGCTTGCACAGAAGCATCCAATAAGCTGCTTTTCCTAATGATTGAATGTAATCACTTAGAGACCTTCCTATGACCTTTCTCTTTTATTATTGTGGACTAATCTATGCATTGGATGGGCCTGATTAGTTTTCATTGCATGTTGCTTAGTCATTAATCTATTGGCTGCACTAAATCAATTGAATTCGACTGAATCAAAGAATTCATTTTACTATGAATTCTTAAACACATAAAATTCTTCCAAAAATATTTCTTTATTGTTCTCAAGTTTGGAAACTATTATTTACAGAAAATGTGAATATCATGCTCTTAAGTGATAAATCTCATAAAAAGTAGTTTGTTTCCTTTTTCAGACATAATTTACTTAGAGTGTTTATAAAAAGAGCAAATAAAAACGTTGACAGAAATTGTTTCATTGAAATGAAAACACACTAGTTAAGTTACATCTAGGGATCTATGTGGGGAAAACTATTAAGTTAGCAAAAATATATTGTTAGCAACTTTTTAATACCTTTTGAAAGAACTTTTCCTTTTATCCTTATTTCCTACCAACCAATGATCTCCTGTGACTTCCTGGCCAGAACTGAGAAGAACTGTGGTTAATATAAATTAACTCTTATTTTAATTAATGCTCTATTTTTCCTAAACTGTATTTATTTTGTTGTTGCTGAGAATATACACAGCAAAACATACAGCCATTCAACATTTTCTGTGTATGTGATTTAGTGACATTGATTATATTCTTCGAGTTATGCAACCATTCTCACCTTCCTTTCCTGAGTTGCTCCTCTCTCATTAACATAAACTCACTGCTCCCTAAGGTTCCTATCTAATTTTCCAAGTTGTTATATATATAGTTTTTAAAGGAGTGTAATGCTCAAGGCAGACTTTTTTTTTTTTTTTTTAACTAGTTAAGATAAACTGTTGTTTGGTTTTAAGATGACTTCAGGGGATATTTTTGGTTTAAGATTTAAAAATTTCTCCAGGACAATAGTTTTAGGGACTCCTTCACCCTTCAAGACTCCAAAAAATTTAGAGTCCATGAGAATTTTAAATTCTGTTCTGCATTTTCCCCCTTTTGATCAGAATTCTTACATGGACTCTTTGATCAAAATGTTTAATAATAATAGAAGAACACCATCCAGTCTTCCTGTTCTCATGGGAAAGAAGACAGTAGTTCATGGAGGCAGTTAGCCACACATTCCATACCTCCTCTTATTCCTGATTCCCCTTCTTCCTCTATTGCTATAGACCAATTGCATCCTAGATGGCTGCTTGCAAGCTCTCAAGACCCTAGGCACTATGCAATGAACTAGGAGGGAGAACAGAAGCACTAAATATGCTCCTGGGCTAATTAATTGGAATGTCCCATGAAACCATGACCTTAAACTTTTACCAAGGAACCAAATCCCAAATCCCAGGGGGTGTTTAGTTGTACATAAACAGCTCTCTCTCTATCTTTTTTTTTTGGTCATTGTAACTACAGCTCTCACATAACTTTTGCCAATTTAACTTTTTACAAGTATAAATTTCTTGACAACAATTACAACAATTGACTGTGTAACTGTAAGCTTAATTAATGTGACTTTTCCCTCACCATTGGAAAAATTAATTAAGGGTAGGGTTGCACAACTGATTATTTTAACTTAATAGTAAGATTCTTTTGTTTTCTTTTCCATGTTTTGGATAGGACTAGGACTTTTTCAAACAAATATTTCACATAGAAATCTCTTCCATTGTGAATATTACCTAAGGCATTACTATCAGAAAAACTTTCATTGGTAGAAACTTTGCATTACTGATTTTCTCCCATCTCCAGGTCCCAGTTTCCAGAATATTTATAGCCCCTAATATGATTATTTACTGCCTTATACCTATATTATTCTGTTTATTAAGGTAACAATATATTTTTACTGTTATTAAAAATGTTATTGAACTAATAAAATATACCAAAGGTCTATAAATACCCTTGCAGCAAGTGCTTTTGTTAAAATTTTAGACTAATTCATTATGCAATATTTATGCTTAGCTTATAGATTCACTATTTAATTTCTCTTAAAAATTTTTCAGGCATTTATAAATTTATGATACTTTTTTTTTTTAATACTATAGAATGTGGCTTGAATTTTCTTTACTAGCAACTACAGTAACATAGGTTAAACATGAAGAAAACCTGCTTTTCCCTTTACTTTGTGAAGGTTGCATCCCAATTCAAAACACAAACCTACGCTGAGTAATGAAATTACTAGTGTAATGAGTAAAAGATTTCCCAGGCCTGGTTAAAGGATATGCAGAGGGGAAAACCTTCCTCCTGGTGACAGAATGACTGCCAACAAGATTCAATTTCTTGGCATTTCCTATTAGTCTGCTAGTTGGTTACACAGTACTTTTTGAAAAGTTCATTCATTTTTTTTTAAATGAAATTACTTACAAGAATAGATATTCAACGATTGCTTTATAGCATTGAAAGAAAAAAAGTAACCAAGGCAAACTTCAAGATTTTTATTCATTTTTGTATCACAGTGGGTCAAAATGGTGATCAGTAAAAGTCTGAAAACTTAAAGGTAAATGGATTTCTGGGCTTTTGGAAGACTTTGGCATAATTAGGATGCTGATAGAGAGAGTGCTGACAGAACTACAGATCAGATGGTTTGTCTTTCTTGAGTTTAAACTTAAAACATAGGTTGAAGTAATGACCTTAGTTTGATTTTGTAGAGTTCCATTAATATGCTAGTGACATATGTTAACACACAATTCAGGAAATTAAAGGCCCAGTTTAATATACAATTAAGTAAAGGCAGTACATGGAATATCCCTTTCAATATTCAAATGGTGCACTTTCACAGCCCAAATGTGGGTATGTTTCTTTTGAAAACATACATTTTGCTGATAAATATTTATAATTTGAAAATATCCATTTTATGTTTTAGGGTATAAGGAAATGAGCTTTCCTGAATATAGGAAATGAAAGGCAGTGGTACTGTTTGGGGATACCAGAACACTGATTGTTTCATACTTTTTAACATGGGATATGATCCTGCTTGTGTTGAGTTTGGTTAGAAAAAAATCAAGAAAGCTGGAGGATTGTAAAATTTGCTTACACAGAAAGATGGAACTTGTTAGTTGTAGGATAGTGGGTATAAGTCTTGTATTTTAAAAAACAAAAACAAAGCCAAAGTTATCTGGTTTCTCAACTCTGACTGAATGCTACCTGTGATGAAAGACCCACTGGCACCTTGGGCCCCTGTTAGGAAACTAAGGGCCAAAGAAAAGTGGCTCTGAAGTTTTCCCTGTACCATAATCTCTGTGTACACACCTGGCTTTTGCACAGTATTTGCATTCTTGGTTAAACAAATCAGCCCTGATGGTACATGAGTTTATGAGTGTGTGTGTGGTCTTCTCTGTCTAGCCATAATCCTCAGAAAATGCTACAGGAATAAAAATAAATATTTAAGGTTGAGAAAAGTATTTTCAGCAGACCTTAAATGAGAACACTCATCAGAAGATACATTTCCATATGGATTCATGAGCAGTTTGCACCCACACACAAATCCACCAGTGATTTCAGAAAACTCTGGCCATAAAATGATTCATAATTTGCAGATAAAGGAAACTACATGTTCCCACTCCTCAGAAGGAAGGTTGGGCAATCTATTTCCGTAGTGATACCGCCTTGGAAACCCAAGGAGGGGTCGCTATCAGTCGGGTCCAACTTGATGGCACATAGCAACAACAACAACACATGTTCCTAGTTATTCCTCCTACAACTGTTACAGTGATCAATCAATCATGCTATCCAGTAGTGCTATTTTTGGTGATTTCTATGCCAAATTTACAGTGATATTTTTTTAATAGAGAAAAGAGAATATATTTTTTTTTATATGAAACTTCCTTGCTTGAATTTTTAAGTTATATGATATATTTGGCAATTGACCATTTGAGGAAATCGTAGATACTAAAACCTAGCCATATGTCTGGCCTCTCCGAGTAACCTGATTCTTAACTCGCATGCTTGACTTACCACCAGAGGCTCGGTGCGTGGTCTGGGCAGGCAAGAAAAGGTCTCTCGCAAGAAGGTGGTAATCTCCAGGAGAAGCTGGCATGCTGCCATCTTCAAGGCAAAGGGGCAGCCACATTTGGAGGGGTTTACGGTACCTACGGAATGAAAGAGTTCTTTCATGAGGAGACAGACCAATGAAAACATAGAAAGGCATGGTTTGATGGACATAGCTACACATGTGTAAAATCAAATTGCATATGAGAACATTATCTGTCCATGTCCAATTCAAGATGCCACAGCCACATTTAGCATAATCGATGCATTATCATACACCCCTCTCTTCCTTACTTTTGCAATTCTATAATCAACATTTCAGTATTGAATTATCAGTCAAATAGAACTAAATCATTCTCCTGAAAGGATCACAGGGTAACAAAACACAGCTACATACACCAGAATGCCTATTAAAGGAAACCGAAACGGGAAGCACTCTTGCAAGAAGATTTTCACATTGCTATTCAATCAGATTTAGACCATGTATAAGGCAGTTGTGGTAGTTAATAATACGTGTCAACTTGACTGGGCCTGGTTTTGAGTGGCTGGGCAAGCTGGTTGTACTTATTCTTCAGGATGAGACTGGCAATGAACTCCATGGTGGAATCTGCTGTGAACAGCTGAGTAGCTGCTCTAGGGATGTGGTCTGCTTCCAGTACATAAAGAGAAGCTTTGGAAATGTCTGCAGCTTTTTGGCACACTTGGACCCTACAGGTAGCCAAGTCAACATTTAGCAGCCTGTCTTGTTTCCTGCTGGGTTGGGGACTGTCTCTGGACTTGAACTAGTGGCCTGCTATGTTGTTTGGTAATATTGGGATTGTGCCTTTTTTACTTGTCAACCTTGGGTTTGCCAGCCTCAGCAGCCAGCAGCTGTCTGGGTTAAGGAAACCCTCCAACTTCAGTGGGCCGGAACCAAGAGGCAGAGCTGAAGCCCAAGGTTGAGGAATTTTCACTCAGCCTCCAGAGCTTGGCACTTTGAACTCAGACTTCTAGCCTCAAAACTGTAAGAGAATAATAAATCCCTGTTCATTAAAGCCATTCTTTTGTGGTATCTTCTGTTAGAGTGGCACCAGGTAATCAAACAGCGACTTTTAAATACCAGGATTAAATTTGAGATGTGTGTTATCACAAATCATGCAGAAATGTATTGAGTAGCCATCAGTTCTCAGAAAAGAAGACCAAAATCATGCAGTGTTCTGCCTTTCATAAAAGGAAGAAAATAGTTTGCACAAAGCAAGTCATTCAGCAATCACAGTATCATTATGTATCCACAGTTCTAAAAATATCTGGAAAGTGTTTTCTGGGTATTAAGCTCTCTTAATTAAATCAACTATAGACCTTATAATGTATATAAAAAGTAGATGGAAATTATGGAGTTTCTGGGGATAACTGGGCTAGCACTTCTCATACAAACTATTATCTTCTCTTCAGAGGTGATATTTAGTGACAGATATTGTCTCTCATTAAGATGGAAGAGACAAACTCTTGTGAACTGGCTTGCACTATAATTATCTTTTAAATGCAACATAAGCTATGCACTGATTCAAAGTGGGACAAAATCAGGTTTACATCAATCTTGTATTCAGTAGAGGCTACATGACTCTAGAAATTTCCTGGATGTGCAACATTAGAGGGAGCTCTGATAGCGTAGTGCCTAAGGCACTTGACTGCTAATCAGAAGGCTGGCGGTTCAAACCCACCAGTCACTCCTTGGAAGGAACATGGGGCAATCTACTTCCGTAGTGATACTGCCTCAGAAACCCAAGGAGTGGTTGCTATGTGTCGGGTCCAACTTGACGGCACATAACAACAACAACAACAAGCAACATTTGGAAAAAATAATTGAACACTAGACATTCAGGAAAACTTCCAGATGTGTCCTTTTACCCTCAAGGATATCATCTAGATTTTCCCCATAAATCCTATAGACTATGCACTGGACTTAGTCTACACTTTCATGACTATTATTGGAATATCACATCATAATGATGAACAGAAATTCTACAAATTCACCAAAAAATTAAAATATCAAGCATAACATTTCAGTAAATGATGTTTATGTAGTCTCATGGAGATCTGAGTTCATTTTGGCCATTTAATGTTGTATCAGTTTCTCTCTGTTCTAAGGGGTCTCTTGGATCCCTTAGGGCAGGGCAGTTTGGGAATGTGTTCTAGTCTTATGGCTGGTGCTCACTAAGTTCTGTGACTGCCAAATCACCTCTAAGTTTCCCTACATGTTGGATGCAATTCCCTGAGCCATTCTAGCATGGTCTAGACTACTGTGAACTTGAGGAAATCTTCTGGGACAACTTATATCATTAGACTAAAGAACTGATGTGAATATTTGGTATTTTATTCACAGCTATGACAAGAAGATTTGTTCTGATTTGATAAGGGCTTAGAAGGGGCACGATGATGAAGATGTTGTTAGGTGCAGTTGAGCTGGCCCTGACTCACAGTGACCCTATGCATAACAGAACAAAATACTGCCAGGTTGTGCGCCATCCTCACAATCCTCGTTACACTTGAGCCAATCATTGCAACCACGGTGTCAATCCATCTTGTTGAGAGTCTTCCCCGTTTTTGCTGACTCTCCACTTTACCAAGTGTGATATCCTTCTCCAGGGAATGGTCCCTTCTAACAACATGACCAAAGTAGGTGAGAAGAGTTCTCGCTATTCTTGCTTTCAAGGAGCATTCCTGCTGCACTTCTTCCAGGGTAGATTTGTTTGTTCTTCTGGCAGGCATCAGCTCCTGGTCTTGTTTTGGCTGAAGATATTGAGCTTCTCCATTGCCTCTTTCCACAGATGTAGTCAATCTGATTCCCGTGTAGTTCAACCATTTATGTTGTTGAAAAAACATAGTTGCAATGAATAAGTCATTGGTCTTGCAAAATTCTATCATGAGATCTCTGGCATCATTTCTATCATTAAGGCCATACTTCCCAACAACTGGTGATTCTTCCTCTCACATTTCAATCACCAGCAATAATCAATACATCTTTATTGCATGCTTGGTCAATTTCAGACCACAGAAGTTGGTAAAAATCTTCAGTGTCCTCATCTTTGGCTTTAGTGGTTGGTGCACAAATTTGAATAATAGTAGTATAAACTGGTCTTCCTTCTAGGCATATAGACATTATCCTATCACTGATGACATTGTACTTCAGGACAGATCTTGAAATAGTCTTTGTGATGCAGTGCCATTCCTCTTCAATTTATCATTCCTGGCATAGTAGATCATGTGATTGTCTGATTCAAAATGGCCAAAACCAGTCCATTTCAGCTCATCAATTCCTAGGATATTGATCATTATGCATTCATTTTCATTTTTGACAATTTCCAATTTTCCTATATTCATACTTTGTACATGCCATGTTCTAATCATAAAGGATATTTGTAGCTGTTTCTTCCCATTTTGAGTTATGTCACATCAGCATATGGAGGTCTTGAAAGCTTTACTCCATCTACATGTTAAGATCGACTCTACTTTGAAGAGGTAGCCCTTCCCTAGTTGTATTTTAAGTGCCTTCTGACCTGAGGGGCTCATCTTCCAGCAATTTATCAGACAGTGCTCCAGGGTTATTCATAAAGTTTTTCGGTAACATATCAGACAGTGTTTCACTGCTATTCATAAGGTTTTCACTAGCCAATTCTTTGAGATGTGGCTGGCCTCTTTCTTTTTCCCAGTGTGTCTTATTCTGGAAGTTCCACTGAAACCTGTCCACCATGGGTGACCTGCTGGTATTTGAAACACTGGTGGCACAGCCTCCAGCCTCACAGCAATAGGCAAGCCACCACAGCATGATAAACTGACAGACGAATGGTAACAATGATGAAAAGAAGGGGCAAAAGTAAAATCCTTTTTTGTGAAAGTGGAGAGAAAGACAGTATACTTTCTTTGATGATTATTTAGTTCTGCCCAGAACTAAATGATAGCCATCTTTTTACATTTTTTGCCTAAAAGAACACTTTAGGCTGGGCATAATGTAACTAAAGATACTCCTAAAAGTTACCAGGGAACCTGAGTTTCAAACCAAGTAGGTCAAGAGGAAGAGAACTCATTTATCTTCCTCATAGGAAGACACAGTTTCCATAACCATAACCATTCTTTAAAGGCAGTGGTACACATACACAGAAACTTGTATGTTACAGAACACACGTATGCACAAAATGGTGTTGGAGAGGAATGTAACAGGAATCTGTCTCTACTCTTCTATGATGTGACTCAATTTTAATTTAATAAATAAATACAATACAGCAGACAGTCACAGTTCTAATACTTCTTAATCTTATAATATTTCAATCTCACATTAGTATAATATGCTCTGGTTAAATAGTTCAACATTTTAGGAATTTAGAAAGTATCTGATGTTCTATTTGATCTGGTGTTTTTTAATTTCAAGAGCAATAACTAAACACAAAACTAATACAACTCTTTGTGGGACAGTAATTTTTCACAGTTAGGGTCTCTCAGATAAAGATCCTCTCAGAGAGGGCTAATAACAACCTTTGTAGCAAGAATGAGACTAAGAAGAAATGGATATTCCACATTACAGTGCATTGCCCCTGCCTACATTCTCCTCTTTCTGGTTCTTCCCCTCTCTTTTTGTAGCTTTATGCACATGCGTTACGTCCATGCACAGGGAAAAGGGGAAAAGGGGAAAAGGCAGTGGGTAGACATGGGAAGGTGGCAAAAATATGAAAAAGGAAAGAGAAATATTAAGTGCTCCTAAAGCAGAGGTTCTTACAAGCAGGGGTTCTTGTAGTAAAGGGAGTCTCCTTACTGTCATCTAAAAAGTCTTCCTCCTCATCCTCCTTTCTCAGTCTTCTCTTGGTCTCCTCATCGTAAATGAGACCCAGCAGGTTGGCTGGGCTCTCACTCTCCCCATGGCACAGCTCATTCAATCGGATGCCAATTGCCTGCCGTGGGGAAGAAAAGAAATGAAACAGCACAAGGTATATCAGGCTCTGAAATAGGCTCTCACATTACAGAGAACACAGTCAACCAACCAATGGGATTTATTCACAGCACAAATCCTCTCCTGTGTGCCACAGTATTGTTCCCACCACTCTTCTCAACATGGAAACCCAGGTGTGGAAGGCTTTCATACTATCTCCAAGATCACTGAGTCTAAAGACTTGAATAAATTAGAATGATACTTTTGTATGTGTGCAAAAAATTTTTAAAAATATTTCCATTTGCTCAAGTCATCTATTTTATAGGTCTGCTATAAGGAAGCATAACAGTTGTTTCTAATGAAGGATTTTGTTGTAGTAAAAAATATGAAGGCATAGTTTCTCGGAGTTCTGGTTATGCTATTTTATGAGGATAGCATTATCATGCTGGATTTGGAGGTTAACAAGGATCTGATACTGAACTTTTACTTATATTTCCAATGGGAGCTTGGGTAGCATAGTGCCTAAGACATTTGACTGCTAACCAGAAGGCTGGCGGTTCAAACCCACTAGCCACTCTTCAGAAGGAAGATTGGGCAATCTACTTCCTTAGTGATACTGACTTGGAAACCCAAGGTGGGGTCTCTATGAGTCAGATCCGACTGGATGGCTGTGAGTTTGGGTTGGTGATGCACTTATTAAAGTCTTTTATAGACTTTATTCCCCTTTTCTTCCTTGGTACTCTATGAATTAGTAAAAAAAAATACTATTTTTTTCTTTTGGTAGAGTGATCAACAATAATATTAGATATATACACCTTTTAATAACAAGAACATGAACAATATTGCTTTTTGCAAGGTTTTCATAGAACCAAAAAACCTTACTATGTGTTCTGACACATCAAGCACTATCTTCTGGTTTACCAAAATGAATTTTCCATGAGAACAGGCAAAAACACTAACTCTATCTAATATCTTTTATGTTCTCACTCTCTATACTACACACCATACACATGAATGGAAGGGACACAGGCTTAGGAAGGTGAACCAGGAGAAGGCTAAAAGGAACACTGTTTGATAGTTTAGTTGTCCTGTGCATGTGTCGTTTTGTTTTGTCCTAAAAGGTCACACTTATAGCCAATTTTCTTTCCTTTCTTCATGTATTATCCACTTCAAATATTTAAAAAAGATATTAAATTCTAATTAAATAAGACATTAAACTCACTAGAGGGAGCTCTGGTAGCATAGTGCCTAAGGCACTTGACTGCTAACCAGAAGGTTGGTGGTTCAAACCCACCAGCCACTCCTCGGAAGGA
>NW_006921589.1:22386106-22439448 GCF_000298275.1 Orycteropus afer afer
ACAAATCAATGTAAAAATATATAGCCAAACCAAACCTCTTTAAATAAAAGCATAAGTCATGTGAATTCTTGAATAACTGGAAGGAAAAAAAAAAAAAAAAAGATATCTTCTTAAACTCTGGACTTAAATGAGGACCTAAAAACCAAAAAAAAAAAAAAAAAAAAAGATATCTTCTTAAACTCTGGACTTAAATGAGGACCTAAAAACCAAGAGAGGAAAATCACTACACATCAATGACAAATCAATGTAAAAATATATAGCCAAACCAAACCAAACTCCTTGCCCTCAATTCTGACTCATAGCAACCCTATAGGACAGAGTAGAACTGCCCCATAGGTTTCCAGGGTTGTAAATCTTTACAGAAGCAGACTGCCTCATCTTTCTCCTGAGCAGTAGCTGGTCGGTGTGAACCACTGAACTGTCAGCAGCTGTGCTTAACCACAGTGCCACCAGGGCTCCACAAAAAGATTCTAAAATTTTAGCTGCTAACCTAAGAAGTTTAAACAAACAAAACAACACAACAAAAATAAAACAACCACCACTACCACCACCAACAACAAATGACATTGTCTTGATGCTACCACTTCAGAGAAGTGATTTTCAGTAAGTCTGGAGTTTGGAGCCAGCAAACTAAATTGTGAGATACAGAAGAAGAAAAATCCTACACAGATCTTCCTAAAATGTTAGAACTAAAGAACTTAAATTAAATCCACCGTTCATAAAGCTTAAAGGGTCAGTAACCTTTTAAACTCCATTTAGTTAGTGTTCTTTCCTTTATTGTGGGAAACCGATGGGATTAGCAACAGTGACCTATTTTTTTTTTTTTTTTTTGAGCTCAAGATGTTTAGAGGTTTAGAGGCTCTTTTTTGTGTGTGGTCTCATAAGTTTTGGGGAAATATCAAGGGGCCCTGGTGGCACATTGGTTAAAGTGCTTGGCTGCTAACTGAGAGGTCAGTAGTTCAAACTGACTAGCTTCTCTGTGGGTGAAAAATGTGTCAGTTTGCTTCCCTAAAGATTACAGCCTTGGAAACACTTTGGGCGACAATTCTACCCTGTCTTGTAGAGTCACTATGAAACAGAATTGACTCAACATCAATGGGTTTGGGTTTTAGTTTGGGGCAATATTAATAGCTCTATGATTGGTGGGAGTATACAGTAAAAAGCAACATGGACACAGCTTCTTTCATACTATTTAAAGAGTATTGGGAAAAGATACCTTAAACAAATGATTTGCACCTGAGGTTCATCTTCAAACTGAATATTTTGATAATGTAAAATATGGAGCCTTAACCTAGTCTAGGAGGGCAGTTCTACTCCCACATCACACTAGTCAGGTAGCAGGCACTTTTGGTTCTAGCTTTGGAAAAATTTTTAGTCACTGTCTGTCATATTGATTGAATCATAGCCATTGAGATAAAGATTTCTGAGCTTCAAAAAAGCCTAAAAACAAACAATTGATGATAGTGATACATCATATAGAACACAGAAAAACCTCAAATCTCAAGTAAGTTTCTCAAAATTTCATTACTTCAAGAAGGATCATTGAAATTGAAATATGGTCAGTTACTGGCGAAAAGAAAAAGGAAATTCTTCCCCTTCCCATCTCAGAAAAAATTCTGGCCTCCTAAGCAAGGTCAGGGAAAATGTTTTCATCACCTAATCATTGACACGGGAGCTCTGGTAGCATAGTGGCTAAGACACTTGCCTGCTAACCAGACGGCTGGCGGTTCAAACCCACCAGCCACTCCTCGGAAGGAAGGTTGGGCAATCCTACTTCCGTAGTGATAACTGCCTCGGAAACTCAAGGAGGGGTCGCTATGAGTCAGGGCCGACTCGACGGCACATAACAACAACAACAACAAATCATTGACACAAAAACAGAAAACCAAACCCACTGTCATCGAGTTGATTCTGACTCATAGCAACCCTCATTGGGTTTCTGAAGTAGTAAATCTTTACGGAAGTAGATTTCCTAGTCTTCCTTCCTTCTCCATAGCAGTAAAATGCCTTAGGCACTGTGCCACTAGAACTCCTTAATCACTGGCAGAATGGCTCTTAGTCTGCAGGCCTGGGACCCTCAAGGTCCTCCAGACTCAAGATAGGGGCTCTGTGAATTATTTGTAATGCTCCCTGCCCTGCAAATGTCAAGTGTACTTACCTCATCCACTGTGCCCACCCAGCCCCTGTGCTGGAAACCCACAGACCTGCAGTGCCTCCCATCCCCCTCATCCATCCTCTTTCAACATATGATCATGGGCCAGTGGCACTCACTACTACCCCATCCCCTGAGCAGGGGACTCATGGACCTATGATGCCTGATCACAGACCTACAGTGCTCACTGCCCCACCAGTCACAGGCCCCAGGAGCCCATGAACCACAGCCACCCACTCCTATGCCCAGCCACCTGTCCTGGGAGTCCACAGAGCAGTGGCACCTCCTTCTCCCTTCAGCCACCTGTGCCAGGGACCCGAGGATTATTGCCACACTTTCCCCTGCATCACCTCTAGTGAATAGGGGTATTCCCTCCCAGTGGGCATGTGTGGACTGGCAGCATCCCTCCTGCTTTGCCTCCTGCACCATCCCCCACCCCCCTCCCACACTGAGAGACTTGCGCCTGCTTCAACCACCCTGTGCAGCCCTACCTACTCAAGACTGTTGGTGAAATTTCATACCACCCACTTGGTGACCAATAGCCCAGGTACCCTCACTCTGACCACCTAACAACCAGAAGTGTGCACACACAACATACAACACAAGGACCAGTGAGAACACTCCCTGCACCCATGTCCAGGTAAACACCTGGGCAGACACATCACATCACCAGAAATGCCAGGTACATCCTCAGTCATCCTGCAAGACCAGTGAACAGATAGCCATGCTCACATATCCAGCCACTACTCCAAATACCCGGAGACAAGTGGTGAGAGCTCCTTCACTTAAAGTGGTGTGTTGAAGTCTCCTACTATTATTCTGAAACTATCTATTTCTATTTTCAATGCTATTAAAGTTTGTTTCATATATTTTGGATTCTTGTCATAGGGTGCATAAACATTTATGATGCCTATGTCCTTTTGTTGCTTTGACTCTTTAATCATTATATAACATCCTTCTTATCTTTTACAGTGGATTATTCTTAAGGTCTATTTGATCAGAGATTGATGTTGCCACTCCTGCTCTTTTTTGGATATTGCTTGCTTGATATAATTGGTCCCACTCTTGGAGTTTTAGTTTATTTACGTCTTTGTGTCTCTTTTAGACAGCATATCGATGAATAATTTTTTGTATTCATTCTGTTACTGTCTCTTTATTAATGTATTTAAGCCATTTACATTCATTGTGATTGTTAAAAGGGATGAGTTTACTACAGTCATTTTGTTGTGTTTTTTGGAGGTTTTTTTTTAGCTTTTTTTGGTTGTTAATGGTTTATTTATTCCACTAATTTGTTGTGCTGAATTTTTGTTTGTTTGTGGATTTTCTTTTAGTTTATTTTATTGTGGTGGATTTATTGAGTCTTTATATTTTTCTTTTTTTTATTTTAAGTTTATTAACTTTCTTTGTGTTTACCTTGAAATTTACCTTTGTCTTCCTAAGTTTAAAGTAGTATCTCCTTGACCTCCTCTCCATATGAAAGTTCTATAATTCCACCATTTATGCCTTTTTGTTTTGACATTATCGTCATTTACAGGTTGACATTTCTGTTTTCTGATTTCAGTCTTTTAGCTTTGTTTTATTTTTGAGAATTCTTTATCTAGGTTGGTGTCTGCCTGATGTTGTCCTGTGTCCTAATCTCAGGTTGCTGTCTGATGTTGGTTCTCTGCCTGAAAGATGCCCTTTAATATTTCTTCTAAGGTTTATCTCATTCTTACAAATTCCCTTGATTTCTTTTTTTCTGGAAATGTCCTAATTTTACCATCATATTTGAGAGACAATTTTGCTGTTTATATAATTCTTAGTTGACATTTTTTTTCATCCAAAGTTGAATATATATCGTCCCATTGCCTTCTTGCCTGTATGATTTCTGCTGAGAAATCAGAGCTTAGTCTTATTGGTTCTCCTTTGTAGGTGACTTTTTTATTTTCATGAACTTCTCTCAGAATTGTTTTTCTACAGTTTTGCCAAGTTTGGTTATTATGTCTTGGGGACTTTCTTTTGTTTTCTATCCCATATGAGGTTCATTTAGCTTCTTAGATAGATGTCTTCTCATCTTTCATGATATCAGGGTCATTTTCTGCCAGCAACTCTTCAGTAATTACCTCTGTGTTTTGTTTTGTTTTGTTTTTGCCTCCTGTTTTGTAATTCAAATCACATGTATTTTTCCCTCTTAGTTGTGTTTAGTGTAATTCTTAGTCTTTCTTCATTCATTTTTCTGATTTTTCCTCAAATAAATGGGTGTCAAGGGATTTGTCCTCTATTTTACTTATTCTATCTTCCGTTGATTCAATTCTGCATGTATGTCCTTCTATTCAGTTGTCTATTTCTGAAATTTTATTGTTAATCTCCTGGATTTCTAGCTCTGTTTTTGTGTGGTTTCTAATTGCCTACTTATTTTGTTATTTTGTTCTTATATTGTTTTGCTGAATTCTTCTATTGCTTTGTCTGTGTTGTCCTTGACATTGTCTGTATTTTCCTTGATCTCTTGGGGAACCCTATCTAGTAAAAAAAAAGTCACCTACAAAACCAATAAGACTACTTTCATAGGAGAAATGTCAACCTGTAAATGACGATAATGTCAAAACAAAAAGGCATAAATGTGGAGTTATAGAACTTTCATATGGAGAGGTCAAGGAGATACTACTTTAAACTTAGGAAGACAAAGATAAATTTCAAGGTAAACACAAAGAAAGTTAATAAACTTAAAATAAAAAAAAAGAAAAATATAAAGACTCAATAAATCCACCACAATAAAATAAACTAAAAGAAAATCCACAAACAAACAAAAATTCAGCACAACAAATTAGTGGAATAAATAAACCATTAACAACCAAAAAAAGCTAAAAAAAAACCTCCAAAAAACACAACAAAATGACTGTAGTAAACTCATCCCTTTTAACAATCACAATGAATGTAAATGGCTTAAATACATTAATAAAGAGACAGTAACAGAATGAATACAAAAAATTATTCATCGATATGCTGTCTAAAAGAGACACAAAGACGTAAATAAACTAAAACTCCAAGAGTGGGACCAATTATATCAAGCAAGCAATATCCAAAAAAGAGCAGGAGTGGCAACATCAATCTCTGATCAAATAGACCTTAAGAATAATCCACTGTAAAAGATAAGAAGGATGTTATATAATGATTAAAGAGTCAAAGCAACAAAAGGACATAGGCATCATAAATGTTTATGCACCCTATGACAAGAATCCAAAATATATGAAACAAACTTTAATAGCATTGAAAATAGAAATAGATAGTTTCAGAATAATAGTAGGAGACTTCAACACACCACTTTAAGTGAAGGACAGAACAACTAGAAAGAACTCAACAAAGATAAAGATTTAAATGCCACAATCAACCAACTCAACCTTATAGACATACACACAGAACACTCCACCCAACAGCAGCAAAGTATACATTCTAATGCACATGGATCATTCTCCAGAATAGACCACATTTTAGGGCACAAAGCAAGCCTCAATAAAATCCCAAACATTGAAATAATACAAAGCATATTCTTTGATCACAATGTTATAAATGTAAAAATCAGCAATAGGAAGAGCAAAGAAAAAACTCAAATACATGGAAACAGAATAACACTTTCCTTAAAAAACTACTGGGTAATAAAAGAAATAAAAGATGAAATAATAATAATAATAAAAATCATAGACCCAAACAAGAATGAAAACATGTCTTATCAAAACCTTTGGGACACAGCAAAAGCAGTGTTCAGAGGTGAATTTATAGAAATAAAGGAACCCACCAAAAAGAAGAAAGAGACAAAATAAAAATGTTAAACCTACAATTCAAGCAACTAGAAAAAAAGCAACAAAAGAAGCCAATGGTCACCAGAAGAAGGGAAATAATAAAGATCACAGGAGAAATAAATGAAACAAACAGAAAAACAATAGAAAAAATCAACAAGATCAGAAGTTGGTTCTTTGAAAGGATCAATAAAATGGACAAATCATTGTCAAACTGACCAAAGAAAGCGGAGAAGAAGCCAATAAGCCAAATAAGAAATGGAATGGGTGACATCACAACAGAACCAACTGAAATAAAAAGTTCATAACAGAATATTATCAAAAATTATATTCCAACAAACTTGCAAATCTACAGGAAATAGATAAATTTCTAGAAATTTCTACCTACCCTAACATAAAGTGAGATGAGAAAGCTGAACAGATCCATAACAAAAGAAGAGATTGAAGTGGTAAAAACAAAACAGAAAAAATTCCCAACACCACCAAAAAAGACCTAGCTGAGACAGCTTCACTGGAGTAGTCTACAAAACATTCAGAGAAAATCTCTCACCAATATTCCACAGACAAAGAAGAAATTCATTCTATGAAACCAGTATAATTCTAATGCCAAAAGCAGGCAAAGACACCATAAAAAAAGAAAATTACCGATCAATATTATTCATGAATATAAACACAAAAATTCTCAACAAAATTTAGCCAATACAATTCAACAACATATTAAAAAACTTAATACATCATGGTCAAGTGTTATTCATACCATGTACACAAGGATGTTCAACATTAGAAAGCCAGTCAGGTGCAGAAGAGTATAAAACAAAAATAAAAGAATTACATAATCATCTCAATCGATGCACAATAGGCAATTGATAAAGTCCAACATCCATTCCTGATCAAAACTCTCAGAAAAATAGGAATAGAAGGGAAATTTCTCAACATTAGAAAGGGCATTTATACAAAATGAACAGCCAATCTTATATGCAATGGAGAGAAAATGAAAAGCATTTCCCTTGAGAATGGGAACCAGACAAGGATGTCCTTTATCAGCACTCTTATTCAACATTGTACTAGTAGTCCTAGCTAGACTAATAAGCAAGAAAAGGAAATAAAGGACTTTCAAACTGGTAAGGAAGAAGTAAACTACCTGTATTTACAGATGATATGATCCTATATATAGAAAATATGAAAGATTCAATAAGAAAGCTACTGGAACTAATAGAAGGATTGAGCAAAATAGCATTATATAAGATCCACATACAAAAATCAACTGGGTTCCTCTATACCAACAAAGAGAACTTTGGAGAGGAAATCGGGAAAATAATACCATTAACAATAGCCCCCTAAAATATAAAATATATCAGAATAAAAATAACCAGGGATGTAAAACACCTATACAAAGAAAGCTGCAAAATACTACTACAAGAAACCTACAAACAACAACAACAACAACAACAAAGATTAACAATCCAATTAAGAAATGGGTAGAAGACATGAATGGACACCTCACCAAAGAGGATATTCAGGGGTCCAGCAAATACATGAAGAAATGCTCATGTCATTAGCCATCAGAGAGGTGCAAATTAAAACAACAATGAGATACCATCTCACCCCAGCACTAATGGCAAAGTTCAACAAGACAGAAAATAACAATTGCTGGTGAGGATGTGGAAAGATTGGGACTTTCATACACTGTTGGTGGGACTGTAAAATGATACAACCACTATGGAAAACAGTATGGCAATTCCCTAAAAAGCTGAAATTAGAAATACCATTTGACCCTGCAATCCCATTACTAGGTATATATGCTAAAGAAGCGGGAGCCAGGACAAGAACATATATATGCACACCCATGTTCATCATACACTATTTGCAATAACGAAAAGGTGGAAACAACCTACATGCACATCAACAGAAGACTGGATAACCAAACTGTAATACATACACCCAATGGAATACTATGCAACCCTGAAGAATAATGTAGAATCTGCAAAACACCACATAACATGGATGAACTTCGAGGACATTATGCTGAGTGAAAGAAGTCAATCCCAGATGGACCAATAATATTATTAGTTCATTACTGTAAAAAGTCAAGGAAAGGTTTAAGGGAACTTTCTTTGTTGGTTACCAGGGGTGGGAGGGAAGGTGTGATAGTTGGAGCTCTGTGTCAACTTGGCTGGACCACAATTCTGTGTGGTTTAAGCAGTTGTGATGTGGTTATTCCCATGATGGGATCAGATGAATATGTTTTGAGCAGCCAATCCATTGAAAGGGAGTTTCCCTAGGGGTGTGGCCTGCTTCCAGTATATTTATGGACATCCTGGGAAAAGAGACACTCTTCTGTGGGTCAGGATTCACAGTGCTGCCTACAACTGTCCATGAGCAAACAATCCACCATTCGGCCTGGAGATCTTGGATTTGTCATTCGTTGGAGTCAACAGCCAGTATATTGCCTGCCAACCTTGAGCTCCTCAGCCCCTGCAGCTGTGAGAGTCGGGAAGAGCCTCCAGTTTGACATTTGATCCAAGAACTTTGGACTTGCCAGCTTCTATAAGTGGGTGGGCCATTTTCCTAAGATAAATTTCTCTTTCTCTCTCTCTATAAGCTTTACTGGTTTTGTTTCTCTAGAGAACCCAGTCTAATACAGAGGGGAGGAAACACTGCAAAAAAAAAAATAAATAAATAAAAAAAAATAATAATAAATAAAAAACAAATAAATAATGCATTGACCCATCTTCACTGCACATAAATTATATTTCAATAAAATGCTTTTTTTTTTAAAAAAAAAGACTATTCTGGGCACTACTCAGATAATTATTGCTAACTTTCTTTATTGCCTGCTGTTTTCCATGCCTGGTCCTAGGCATTTCTGACACAGTTAACTCATTTAATTCTCACAGTAGCTTTGAGAGGAAACTGAAGCATAGATAGATTAAGCAACTTGCTCATAGCAATTAGGCTAGTTAAGGAGCAGAGTCAGAATTTGAACCCAAGCACTACTTCCAGAGGTTAGGCTGTAACCACCAAGCAATATTATCTCAATGTAGAAAATGCAGGATTGAAAAAAAGAAAGAAAGAAAGAAACCTACAAAAATGGAAAAATGTACCATATTCACAGATAGGAAGACTTAACATTGTGAAAATGCCAATACTATCCAAAGCTATTTATAGATATAATGCACTGCCAATTTAAATTCCAACATCATTCTTTAATAAGATGGAAAACTTAATCACCAACTTTATGTGAAAAGGAAAGAAACCCTGGATAAGGAAGGCTTATTGAAGAATAGGAATAAACTAGGCAGCCTCACACTGCCATGATAATCAAAGCAACCAGTTACTGCTACAGTGACAGACACATAGGCCAAAGGAATAGAATTGAGAATCCAGATGTAAATGGACACCTATGGACAGCTGATCTTCAACTTTTGTTTTTAATTAAAACAAAAGAGTACTGCCCAGAATAGTCTTTTTTTTTTTTTAAGCACTTTATTGAAATATAATTTATGTGCAGTGAAACACACAAAACTAAAGTGACATGGGTCAATGCATTATTTATTTATTTATTTATTTATTTAGTGTTTCCTCCCCTTCTATGTTAGACTGGGTTCTCTAGAGAAACAAAACCAGTAAAGCTTATATATATAGAGAAAGAGAAATTTATCTTATAATTTTTCCATTAAATGGGGAAAGAGATGGTCTCTTTAACAAATGATCCTGGCAAAACTGGATGTCTATTTGTAGAAAAATGAAACAGGACCCAGACCTCACACCTGAGGGGTGTGATGGCCCTAATGTAAGGCACAAATAGAATATAAAGCAAAATGAAAAATGTACAAGCAGATGATGAACTAGATAAATGGGACCTCCTAAAAATGAAATACTTATGCTCATCAAGATTTCTCCAAAAGAATAAAAAGAGAAGCTACAGACTGGGGGAAAAAATTGGCTATGACATATCTAACAAGGGTCTGATCTCTACAATTAATAGAAAACTTCAACACCCCAACAACAAAAAGACAAAAAATCTAATTAAAAAATTGGTAAAGGATATGGACAGACACTTCACCAAAGAAGGCATTCAGGCAGTTAACAAACATATAAAGAAATCCTTGCTTTCATTAGCAATTAAAAAAAAAAAAAACCTCTCCTATTGAGTCAATTCTGACTCTTAACGGCCCCCATTGGGTTTCTAAGCCTGTAAATCTTTATAGAAATTGACCACCTCATCTTCCTTCCATGGAACAGCTGGTGGATTTGAACTGCCAACCTTCTGGTTAGCAATTAAATGCCTTACCCACTATACCACCAGAGCTTCTTATCATTAACAATTAGAGAGATACAAATCAAAACTACAATGAGATACCATCGCACTCTGACAATAATGGCATTAATCAAAAAAGAAAAAACAGAAAGTAACAAATGTTGGCAAGGTTGTGAGGACATTGATACTCTTATACATTGCTGATGAGATGGAAAATGGTACAACCACTGTGGAAAATGGTACAGCACTTCCTTGAAAAGCTAGAAATACCATATGATTCAGCAATCCCACTCTTAGGTGTATACCCTAAAGCAATAAAAGCCATGACATGAATAGACATATGCACACCCACATTCAGTGCAGCATTATTCACAATAGCAAAAAGATGGAAAAAACCTAAGTGCTCATCAAGAGATGAATGGATAAACAAACTGTGGTACATACACACAATGGAAAGAATAACAATGAATCTGTGAAATGTCTGATGACATGGATGAACCTTGAGGACCTTATGTTGAGTGAAATAAGTCAATCACTAAAGGACAAATAATGTATGAGATCACTGTTACAAAAAAAGTTCTATACAAAGAAAAAAAATTCTTTAATGGTTATCAGCGGTGGGAGGAGGACAGAGGGAAAGTTACTAACTAGATAGAAGACGTGTTAACAATGGTGAAAGGAAAGGCAATACACAATATGGGAAGAAGCACAACATGCTCAAAGCAGAGGAAGACACTGAGAATAAAGAGCAACTACAGTAATTACTGTAACACACAAAATCCTATAACCATAATATTAACAAAAAAAATTATGAATGGATACATAGGTAGACAGGTATGATAAACAGAGGTGGGACAGTGTAAGTGAGCACACTCATATGCAGATACAGGTTTGCTTGTGAACATGTCTACATACATAATTGTAGGTGCTGTGTGTGTATTAATACAAGAGAGTACACAAAGGGCATAGTCATGGATACTTATCAGACATAACTGAACACCTCTTGGGATGTAGTTCCTAGGCTCCAAGGTGAAGGACCATAGATTTGGGTAACACCTACACCAACTGGCACAACATAGCTTATAAAGACAGTGTTCTGCATCCTTCTTTGGTGAGTAGTGTCTAGGGTCTTAAAAGTTTGTGAGTGGCCATCTAAGACACAATTATTAGTCTCTTCCCATCTGGAGCAAAGGAGAGTGAAGAAAACCAAAGACGCGAGGAGTAACTAGTCCAAAGGACTAATGGACCACATGGACCACAGCTCCATTACCTGAGACCGGAAGAACTAGATGGTGCCTGGCTACTGCCACTCTGACTGGGATCACAAGAGAGGATCCTGGTCAGAGTGGAAGAAAAATGTAGAAGAAAAAATCAAATGCACAAAAAAGACTTCACTTACTGGCCTGACAGAGACTGGAGGAACCCCTGAGACTATGGCTCTAAGATACCTTTATGAGCTGGGCCATTCCTGGAGACAACTTTTCAGCTAAACAGTAGACAGACTCATAAAATAAACAGTAACACCAGAAAGGAATATACTCCTATATATTCCTAGTCCACTTCAAATCCAATGTAGGGCGGCACTGAGTCAAAAATCTGTGTACCTGTCCTTGGGGAGTGTGTGTGACAGGCTAGACTTTCTCGTCACTATCCTGAGCCTTACTCTCTTGTGTTTTAAAGTTGCAAGTGTTTGAACAATATTTTTTAAAAGACTCTGTTTTTTTTCCGCATGATTTTTTCTTCAGTTGCACAGGCAGGTATAGCTAGAGAATGAGGACAATCACCAGAGGTTTATAAAGGATACACACCTAATGTAGTTCTCATTATCTGCATCCATCTCTAATTTAACACTCAATTGTGACTCATTTGTGAGTCATGTCATGCACAAGAAATTATCCAGGGCCCTGATATTCCTTCAGAAGAGGAGACATGATATACATTAATAAGCATAAGTGTGCAAGAATGTAGCTAGCCTTCTTAACTTTTTCAAAACTTACAGAAATATTATAAGTGCTTGTGCTTTGACATATATGAAGGAGCTCTGATGGCATAGTGGATAAGGCATCTGGCTGCTAACCGGAAGGTCAGAGGCTCAAACCTACCAGCGGCTCCACAGAAGGAAGATAGGGTGATCTACTTCTGTAAATATTTACAGCCTGGAAGACCCATTAGGGAGTCGCTATGAGTTGGCAAGGAGCTCTGGTAGCATAGTGGCTAAGGCACTTGACTGCTAATCAGAAGGCTGGCGGTTCAAACCCAGCAGCCACTCCTCGGAAGGAAGATGGGGCAATCTACTTCCGTAGTGATACTGCCTCGGAAACCCAAGAAGGGGTTGCTATGAGTTGGGACTGACTCGATGGCACATAACAACAACAACAACAACAAATGAATTGGAAATGACTTGATGGCAGTGATTTAGTGAGTTTACATATATGATTCATTTTACCATGTTATCTCCACTTCTTATATTGGTTTTTAATCATGTCAGAGTTTCAGGGCTCCAATCCCTTTGAAAGAAGAAAGGTTCCAATATAAAGGAATATTCTCTCTGCTTTCAATCAGGCATGTATTACAGAGGAAGGAATATCAAATACTGTCATTCTGAGAAATGTATGAAGGTCTCTGGGTGAGGTAACCAGTTTGTGCTTCAGTAAATGAGAGGTTGGCGGTTTGAGTCTAACCAGTAGGATCTCAGAATAAAGACCTGATGATAAACTGTAAGATTATACCCACTGACAACCCTGCGGAGCTCAGATACTCTCTGATGCATACGAGGTCCGAATTGACTCAACAACAATGGGTTTATTTCATTATCACACAGCAGAAAAATTATGGGAGCTCTGTAAGTGGGCCAAGGACAAGCTTCATACAGAGAAAATAACATATTTATCTTCCTAGAGTAACAGTAAGGCATTAGAGCAGTAATCAACACCATTATTTTGAACAACATTTGGGACAGGCTGGAACACTGGTGACAGAAGCCAAGAAAGGTTAAAGAATGATTTTGGTACGGGGAAGAAAATAACAGTCTTCCAGATAATCGGAGCACTGTGGCAAAGGTATAATGTTTACCCAGAAGTGTATAATTCTTTCTGCCTTTGCTGTAAAAAAGAAAAAGATAAAGGTTTACTTAGAATTTAGTTTTGTGGGAACAATAGTCTTAGGTAGTCCATGAGTATATCCTGCTTCCTCTTAAATATAAGTGGTAAAAATCCAACAATGGCTGCAAACTCCCCCAATAAGGTGCAATCAAATAACACGGAGATCTGATGTATCAAGGGCCTTAGGACTGGGTTTAATGATTTCCATTCATTTATATAACATTTTAACTTTTTAGATGTTCATATCATACACCATGTTAATTTTAATGTTTATATTGATGTTATGTGCCATCGAGTCAGACCCGACTCATAGCGACCCCTTCTTGGGTTTCCGAGGCGGTAACACTACAGAAGTAGATTGTCCAACCTTCCTTCTGAGGAGTGGCTGATGGGTTTGAACTGCCAGCCTTCTGGTTAGCAGTCAAGTGCCTTAGGCATTAAGCTACCAGAGTTCCTTTCAATTGTTTATAGCAGAACAAAAAGTTATCTTTTTATGAATAGCTTCTCTGTTTACTTGGACATTCTATGACTAAGTAAATGGAGATATGAGGAATTTATGTAGTGTGCACAAAGCCATGCAGTATCAAGTAATTCAATACCATATATCTATATAGCATGTCATTTCCAAAGACTTTCAAGTACATCAATAAAAAACAAAAATGTGATTAGGAATCTAGAAAAAAAATCAGGTCCTGTAAAAATATAAATTAGAATAGAAAGCCAAAACAAGGATTAAAGTATTTAACAATTATAACAATGATTTTCATAAAGATGTTTCTTGATCAACACAGGAATTGAAAACATAGATTTGGACTCCAACCTGGAAGATGGAATCTTACTTCCTCTAATTTCTATGTTTACAAGCTTTGATGGGTTGCTTGACCTATATAAACTTCAGTTTTCTTAACTGTAGAGATAAGAATGTTTAACCACACAGATTTATTGGGAGGATTAAATGAGTTAAGTATTTTTTTTTCTCCTAAAGTGTTTAGTTCAATGTCTGGTGCATACAGACACTCAATAAATGATTCCACAAACAAACAAAAACAAATAAGCAACTTCTTCAATTCATGCATGTGTCTCTGTTTTTAAAGAAGAAAATCGAAAGCTCACGTCTCCCCACTGGTAGAAGAGTTTGGCTGCATTCCACTGCAACTTCTGGTTCCGCTTGTTGCCCACGATGGGAGACCGTCCCCGGGAGAGGCCTTTCTTGGTGATGTTTACATGATGCCCTTTCATCCACTCTGGCCAGTTGCCACGGTTGCAGCGGTGAACAAAACGGGCACATTCCAGGAACAGGGCTGCTCTAGCCACCACAGGGGCTTCCTGAGTAGGATTGTTAAAGTAAGAATAATGTGGGTTTAATGAACAGTAACTTTAAATTGGCCTTAAAGGGAATTCCTGTCCACTTTTGGTTTATTTAAGTCTCCATGTCCTGATTTAATTTGGCTGTATTTCCCAAGATGTTGTCAGCATGGCTAACACAATGGTGGGAAAGCTGACAGAATCAACTCACTAAGGTAAATTTGGATATTGAAGATTTAAGCATTTTAAGTAGGTTTTTGTTTTGTTTTCTCCTTCTCAGCAATAACAAATAATGCCATACCCACTTCTTTGTATATTTAAGGAGCAATTGGGTTTTGAGTATGAGGGGGAAATGGCTTTTGATATTAAGGTGTTATTATTTTTTTCAATAGAGATTTTTTTAAAACAAAATTTCAATGAAGCAAACAAGTATTCAATTTTGGGACTAGTCTTATTTTAAACAACAAGATAGGCAGTGATACCCTCATGAGCAATATAGTCCAATATTCATGACCATGCATACGCTTCAAGGAGATACAATTGCTCATCCATACTTTGTCTAAGAAGATAAATTAGTGCTTACTCGATTTTGCTGAGATAGTCTTTCTTTGTACTTTGTCATGAATAACAGACCAAATTCTAAAATGAAGAAGTATGGTTTCAATTGAAATTATTTGACTAAGAGGAAATTATTTAATTGATATGTGAGAACAGCATTTCTTCAGGGGGGAAAAGATAGCTTCATTTTGTCATCCAAAGATGTGCTTGAAAAACTAACAGACATAGCAGTTTTTTCAGTGTTATCTAGAGCCTGATAAAGATCATATGCTCCCCTGAACTCTTTTAAGCAAAAAAAAAAAAAAAAGAAAGAAAAAGAAAAAGGGTGGTGGTGATGGTGGTGGTGGAGTGGATTGGGAAGGAAGAGTGTAAAGTTTTTGACAGGTCAGGTCAAAAGAAAAATATATACCAAGTACTGATGTATATTTTGACTAGTGCTAGTTTCTAAAAAGTATATCACAATATTATTCATCACTTTAGTGTTGGTTATTTGATAACAGTAGATTACTTAATAAACACAAGTTTTCAAATTGAAATGATTTTTCATCATTTTAAACAATGGCACTCTTAATAATTCATTGATCCAAAATGTTATAATAGAGGCTAATAGATGTTGAGTATCAATAATGTGCCAGTTAACTTTTATGGATTACAGTCCTTTATTCTAATAATAACTGTGTGATCCTCATTTTAAGATTAAAAAAAATGATGTATAATTTATCCACTATCATATAGGTAGGAAGCTGTGGATATAGGATTCAACTCCAGTTCTCTCTGATGCCCAAACATGTGCTAGTTTCTCTTTGGTATGTCTATTGCCTTAGTTTTTATTCATATAAATCTTCCTAAAAGATGATTTCTAGAATGCAGGTTGTTAAATGAACTATTTAAAATGGAACATTATTCTTATGTAATATTATTTTCTAAAAGACAAATATATGATCACACATCAATTTCCTGTTTAAAAATCTACTAGCAGCTCCAGCCACTTAAATCATATAATGAATAAAGATACCTAATGCTTGTAATCCAGTTCCTCTCCCTTTCTATCCATATCTCAAGTGCTCTGTGATCCAATTAACATCAAACTAGTTAGTCTTCCAAATACTACATGCTTTTCATATCTCAGTACCTTTGCATATATTATTTCCCTGGCTTATAGAGCCTTTTAACTCCTTTTCCATCTGGTAAATTCCTACTCAACCTTTAAGAGTCAGTCTTCCTCTGGGAAGCTTTCCTTAGTCCCTTCCTCTTTCAAGCAGAGCTGATTGCTTCGTACTGTTGAATGCCACAGTATCTCATACACACCGGGTGATTTGAGTAAGTCTGCCTATTAAGCATTTCCTCACCATCTATTCTTACATGTAGCCATTGTGAAACACTACAAGAAGATTTATGTAGGGACTTAATTTTACCAACCATATTATGCATTTTCACAACATGCAAATTTAACCAAAATGAAAAGGCAGGATACAAGATGAATGTTAATGGTGATAATCTATCATTAACACAAGATGAACCCCAAGGATGAGAATCCATCTTCAACTGCAGGGGTGCTGATACTTGGAAGCAGGTCACAGGGATAGGATTGAAAATGGCCAGATGACTTTCTGCATGAAGTCCATCAATATTGTAGTACCATAATATACAGGCTAAATGTCTATACTCTTTCTTGTATTAAATCTTTATTTTACTAAACATCTCAGATATGCTAATCCGTGTCTGGAAAAGACTAGAACATCTGTCCCTAAAAAAAAAAAAAAAAAAAAAAATGCAGTTTGTAGGCAAATGATGCAAATATATTCTTAGGCTGTCACATTGTGAAACATTCCCAATATACAAAAACCAAACCCACTGCTATTAAGTTGATTCTGACTCATAGCAACCCCTATGGGGTTCCTGAGGTGGTAAATCTTTATGGAAGTAGATTGCCCACTCTTCCTTCCATGGTGGGTTTGAACCGCCAACCTTCTGGTTAGCAGTCAAATGCCTTAGGCACTACTATGCCACCAGAGCTCCTTATATATAAAGCTACCAATGAAAAGCAATGTGGATTTAATGCTTAATAACAGAACACAGAAACAACACTACTAGAATAGAATTATGTTGTGAATCCAACTTAAGCTAACCCAAATGAATGGAGTGGAGAGTGTTTTTCTTTCCCATAGATATTAGATAGCACATGAGAGGAGTAACAATGGAGGAATGAATAGTCCAAGTTGTGGTATATGAGATTTCCTAGGTATATTGGCTTGCCTTAAAAAGATACTGATTAAAAATGGCATCAGTTCCTTGGGAGGTCTAAGGTGTTTTTTAATGAAAAGCAATTTCAATTCTCTGCTCTTAAATACTTCTCATAGTAAAACTCATAGTAAAACTCAAGTATTATCAGGTATTGTTCTTAAAAAAATTTTAACCTAAGTTTGGAAATGGAATTGAGATCTGTGTGAAAACAATCCCCTTTAGCTACGCAGCACAATATTAAAGGCAGATTTGGTTATTATGATGAGTTTGATCTATGTAAACAGCCAAACCCAGTAATCTTTAGAAACGTTGCTACTCAGTAATATTTGAAAATGGCCCTTTCTGTCCACATTAAGGGGTGAAAACATGATAAATCATATATTGCCTTTTTATTATAATCCTCATGAGTTTAGTGAATGATGACATATTGAAGGGCCCTTCAGTCAATTCCTGGGGTATTCTAGTGTGTGTACTACTTTACAGAAAATTGAGGGGCCATTGAAGTGCAAAGTTAAGAATCCTAACGTGCATCCTAGTTGAAGAGACTTACCCAGCAGCATGTACTAGATTCTCAATATGTGTGAAACAGCACTCAAGGCATCCTAGTGTGGGTCTGGGGAATTATTCTTTGTAAATTCCTTTCAAAGTATAGTTTAGAAAACATTGACTGTAGTACAGGGGTGTGGAATACCTTGGACAGAGGATTCTCTCCAGACATAATGGAAAGTCAGTTTTCCCTGTTTCCATGGAGCTTACCTCTTATGGCTCAGTGCCATCTGAGCCAGCAGCAAAAGATGGAAGCGTGACATAATGAATAAAGATGGGTTCACATCACAAAGACCAACAACACAACGGAGAAAATGAATCAGAAGAATGCTGCATGGCTGGAAAGACCTGCAGACTATCAGAGGCAGAGCTAAAAGTGAACATCCAAACAAAATTTGACATCACTGCCGGACCACAGAGAATTTTGCTGGGGGTCTTGAAATAAAAGTAGGCATATTTAACTTTTCTCTTTCTTATTAAATTCCTTCCCAGATCACCTTTTCATGCTCTTATAAATAAAAGCCACAGATTGGCTTCTATTCCATTACATCATAACTTCATAGTTTCCAGACAAGCAAGAATAATTTTTAACAAGGAAGGCAAAATATTGGGTTGGACCAGATGAGATTTAAAAATTTAAATGTCAAAAATGGTCTAATATGAATTCCATAGGGTTTGTGGTGTTCTCTGCAATGGGGCATGGGTTTCCCTAACCATTCTACAACTAGAAAACTTCAAGTATCAGGCTACTTTCCTTGACTTCCTTTGTCATATTTTCCCTTGACTTTTATAAGATCATTAGGTGTAATGAAGTTTTCCTTTATAAGTGAAGCAGACAATTGGGATACTAATTCATCAGCTGTCTTTTATTTTGCCTAGGGCCCTAGGAAATATTGTTACCAAGATAAAATGGTTAATTGAAGGTTATAATTGCAATACATTCCTTTCCCCAAGGGGATATATATATCTAAAGTTATTACGTGGGAAGAAACTTTGACGATTTTGAAAATTCACATGACAATACTGGACAGGAATTAACTCTTTTTAAAGACTGAATATTTCATGTTGGCCTCCGAGGAACTGCATGAATTATGATTGTTATTAACTTATAGTAAAATATAATGGTACTTGCTGGTACAGGGTATCTGTTTATTTAAAACCTGTGGGAATACATTGTTATTACAGATTTTTGTGAGCTTTGGAACCTAGTTTGCTGGAGGACATATACATGTGAGTCAGTATTTATTGACCCATATTGAGTTCTCTGCCCCACTAATATAATTAACTAACTGGCAGACTGTTTCTTTCCTTGCCCATTTCTACCATAGCTGTGGGCACTTGAAAGGATTCTGATGTCATGTTAGAGGTAGGCATTATTACTCAACACATAGTCTGATCCTACTCATATTTTTGGTATTTTAAAAACCAAATGAGAATTTTATTGCTGACAATATGATGGATTAGGTGTGAAGAGTAGCTTTTCTTGATTTAGAACTTGTAAATATTCTAGATAAAATATTCAAAAACCTCTTTGTCTTGTTTTTATTTGTAAAGTAAGATTGAAGGCCATTGTAGAGTAGAAATTATGAGAAGATGTAACTCCACGGGGGTGAGCTAGTTTAGGAACATTTGCCCTAAAGGTTTCTTCTCTGGGGCATGAGTTTCCAGTGGGTCACACAAGTTAAATGACTGAGGCTCAGCCAGAGTGGGAAGTTAGGTCAGATATTTTACATTAAGCCAGGATCCCAGGTGGGAGACATTCTCAGTGGGTGAATGAAAAAAGACTAGCCCACAGAAGTAAGATTGCTTTGACTCTAGGTAGAATCAAAAAGAAAAACGAAGAAAAAAAAAAAAGGACAAAGTATCTTATGAAAACTCAACCACAGTCCACATCCTCATACAAATCTGGGGTCAGAACAGACTCTCATGCCTAATCAAGGAAAATAAAAAATTAGGATTAAAAATAGATAAAGTAACTACAGATGTTGCAAAAATTAAGAATAAATAAAAATATTATGTCAACTGTATGCCAACAAGGACCTCTGGTGGCCCAGTAGGTAAGGCATTTGGCTGCTAACCAGAAGTCAGTGGTTCAAACCCACCAGCTGCTCCATGGGAGGAAGATGAGACAATCTATTATGTAAAGATGTACAGAATTTTCTAAACCCAATGGGGGTCACTATGAGTCAGAATTAACTCAATGACAGTGGGTTTTTATGCCAACAAATATGAAAATGTAGGTAAAATGGAAAAATCCTGAAAAAATTAAAGGACTTTAAATTGACTAAGGAAAATGTTGAAGTTCTCAAAAATAATCAATTGACATCTGAATTTCCATAGTCTGTAAGTATATCTGTGATTCAGTGCAATTCCAAGAATACATCAAAGGCTTTTTCATGGAATCTGACAGGCTAATTACAAATTCACAAGGAAGAGCAAACAGCCAAGAATAGCCTTGCTATGTTTAAGGGTCTAGTTTTTAAGACAGAGTAGATAGGAAATGGAATAGACTAAGACCCAGAGTCACACCCATGCATATGTGGAATGACCAAGATGGCACTATGCACCATACAGTAAAGGATGAAGTTGTCAATGAGATGGATTGACAGAGTGGCTATGACAATGAGGTCAAACACAGCAACGATTGTGCGGCTGGTGCAGGACCGGGCAGTGTTTCGTTCTGCTGTACATTAGGTCACTGAGTCAGAACTGTATCAGAAGTAATTATGCAGATTTCCTTCTATCTTTATATCATCAATGAGCAATCATAAAATATTTTCAATTACTTGATGAAAAAGTCCCTGCTGGTGAAAATGCATAAATTAAGGTCAAGTTCTTACTATTGGTTTCATAGATGGATTTTGGGGAAAATACATGAAACTTTATGCTAAATTTTATCTATATGTGCATTTCTCTTAGAAGAATGTCCATAGTTTTCATCCAGTTTTAAGAGTCTATGTTCCTCAAAATGTTAAGACTGGCTTATAAAGTGAATGTGTCATATAAATATTCGAAGTTGAAAATTTTCATATTTTCCTAATAAGAATTCATTATGTACTTAAATGATAATGAACATTTGTTAAAAAGATTCAAATGCTTTTCTGGACCATTAAAAATCATTCACAACCACAATATTCTTTATTACATGAGACCATATACATTTAAGTATATTTTCAATGTATCAAGAGATACTCATTCTAATTTATTGGAATAATCTATTTACAGAGAGAGCATATGGTGTTGCTAAAAGAGTCTTGAGTGGAATAGAAGATTCCTCTGTGAGCCCAATTTTATTACTGACTGGCTTATATAACCTTGAGCAAAGTCACCTCAGCTTTGAAGGCTTTCTTTCTCTCATGTGAAAAAAATGTGTGAATGAAAAGTGCTGCTGCCCACTAGAGTCCCTAACATTTTGTGATACAGTTCACAGAGATTTCAGCTCAGCAATCCTGAAAGAGTGTGAGGTCTACACTGTTCCAGTGAGTGAAGGACAATCTGTCAACTCTGCCATTAAGTGCTTATTTGGCTAATAATTTCGAAGGGAAATCTGTAGGGCAAGCTGCCTATATATTTCTCTCAACTCTTCAGTTATGAAATACATTTCTAGTACAAATTGAAATAACTTGATGCATCATTATGCTTTTCCTTAATCTCATTAGGCAGTTGCCTGAGAAATTAGATGCCTCACTTTGTTTAAAGATTTTTTAACAGTAGTTGTGACTTTTGCATTAAGACACAGATGGATCTAACAGCACTTTGGATTTCTTCCATTTAAACGACCTGTAAAGCCCAATACACAATTTGTCATGGTACGTTTGATAATTGTTGAGCTAGCTTCTGTCACTACTTTTGCTTTCTTAATCACATTTAAACTATCAGGTATAAAATATAGCAATACACACTGAATATCAAAGACCAACATTCAGCAATAGGAAACTGGCTGAAAAATCTTACATAATGACAAATCATTATTTTGGGTCATTAGAAGTGTTAATTCTTACATGAAGCCATATTCCCTGCTGGTCACTAAATATCCTGGCAGCAAAAGTTGCACATGCCACAGAAGAATTTCATGAACTATATCATAAAGCTTGGATAACTTTCCGAGGTAAAATATGAGTGGCCAGTGGTCATGTATTCATCATGTATTCATGTTTGAGAAAACTCAGAGAAGGGACTATTTAGAGGTAGGCTTAATATATATATATATATATATATTTTTTTTTTTTCTTTTGCTCTAATAAAAATCTATTTTGGTTTTCCTTTTAATAAAATTAAAATAAAATGTTTATTCCTTGAGTATACTTGGTATATTGTACTCAATGTTTATGCAATGTATGAAGAGTTTGCAAACCAGAATGTAAATAAAAGAAATTGAGAGGCTGAGTTAAAAACTCATATATGAGCCTAGTTTACCTGACAAATACATTTCCTTAACAATATCCATTTTGTACCCTTGAATCCCCTATATGTGTGTCATGGATTGAATTGTGTCCGCCCAGAATATGTATCAACTTGCCTGGGCCATGATTTAGTGATTTGGCAGTTATGTGATGACATAGTCATCCTCCGTGTTGTGATCTGATGTGACCAGCCAATTGTTATAAGGGCATTAGGGTGGGATGCAACACTTTTACTGAGGTGACAGCCCTGAGCCAATGTAAGGGATGATTCCCTGGGGTGTGGCCTGCATCACCCTTTATCTTTCAAGAGACAAAAGGAGAGAGAAGTGAGCAGGCAAAGAGGGACCTCAGTACCACA
Source organism: Orycteropus afer afer (assembly GCF_000298275.1). NCBI lineage: Eukaryota > Metazoa > Chordata > Mammalia > Tubulidentata > Orycteropodidae > Orycteropus > Orycteropus afer. Next base: position 22,408,808 of record NW_006921589.1, read on the forward strand.
AAGAAAGAAGATTCAGGATCAGAGAACAACTTTGGACCTGGGGTCCCTGCACTGAGAAGCTCCTAATCCCAGAGGAAAACTGATGCCCAGACACATGGAGATCTCCAAGGAAGGCTGGGCCCACAGATGTTGGAAGGGGACAAGGACCTTCCCCAGAGCCAACAGTGGAGAAAGCCTTCCCCTAGAGCTGGCACCCTGAGTTCAAACTTGTAGCCTCCTAAACTGTGAGAGAATAAATTTCTGTTTGTTAAAGCCATCCACTTGTGTTATTTCTGTTACAGCAGGACTAGAGAACTAAGACAGTGTGTATAATATAATATTCAAAGCTCTTCTGCAGAATATACTTCAACTGATTCTTGTTTCATAGCTTTTCTCTAATTTATAAATAATGAAACCAAGACTCAAAATTTAAAGGACTAATGCATGCTGGATATAAGACTATTGTTGGTATGTTGTTGTGATGTGCCGTCGAGTCGGACCCGACTCATAGCGACCCCTCCTTGGTTTTCCGAGGCAGTATCACTACAGAAGTAGACTGCCCCATCTTCCTTCCGAGGAGTTGCTGTTGGGTATGAACTGCCAGGAATGGCCTACTTTTTTGAGCAGTTGCTATATATCAGGCATGGTGATGAGGGCTTTACATCTAATATCCCATTGAATCTTCACACCAGTCCTAGGAGGTAGGGATTGTATAGCATTACTCTCATTTTACAGAGGTTCACCTAGAAAGTGCCAGAGTGATTTTAACCCAGGCAGTACGTGGAGGCAGTGACTCCACCTACTTGTAACAATATACCTACTTTACTATATGTAAATATCTCAGGGCATATTAAGATTTTTTTTCCCCTTTCTTTCTTCTTTCACTTCCCAACTATTTTGCTCCTTTTGCCACCAATGCTAAGAAAGGTGAAAACAAATACTACCTCACAGTCAGGGTTAGGATTAGGGATTCCTGTTTACCTTCTTCAATAGTACTAATTCGAATGGGGAACAGGATGGGACAAATTCTTCCAACAACTTACTAGATCCAAGGCAGCTGCCAGGATAGATGCATCAGGAATTGTCCCTGGCTCACAGCAGTTTAACAGAAATTGAAAGCGTTTCATGCCTTGTCTGATTGCTCCAAGATTCACCACGTTTTTGCTTTTTCCTCCATCTTGATTGGTAGAAAGATGGTCGTCGAAACTATGGCACCCTGTAGGGGTTATTCCATGGTGGAGGAAGGAAGGAGAGAGACTGTAGTGATCACAAATTTAAAAAGAGTTTCAAAGATACAACAATGTGTTTTCTTTAGTATAAGCCTGAAAACTTCCTACATCCGCCCACTGCTTGATTTGCACATACCCAGACTTATGGAAATCTGATGATCCATGGCATATGAACATGCAGTTCTTTACATAAGTATGTAAACATAGGGTGTGATCATCTGACTACTGGATCTTCTCTCTAATAACTGGTAGGAGCTCTCAGTGTGTTTAAAATTGTTCTTCAACCACCAACTTTTGTTTCTTATGGAAGATGAAATCACTGTGCAATTTTAGATCTGCTATAATAAATTGATACCAAGGATGGCATTGTGGTGAAAGCAAAAACTTTTTCTCATAGTTACACTGCAAAGAATCACTGAACTATTGGGGTTTTAAAGGACTTTAGAGGTCAGTCATTTAATTCCAGAATTTCCAGACTTGGCTGTGCAACAGAGTTACCTTGGAAGTTCCTGAATCCTATGCAGAACGTTGGGCTCAGAATCTCTGGCAGTGGCTAAGAACTCGTGCTTGTAAAGTCCCCTCGCTGATTCGGATGCAGCCAGCCTGATCCTACTCTGTGTCCAGTGGTCTGGAAGCCACTGATCTGGACTTCCTTCTCATTTTTGTATAGTTAAGTTGACTATCAATGAGAATTAGTCAGAAGTTTATTAAAATGCAGAATATTAGTTCTCATCCCTACAGGAATGAGGGATATGTATATTTTTAGTAAACACTCCAGGTCATTTTGATGCAGAAAGTCTAAGAATCACACATTGAGGCAGAAAAACACAAAGTATTGTTTCTCATCTTTTTTTTTTTTTTTATTCCAGGCACATTTTTAAAGATCCAAATATCTCATGACCCTTTTATAATTTATAGTTCATATTTTAAGTTTTTTATTGTATAAGATTTTAATATTGAACATAGTTAGATAGTAAAGTGAATTTCAAAGACAGACTCTAAATGGCCAGGAAAGAAAAAAAAGGCATCGCTAAATGCTACAGATGAGGACTAAGTATTTCCAGGGCAGCCTTGGTTCCAACAGCTTCTTTTCAAAATACTACTCTATTTACTCACTGGGTATGGGAAAAGATAATTACTCTATTTACTCACAAGATTATGGGAAAAGAAACTTCCTGTTATTTTTCACATCAAAAGGGCACTTCATTAGTCACTTACATGCAACCTTTTAACAGCTGAACATGTTAAAGGGAAATTGTCATGCATACATTAAAAAAATGATAACTTTAGCAGTCCTTTAAACTTTGAGTTTAAAGTAGAATCAAAATAATAAGAATTTTCTTTATAGTGAACCCAGCTGTTTTTCATTTCTTATTATAATTAAGATTTAAAATAGCTTAGGCAATAACTGCCTCAAATCTGTAATGGGAATAATATGTAATACAGGATGAATCGTCAATAAACTTAATTTTATATAATGTATAATGATGAAATGTTAATAATCAGTTTTTTGAAAAGTGTTGCCATTATTTTATTAAAGGAAGTATTAAGAATAAGGGAGCTCTGGTAGCATAGTGGCTAAGACACTTGCCTGCTAACCAGACGGCTGGCGGTTCAAACCCACCAGCCACTCCTCGGAAGGAAGGTTGGGCAATCCTACTTCCGTAGTGATACTGCCTCGGAAACCCAAGGAGGGGTCGCTATGAGTCGGGGCCAACTCGACGGCAAACAACAACAACAACAAATTAAGAATAAGTGTTTCACCATATTTTTAATATTTATTTGACAAGATGACTAATTCCAAAAGAAATTTATTCAATAGAACTAAAGGAAATGCCATTTAGATTGAAAGAATTTCAGGAACAAGGCAGCTCAACCCAAAATCCAAACCCACTGTCACTGAGTTGATTCCAACTCATAGCAACCCTGTGGGACAGAGTGGAATTGCCCCATAGGGTTTCCAAGGCTGTAAATCTTTACTGAAGCAGACTGCCTCATCTTTCTCCGGTGGAGTGCTGGTGGGTTCAAATCACCAAACTTGTTGTTAGCAGCCGAATGCTTTAACCACTACACCACCAGAACTCCTACAAAGCAGCCAAAGAGTGTAAATAAACAACACAAATAAAGTGTGATCAAAACTTTTTTGTTTTGTTTTTGGTCCGAAAGAACCTATATTCTTTGCTTCACAGAATGATGCATATTTATTACAGATAAGAGGACCACCCCTGTAATTATTTGCTAAGCATAGCATTTATTTGAATAAATAGGACGAAAAGGTACAACTCTGACACACACCTTTTCTTTTAAACCACACAGTATCCCCTCGTTCCGCGTAGTCTCCCCTTGTTCTGTTCAAACGACTGCCTTTTGGTCTATGTACAGGTTCTGCATGAGCATAATCAAGTATTCTAGAATTCCTACTCTTCCTACTCTTTGCAATGTTATCCATAATATGTTATGATCCACACAGTCAAATGCCTTTGCATAGTCAATAAGACACAGGCAAACATCTTTCTGATATTCTCTGCTTTCAGCCAAGATCCATCCGATATCAGCAATTATAGTCCTCATTCCAACTCCACTTCTGAGTCCAGCTTGAATTCCTGACAGCTCTCTGTCAATGTATTACTGCAACTATTTGTGAATAACTTTCAGCAAAATTTCACTAGTGTGTGTTATTAATGATATTTTTTGATAATCTACACATTCAGTTGAATCACCTTGCTTTGGAATGGGCAAAAATATGGACATATTCCAGTCAATTAGCCAGGTAGTTACTTTCCAAAATTTCTTGGCATAGATAAGTGAACTTTTCTAGTATTGCAACTATTTGTTGAAACATCTCAACTGGTATTTGTCAATTCCTGGAACCTTGCTTTTCACTAATGCAACTTTTACTTCTTCCTTCAATACCATAGATTCTTGATCATGTGCTACCTCATGATATGGTTGAACATCAACTAATTATTTTTGGCATAGTGACTCTGTGTATTCCTTCCATCTTCTTACAATGCTTTCTGCATCATTCAATATTTCACCCATGGAATCCTTCAATATTGCAATTCAAAGTTTGAATTTTTTCTTCAGTTATTTCAGTTTGAAATATGCCAGGAGTGTCTTCCCTCTTGAATTCCTAATACCAGGTCTCTGCATATTTCATTATAATGCTTTGCTTTGTCTTCTCAAGATGCTTTTTGAAGTCTCTGTTAAGTTCTTTTGTTTCATCATTTTTTCCATTCTCTTTAGCCACTCTCCATTCAAGAGCAAGTTTCAAAGTCTCTTCTGACATCTATTTAGGTCTTTTGTTTCTTTCATGCATTTTTAATGACCTTTTACTTTTTTCATGTATGATGTTTTTGATGTTATTCCACAACTCATATGGTCTTATATCATTAGTGTTCAATGCATCAAATCTATTCTTGCGATGGTATTTAAGTTCAGGTGGGATATACTCAAGGTCTTACTTTAGCTGTTGTGGACTTGTTTTAATTTTCTTCAGCTGTAACTTGAACTTGCATATGAGCAACTAATGATGATATTGAGCTTCTCCATCATCTCTTTCCACAGATGTAGGTGATTTGATTCTGGTGTATTCCATTCAGTGAGTTTCATGTGTATAGTCACTTTTTATGTTTTTGAATAAAGGTATTTGCAATGAACAAGTCATTGGTCTTGCAAAATTTCATCATGCCCTCTCCAGCCTCTTTTCTATCACCAAGGCCATATTCTCCAGGTACTGCTCCTTCTTTTTTGGTTCCAATCACCCAAAATTATCAATGCATCTTGATTGCAAGTTTGGTCAAATTCAGACTGCAGAAGTTGGTTAAAATAATTAATTTCTTCATCTTTGGCATTAGTGTTTTGTGCCTAAATTTGAATAATAGTTGTATTAACTAGTCTTCCTTGTAGGCATATGGATATTTTCTTATCCCTGAGAGCATTATACTTCAAAATAGATCTTAAAATGTTCTTTTAATGATGAATGTGGTGCTATTCCTCTCAGTTTGTCATTCCTGTTAGAGCAGACCATATAATTGCCTGATTCAAAATGGCCAAAATCAATCTACTTTAGCTCACTAATGCCCAGGCTATCCATCTTTATGTGTTCTATTTCATTTTTGGATGACTTCCCCACACTCATACTTCATGCATTTCATGTTCTGATTACTAACAGATGTTTGCAGCTGTTTGTTCTCATTTTGAGTCATGCCACATTAGCAAATGAAGGTCCTAAATGCTTTACTCCATCCATGTCTTTAATGGCATCTCTTTGAGGAGGCAGCTCTTCCATAACTGTATTTTGAGTGACTTCCAACCTGAGGGCTCATCTTCTAGAACTATATCAAACAATGTTATTCATAAGGTTTTCAATGGCCAATTTTGTGTAGAAGTAGACAGCAAGTCCTCCTTCCTAGTCTGTCTTAGTCTGGAAGCTCTGCTGAAACCTGTCTACCATGTGTGACCTTGCTGGTATTTGAAATCCCAGTGGCATAGCCTCCAGCATCACAGTAACATACAAGCAACCAGCCACAGTATGACAAACTGACAGACGAGTGGTGAATGTTGCCATTAGCTGTCATCCAGTTAGCCCCCAACTCATGGTAACACCAGAATGAAACACTCTCTGGTCCTGCAGTATCCCCATGATCAGTTGTATATCAACCACTGTAATCCATAGGGTTTTCACTGGTTGCTTTTGGAAGTAGATCATCAGGCTTTTTTAACCTAGTTTGTCTTAGTCTGGAAGCTCTGCTAAAACCTGTGCAGCATCACAGCAGCACATAAGCCTCCACTTGACGGCTATGAATGAGATTCATTGGCTGGGAATCTAACCCAGGTTTCCTGCCTTGAAGGTGAGAATTCTACCACTGAACCACCAGGGCCCCTAGTAAAGCTATAGACAATATTAAAATACACAATGAGAGAGAAATAAATGAGAATATAGTGGAAATAGAAAATAGATCATTCACTCTAATTAAACTTTTGTTCTGTGAGATGAAAGTTATGACATTTTCAGGGTGCATAACATTTACCGAGACGCTTGAAGAAATTTTCCTCTTCATCTCTTCCATTCTCCATTCCACTCCCTGGCCCACCTTCAGATAGCTTCACAGCACTGGTGAATTTGACCTGAGATAAAAAGAATATCAATTTGATAACTAAATTAAAAGGTGATTCTTTGTGACTATACTAACCCTTACCTTGAAATATAAGTTGGTTAGAATACGGAGATCACTTAGCTCCTCTGGCTACCATATCTGGTTAGTTAGTCAGTGTAGTTCATGCCCATGTGCTGCAAAAGACATTACTATAGCTAAGGTTGGAATAGACTTGGTGCAATGGTTTGTTTTTTGTTTTTGCTTTTATACCTGGGGAGAGCCAGGTCATAGATTGAACACCAAGAAATCAGGCACTATAAAAATACTTTACTGAATAATTGAAGCACTCTTAAAGTTTCATTCTAATGAAATTCAAGTTCAAAACTTTGAACAAAGTCATATTCTTTCTTTATAAATAAGAACACAGTTGAGAATCAGAGCATAGTAAAAGACAGCTGTTAAATTGTGTTCCCCCATCATATATTGAAGTCTGAATCTCCAGAACCTCCAGATGTGAACTTATTTGGAAACAGAGTCTTTGCAAATGTAACTGATTAAGCTAACATGGTGTCATGCTGGACTAGGGTATTCCCCAATTCTATCTGACTGGTGGTGTCCTTATAAAAAGGGAAAAGGGACAAAATATAGAAGTGACAAACTCATAGGGAAGATAGCAATGTGAAGGTAGAGTCAGAGATTGGAGTTTTGCTACCATGAACCAAGGAAGGGACACCTGGGACCAGCTGAAGATAGAAGAATTAATAGAGGGTTCCTCTGCTAGAGCCTCCAGAGAGCGTGTGGCCCTGTCAACATCTTAATTTTGGACTTCTAGCCTCCAGGATTGTGAGAGGATAAACTTCTGTTGTTTTAAGCCACCTAGTTTGTAGTTCCAATCAATTCAATGGCAGTGAGGTTTGTTTTTTTTTTTTTCAGTTTGTGGTCCTTTGTTATGGCAGCCATAGAAAACTACTTCAAGAGCCAAATTGAATATTTAAGTTCTGCAAAAGAACCAGTGTAAATTAATTTATAGAGCAACTATAATTAGTGTGCAATAACATATCTCTCTAAGAATTAGAATGTGTTCTTGATCTCATCTTTAGCCCAATATTACTCCAAATTTTCAGTACAGCAACAAATCTATTGGCCACCCAGATACTCAAATACAGTGATTTTCTTTTAGCAAAAAGAATCTGAAAGAGGAATTATAAATATGTTTTCAAAATGTTTGGTAATGTTGTTATATTCTTTTTATTATTTTAAAATTATACTTTTAAAACTGACTGGATGAAAGAAAAATGGTTTTAGCAGGAATCAAAGAAGGAAGAATGTAAGAAATAATTTGTATTAAAAGAAACTCAACTATTATCCTATACTGAAAATTAAGGGTATAAGTGACTGAGCCATGAATCAACCACAAGGGGAACTCTTTAGAAAATAAATTTCACTGAGAATCATTGTCTTTTCCAAATTGTATGCTACTCCATTGCTCAACCGTATTATGGACAAGCACTTAGTGGGAAAAATCATTCTGACTTTTCTTATTCTTTTAAAGAAGATGAATTGTTCAGATGGTGCCAAAAGTAGTGAAAGGAAGCTGAATGATGTGTGTGTTTTCATAGTGGAAGGATCATTATTACTGGATCATTGGAGAGGAGTTTGAGATGTCAGAGGTTTCACATGTGTGTTAAAAGTTAAAAGTAGTTGGAAAATGATGCCTATGTACATACATATATCAGCATTATAATTTTACATACTTTTTTGCCACATTTTTTCCCATTTCACTCTTACCATCAAATTCTACTCTAGCTGATCATGTAAACATCTTAATTTCCATTGCTCTTCTAAGTTGCCCAAATCTGTTCAACTTGAGAGTTTCTTCAACTCCTTTTTTGTCCTCTCTCCAGGTGTTTAGCATTTCTCAGCCCAGACTTTTTTCTATCAGTGACTCAAATATTCCCTTTCATAAGTAAAGTCCTGTTTACCTTGGAGCTTTGCCTGATGAAAGACAGGCGGTCCACAGAGCTGATGTCTAGGAGGTCTTCCACACCATCTGCCAAGCCCGAGAGGGAGGATCTTTTCAGCCAGTTTCCTATTTGATATATTTTTTTAAAAAATTAGACCATTGTAGTACTTTATTCCAAATGGAGTAAACAGAAATGCCAGCATGTATCCAACAAGCAATGGAAGTTACATGGCTTGATATAAACAGAAATGAAAACAAATGACTTTCAGTGTGCATGCTTTGAATCAAGATGTTGAGTGTTGGATTGTGAAATTATATGAACAAGAAAGACCAGAAGGAAAAAAGGACCCCAGTGGTCTTTAGTGAATGAAACCAGAATCCATCCAGATATCCTGGGCAACTTTCATATCTCCCATTAAGTGCTGCTGATTTTATCTCATATATATGTCTCAAATCTGTCCATTTCTCACTGCGCAGTCACTACCAGGCCAAACTACCATTACTTATACCTACACTACCAGACAGCTTTGCATCCAGGCTTCCTTATCCAATCATGTCACCTCCAATGTTTTCCATGTGGAGATCTTTCAGAAAAAGTTTATCTGATTATGCTACTCTTCTGTTTAACATCCCACGTTGACTATCTAGGGCTCTAGGATAAAGAGTCAAGTACTTAAGCTGACCCTCAATGCCAGGTGTGGTCTCCTCCCAAACTATTGCTCTACATAGAAATACAGCCACTGCTACCCTTATTACGGTGCTTCTAATTCCTTCCATCCCATAATACCTTTGCGCACTTTATTGTTACCACCTGGACTGCTCTCCTTCCTTCATTTCCCTAAGTGTCCTGTTACTTAATGCCACTTTCTCCATGAAAGGGAGCTCTGGTGGCATAGTGCCTAAGGCATTTGACTGCTAACCAGAGGCTGGAGGTTCAAACCCACCAGCCACTCCTCGGAAGGAAGACTGGGCAATCTACTTCTGTAGTGATACCACCTTGGAAACCCAAGGAGGGGTTGCTATGAGTCAGATCCGACTCGACGGCAGTTTGGTTTGGTTTGAGTTCTTCATGAAGCCTTCCCTGACTGCTGGCCCCTTTTGTCCAATTAGATCAGGTCTCACTTCTGCATGCTCTCATAACACCATGCATTTTTCCTTCATGAAATTCTAGGTTGCAAGTATATTTAGTTGTAAGATTATGTGCCATAGTGACTGCCACCCCCTAGACTGAAAGCTTAGCAAAGAAGAAGGCCATGAATTTTTGCTTATCATTTAATTTCTAATGCTTAGTATAGTGTTTGCACAAGTAGAGGCTTATGGTAGCAGATTGATGAATATCTGCTGGAAAAAGAAAGAGTGAATGAGTGAATTAATGAATGAACGAGTTGGTCTGGCCCTGCAACTTGAAGGTTTTCTTTTTTCTACCTTACCAGGCATGCTCTGTTTTGATAATGAGTTGATTTAAGGGCATGGTAGGAATAAGAATAAACATAAATACAGACATACTTTTACCTATGGGGAGTTTAAGCTTCTTCCGGAGGGAAATTCTACGGGACCGTGAGCGGGCACGGCGGTCAGACGTGGTCCCTGAGTGGGCAGTGGTACATTCCGAAGTGTCCTGTTCAGACTGGCTGCTGGTGTCACTTGCTGCACTCTGGGATTTGAACATCTTGCGCCAGAAATCTTTCCTCCCCAGGTTGCCTGCTTGCATTTGCTCATCACTGTAAGGAAACAGAGGATTGGGTTAAACATCTGACCACTTGGGTGAAATTCTCTTCCATTTCTTTCAACAAAATGCCAACGATGTCTGGGAAAACCCTGCAGAATGATCTTGATACACTAGTTTTTGAGTGGCCATGGGAGTAGAAGGAGGGAGACCAACCAAGCCTCACTTTCTCAGCTCTTCTTAAAAACATTCATGTCTCAGATATCAAATTGAGGGGATCAAAGTTTTTTAAACCTTAATAAAAAGCTAAATATTATTGCAAGGATTTGCTGTGAGTCACAGTACCAGAAGACTTGAAGTGCCAGTAAATATTTAACATTTTTTAAGTTTCCATGGCTTGTGCACCATATTGTACTTTCCTTCCCACTACCTACCCCAGTACAGTATAGGACTAAATAGATATGCAAAATATACTTGAATAATGAATACATGAAGTGCAATCACCATACTCAGGGATTGTATTATTCAACAATCACTACAGCAAAAAAGTTTAGGATATATCTATATGTCACACGAGCCAGTAACCCCACTGCTAGGTATATATCCTAGAGAAATAAGAGCTGTGACATAAACAAATATATGCACACCATGTTCAGCACAGCATTATTCACAATAGCAAAATATTGAACCAACCTAAGTGTCCATCAGTGGATGAATGGATAAATAAACTATGGTACATACACACAATGGAATACTATGCAACGTTAAAGAATGATGATATATATATATATATATATATATATATATATAGGAATTTATTTAAGAAAAAGAATACCTCCAAAGGAATTTTTGAGCATTGGGTAAGAGGAAATGTACAAGTGGCCAGTTGTATGCAGATTTAGTGGTCAGTTGTATGCAGATTTAGTTTATTTCACTAGGTGTCAAAAAAAAAAAGGCCAGTTGCAAAGATTAAGAGGAGGACAAAAAGAAAGTAATGATTACTCTTATATTGCCAGTGGTATGATAGAATGATTCAACTTTTCTGGAGGTAATTTGTTTATGCAGTATCTAAAACTCATATCTGTACAATTTATAGAATAATTCAACTTCCCGGAAGTTATTCCAAGGAAATGATGGGACAACATATTAAGATGTAGATATAAGAAGGCTCAAATACTCACTGAGGTACTATGGGTCAACTCTGAAAAATTGGAAACAATCTAAATGTTCAACTCTAGGGGACCAGTTGAATAAATTATTGGGCTTTCATAAGGTACCATACTCTGTGGTAATTATAGCTTTGTTTTAGAAAATTATCGATATGGGACATTTTCATGATTTATTGCAAAGTTAAAAAGCAGAGATGTAATGATTGAAACAGGATAACAGGTTAATTTTTTTAAAGGACACATGTAAATGCATGTGTGGGTTTGTGTGTGTGCATGCTCAAAAATGTAGCCAACTATAAATAAGCTGTCAAACATAACTGAAAATGCACAAACAGCAAAAGACAAACTAGAAGACCGGGATCTCCTAAAAATTAAATATTTATGCACATCAAAAGACTTCACCAAAAGAGTAAAAAGAGAATTTACAGGCTGGGGAAAAAAATTGGCAATGATGTATTGGACAAGAGCCTAATCTCAGAAATTTATAGAAAACTTAACCACCACCACAAAATGACAAACAATTCAATTAAAAAATGGACAGAGGATATTTCTTCATCAAAGAAGACATTAAGGTGGATAGCAAACACATGAAGAAATGCTCCCCTGATCATTAGCCATTGTAGAGATGCATATCAAAACAACAATGAAATATTATCTTACCCCAGCATTAAAATTAAGAACAAAAAAAAAAAGGAAAAAGAAAAACCCAAAACAAATGCTGGCTAGGATGTGGAGAGATAAGAACCCTCATACACTGCTGATGGGACTAAAAAATGGTAAAACCACTGTGGAAAACAGTATGGTACTGCCTTAAAAAAGATGGAAATGGAAATATCACCTGATCCAGCAATCCCACTATTAGGTATATGTCCTACAGAAATCAGAGTCATGACATAAACAGATATATGCACATCCATGTTCATCACAGCATTATTCACAATAGCAAAATGATGGAAACAATCTAAGTGCCATCAGTGGATGAATGGATAAACATACTATGGTACATACACACAGTGGTGAATGGATAAACATACTGTGGTACATACACACAACGGAATACTATGCAACATTAAAGAATGATGATGAATCTGTGACATATCTCATAACATGAATGAACCTGGAGGACATTATGCTGAGTGAAATTAGTCAGTCACAAAAGGACAAATACTATATGATACCACTACTATTTAAAGTCAAGAAAAAAATTATATACAGAAAGAATCATTCTTTGAAAGTTACCAAGGGTGGGAGGGGAGAGGAAGCTAAATCACTTACTGGAGGATAGACACGAGCTGACTTAGGTGAAAGTGAAGGCCATATGCAATAAGGGGTAGGTAAGCACAAAAAGAACAAGGCGGAGGAAGACACAGGGAGGAGCACAAGAACGAAAGGCAACAAAGGTGAATACTGTTACATACACAATCCTGTAATAACAGTAATAACAATAATCTACTGTAGATACATAGATAAGGGTGGGAAGGTGAATAGGACTACATTCATGAATATAGGTTTGATAGAGAATATTCCCATCTATGTATTTACATGTGCTGAAATTATATCCATGAATATTGTAGAGTATACATGAGGCAAAGAAAACTTCTTAGTCACAACAAAACACCTTTATGGAATGAGTTTCTGGGCATGTGGGCTCAGGACCATAGTCTCGGGGGACACTAAGGTTAATTGGCATAACATAGTCCACATAGTCCACAAAGACAACATTCTACATCCTACTTTGGTGAGTAGCAACTGGCGTCTTAAAAGCTTATTTTTGTTGTTGTTAAGTGCCATGGAGTCGGCTCTGACTCATAGTGACCCTACATACAACAAAATGAAGCATTGGCTGGTCCTGTGCCAGCCTTACAATCCTTGCTATATTATATATATATTGCTATATTATATATATATATCCATCATTGCAGCCACTGTGTCAATCCATCTTATTGGGGGCTTGTCCCTCTTCTGTTGACCTCCACTTTACCAAGCATGATATCCTTCTCCAGGGAATGGTCCCTTCTGACAATATGACCAAAGTAGGTGAGACGAAGTCTGGTCATTCTCGCTTCCAAGGAGCATCCTGGCTGCACTTCTTCCAGGACAGATTTGTTGTTCTTCTGGCGTCCATGGTACCTTCAGTATTCTCTGCCAACACCACAACGCAAAAGCATCAACTCTTCTTTGGTCTCCCTTATTTGTTGCCTAGCTTTCAAGGGCATATGAGGTGATTGAAAACACCTTGGCTTGGGATGGGGCACACCCTGGTCTTCAAAGAAACACCTTTGCTCTTTAGCACTTTAAAGAGGTCTTCTGCAGCAGGTTTGCCCAGTGCAACACACCGTCTGATTTCTTGACTGCTCCTTCCATGGGTGTTGATTGTGAACCCAAACAATATGAAATCACATCTATTGTGATGCTACTTATTGGTCCCATTGTGAGGATTTTTGTTTTCCTTATGTTGAAGTGTAACCCATACTGCAGACTGTAGTCTTTAATCTTCATTAGTAAGTGTTTCAAGTCATCTTCACTTTCAGCAAGCAAGGTTGTGTCATCTGCATATCGCAGGTTGTTAATGACTCTTCCTCCAATCCTGGTGCCATGTTCTTTTTCATATAGTCCAGCTTCTCAGATTATTTACTCAGCATACAGTTTGAATAAGTATGGTGAAAGGATACAACCCTGACACACTCCCTTCCTGATTTTAAATCATGCAGTATCCCCTTGTTCTGTTTGAACAACTGCCTCCTGGTCTATGTATGAGTTCCTCATGAGTACAATTAAGTGTTCTGGAATTCCCTTTTTTCTCAATGTTATCCGTAATTTATTATGATACACACAATAGAATACCTTTGCATAGCTAATAAAACACAAATAAACATCTTTTTGGTTTTCTTTGTTTTTTACATCAACAATGATATCTCTTGTTCTACATCCTCTTCTGAATCCAGCTTGCATTTCTGGAAGTTCTCTGTCAATATACTGTTGCAACTCTTTTTGAATTATCTTCAGCAAGATTTTACTTGCATATGATATTAATGATATTGTTCGATAATTTCTGTGGGATCACATTTCTTTGGAATGGGTACAAATAGAGATCTCTTTCAGTCACTTAAGCCACTTAAAAGCTTATGAGTGGCCATATAGGGTGCAACTACTGGTTTCTCCCTGCCCAAAGCAAAGCAAAGTGAAGAAATCAAAGACACAAAGAAACAATAAGACCATCTATCTTCGTAGATAATTAAATTTACTAGATTCCATAATATTCTCTTTGCTCAGTGTTCCATAAGCACTATATGATTTCTTAGCTTTTAGCACATCTGTTCTTTCTCCTTGAGTGAAGATGCATGTTGTAATATGGCTTTGCATAAATATTTCCAACTGGAGGGATGTGATAGACTGTCAAATACAGAACTGTTGCCTGATCCAAGGGGGCCCAGGAGGTGAGCGTGCCAAATGTCCTCTGTTCAGCACTGAGAGAGGTGGATCCTTGAAAGGATTAATGGACTACATGAACCTCAGCCTTCATGACCCTGAGACCAGAAGACCTGGATGGTGCCTAGCTACCATTGCTGACCACTCTGAAAGGGATCACAGTAGGAGGACCTGGAGACAGTGGGAGAAAAATGTGCCACAAAACTAAAAATCATAAAAAAAAAATAAGACTACGTTTACTCTTCTAGTAGAGACTGGTAGAACTCCTCAGACTGTGGCCCTTAGATACCTTTCAGCTGGGAATTGAACTCACCTTTCAGCCAAACGATAGACGGTCTATAACATGAACAATAATACTGGCAAGGTATGCACTCATTAGAAAAAGCAATCACACATGATCAAAAGGGCAGCATTTGCCCAGGGATGAAGCTAAGAAGACAGGAAGGGATAGGAGAGAAGGACAAAGGGAAATGGTAACACCAGGAGGAAGTGAGAAGAGTGCTGTAACATTGTGGGGATTTCAAAGAATGTCACAAAACTAAATGTGTATGAATTGTTGAACGGAAAACCAATTTGCTCTGTAAACTTTCACCCAAGTCACACACACACACATACATACACACAAATTAATTCATTTTAAAAAATGTAGCCAACATAACACACTGAATGCTTATAATGATTATCTCTAGTTGGTGGTACTTAGATTTTTAAATTATGTTCCTTCATAGTACCTAAGGCAGTTGACTGTTAACCAGAAGGCTGGTGGTACAAACCCACCTGGGCAATCTACTTCCACAGAGACACCACCTCAGAAATCCAAGGAGGGGTCACCATGACTCAGGTCCGACTCAACAGCAGTGAGTTTGTTTGTTTTTTTGGTATGCTTTACCCTGCTTTCTACATATGTCATCTTGAGCTACATATATATTTAGTGATTTGGAAAGAAAAGGTTATAGAACATACTCTGATAACATGTGATGAAATTTGCTAATGGGATTTTAGGTAATGATTTGCTTTTAAGCTTTGGGGATGAGTTCAGAATCTACCCAAAATATGATAATACTGTGCAAATTATTCACTCTCTGGAGGATCCAGATTTTATCTCCCAAAATCTCACCAGAGCACTAAATAGCCTTTTAGTTCTTATTTTAGACCAAAAATTCTGTATATCAAACATGGTATGAATTTAAATCAGCTTTCTGGAATTTGTTATCTCAGCTACTTATTCTCAAATGATCACAGAACATAAATCATTTCTCACCTTTAGCAATGTGTGATACAATGATGAGGGGATGACTACATGCTCTGAATAGACAAACATCCAGGGAAGCTATCAGTAATCAGCTTTTCTTAATAAAACGCTACATCAGCTTTGTCCAATGGGTGTATACCAGTAATGTGTCTTAGAGCAATGAGCACATAAAACCGTTCCTACTAATATTCAGTTATTGTGACCTTTCTGTAAAGAGGAAGGCAAGAAGAGAAAGGGAGAAGAGGAAAGAGAAGCTAGAGTGGATGCCAAGAGCTAACAACCAAAGTAAAAATCCACCTCTCTCAGTGCTGAACAGAGGACATTTGGCACGCTCACCTCCTGGGCCCCCTTGGATCGCGCAACAGTTCTGTATTTGACAGCCTATCACATCCCTCCAGTTGGAAATCTTTATGTAAAGCCATATTACAACATGCACCTTCACTCAAGGAGAAAGAACAGACATGTGCTAAAAGCTAAGAAATCACACAGTGCTTATGGAACACTGAGCAAAGAGAATATTATGGAATCTAGAAACTCTAATTATCTATGAAGATAGATGGTCTTATTTTTTACGTCTGGTTTGCCTATTAGATCGTTTTTATTGATGAGATTAGCTCAATAGTTGTTATTAGTTTTTGAGAAAAACAATCCTTCCTCCTTTTCTTGGATAGACATTCTGTGTATAAAACAAAAGAACCAAACTCACTGTTGTTGAGTCTAATCCAACTCACAGTGACCCCTCCTTGAGTTTCTGAGGTGGTATCTCTGTGGTGGTAGATTGCCCAGTCTTCCTTCTGAGGAGTGGCTGGTAGGTTTCAACCGCCAGCCTTCTGTTTAGCAGTCAAATGCCTCAGGCATTACGCCACCAGAGCTCCCTTTCTGTGTATAAAACCCTTTAAACAGTCTTCTGTCTATTCAGCTACAAAACTGCCTTTCACATTATTTTATTTTTGCCTAGATCTTATGTTTGGACTTTTCCCATGTTCTTAAAAAATTCCTGAAGGGAAAAACAAATGTTCAATGTTGAGAAAGGAAATTAAAGACAACAAAACTTACAGGCTTAGTTATGAACTGACAATTCTGTCATTTCATTAACTCATTCATTCCTCCACTCATTGGTGAAATATATATTAAGTTCATGCTATGGGTCAAACACCATGTAGGCATTGGAGCCGTATTGCTGTTAGCTGCCTTTGAGCTGGCTCCTGACTCATGGGGACCCTATGCACAGTGGAACAAAATGCCACCCAGTCCTGCACCATCCATATAATGAGTTGCAGATTGAACCACTGTGATCCATAGGATTTTCATTGGCTGATTTTTAAAAATTGACTGCCAGATGTTTCTTCCTAGGCAATTTTAGTCTAGAAGCTCTGTTGAAACCTGTTCAATATCATAGCAATTTGCAAATACAAGTTTTTACTGACAGAAGGTAGTGACTGAGCAGGAAGTGCATGACTGGGAGTTGAATCGTGTCTCTTACATGGAAAGCAAGAATTCTACCACTGAACCACTGATGTCCCTTCTTTGGTGTTATAATGGTAAGCAAAACCCACCTGGTAACTGACCTCATGGAGTTACCTTCCCCTTGATTCCTCCACCCAGTTAGGGGCAATAACTAAGATTCTGAAGTACTACAACAACTATGTGGGCTTTTTGTTCTTAGAAAGTTTGTTGGCTGTTGTGAATTACTGTGGATCCTGTCTGATGACTGTGAACTTCTCTGGTTTGATATGAATATGGAGAGGAGATATCATAACATCTAAAATGCCCCAAGGACTTTCTTGAAGGGCAATAATTTAATACTGGAAGAGGGTTTGGGGAAGTAAAGTTATGTATCTACATAATAATGTCCATGGTTTAAATATTAACTGCACCATTTGCAGGTAAATAATTAGTCTCAAAGAAGAATAAATAAGGATGAACCTTGAATAGAATCAGGTCATATATGTAGTGTCTACAATAACCTTCATATTTTCTGAAGGCATTGCTTTAAAGATAATTTTGCTTTTGCCATTTCAGAAAATGGAGAAAAATTGATTTTAGAGGACACTGAAATGTATCTCAGGGGAAGATCAAGATGAAATGAAATGGAATCTATATTCGGGCTAAGGCTGGGCAATAAAAAAAATTTTCTCACTCTGTTTTTTTTTTTTTTTTTTTTTAGTAAAATAACATTGGGCACACTGACAACCACTCATATATTTACAAAAAAGGATTTATAAGTGATTTTAAACAAGAAAGTGGATGGCATTCCCACCCCACCTCCTATACGTTATTTTTCAAATGTGTCTGCAGAGTGTGCATGAAAGTAGAGTGAGGATGAGACAGCTGAGAAGTGCAGTTAGGGAATCTCTTCCTATAAGCATGAGGTTAGTTATTTTAGTTTTGGGCTTGGAGAGTGGTGGCAATGGAAATGCAAAGTTGAAGGCAGAAGCAAAGTGATGTTCAAAGGAAATGAAAAAAAAAATATCATCAATTTGGGAAATAGAATTTCTCCCAGTGGGAAGTGTTCAGCCCCTGGCATGAAGGCAAAGCCAACGTTACTTACTGCTCTGGAGTCTGTGAGGGGCGGCCGGACATGAAGCTGCGGCACTCCTCAGGTGCGGAGGACAACTGGCCTTTATCCACAATGCTTCCTGCCTCTGACCTATCAAAAGGTTCATTCCACCAATCACAACAGATCAGGAAAAAACAAACAAACAAGGAAATGACCCACCGAACTAGCTGCCACTGCCAATACTTCCTAATATTTCATTCAGAAGACATTGTTATATACAACCTCCGTGACTCACAAACTTTGTCACCATAAATCTATGTTGTGAAAATTTATACCCTACCTTGCTTCCTCAAGGCCTAAAAATACCATCTTTATTACAAGCATGGTTATTAACTACAAGGAGGATTTTAAATGTAGGAGTTTCTTCTTATCTTTGTAAGTAACATTTTATATGTAATATGCATAAAACCTGTTCATGTTTACTAGAAGGATAAACAACAAGGTCCTGCTCAGAAAGTTGTCTTTTGCCACATTTAAAATATTACTTACTGAACAGGATAATACGGAATTGGTTATTGCTTTTCCTTTCTGGAAAAAAAAAGTTATCTACAGAAATGACTAAAACATAGATTATTAAGGGTTATGAGATGGAGTTCAAGTATTTGAAAGTTAGGACATAACAAATTGCTACAGAAATGATATTTGTTGGATAGCAAGCTTATTCCTTTTCTAAACTGCAGCTCAACAACCACCAGTGATGCCACTTACATAAAAGAGGTCTTCATTCCTGTTCAGAGTTACAGCACATTGAGAACCACATGAACCATGCAACAGAAGGTTATGTTCTACAGGCATAAGACAAACACAAATAGTCACAGAGCTCAAGCCACCAACCTTTTACCACCTGGGGCCTTAGATTCCTGTTCATTTTCCTCCACTTTTTTCCCTGGTGCTAACTTCTCTGCACTGTCAAGCAAAGCACTGAGAGCCACTCTCCTGAAGACGTTCCCATGAGCTTCTTTGATAAACTGGACCAGCTGGCGGATGTCACAATACAGCCCCTGTTGGGAGGCAAAAGGAAGTTTGGGGAAAGAATGTTGTGTGGTTAAATAGTTATCAAAGGAAGAGAGCGAGAAGGCAATTCCTCATAGGTTTAGATAAGCATTGGATTACAAAAGGAAGCAATTTACTACTGATGAAACCAGTGGCCTACTGCCTCTACATAATTCTGTAGAAATATTACCAAGAACCTTGACTGTCATCCTAAGTATTAAAAAAAGGATGGTTACCATGTTTCACATTCAGAAAGTTGACTGTGCCATTAGAAAGACATCAGTTTACATTTCTAATCATGGGATTCCCAATCTTAAATTTTCTTTTTAATTTTTGACTTCTGAAGAAATGCCTGCAAAAGAAAGGGAGTCAGATTTGTTTTTAGACTAGAGATTTCAGTGTCTGTTCAGCTTCTCCAAATTTTACCCATCACTGTGTTAAAATATGTTAAGTCTTCTAGACACTTCTGAAAAAGCATAACCATTCAAAGAATGGGATATTTTGGTGGATAGATTTAGAAAATAATATGTATGTTGCAGTCCATTTGAACATAAACTTGACTACGAACTTAAGGCTATTTAAACAAATATATTGGCAAATAATTATTTAAAATATATATACAAGACTTTTTTATATATTAAGTTTTTTATCTAGCATTTCCTCTTTTCCTTCCCTTCTTTACAAGAGTCCTAACTGTATTCTTGGCCTTAGGAAAAGTTTCCAATAAAGCAGAAAGTAGAAGCCTAAAAAAACATTTACCTGACAGCTTTGGTTTTCAAAACCTAAGACCATTGGGACATTTATGATCTCTAGGAAAACAGAAGGAAGGGCCATGGAGGAATATGGAGAGAGTGACCATTGAGTCCTGTGGAAACAGAGTGGTGTGTCCTTCCCTCTTCTCTTTGGTAGTTCTTTGGTAGCCAGAGAGGGGACAGGATCCCAAAGAGCCAAGTTCCAGACTCATCAGAGAGTGTTGACCCCTAAGCATGCAGAAGAAAGCACTGTGGAAACAATAGGTGTGGACAGCTGATTGAAACTTGGGCATCTTCCCCAGGCCCTGAGGTTCAATCTAAGACTTGGGCATCTTTACACAACTCCATAAAGTGGGAACTCCAAGAATGCCAAGCTCAACTTCTAGCCATTCTGGTAGGAAGGGGGTTCAAAGCCAACTTAAGATGATTTAAAGAAAATGAAGAAATACAATATTTCTTCTAGACATGAGTTTGCAGATTGAGATTAATAAGCACTTACATATTTATAATAAATGTGTCAAACTACTACTTACTGTGAGGAAATGGCTCCTGTGTTATACACGTGCTCCAAGAATTTTGTTGAATTGGATTTGGCAGCCAGAAAAGTTGAATACCTTTCTGTTTGGGGTTTTGCTTAACATTCAAATTAAATGAATGGTTTCAATAGTTTAGAATAGACTAAAATTAGCATAGAATCCACATATGCAAATGGCCTGAATAATTACTAATAACCAAAAAAACAAACCCACTGCCATTGAGTTGATTCTGACCCATAGCAACCCCCATTGGGTTTCCAAGGCAGTAAAACTTTGCACAAGTATATTGCTTCATCTTTCTTCCATGGAGCACCTGGTGGGTTTGAACCACCAACCTTCTAGTTAGCAGTCAAAGGACTTAGGCACTGCAGCACCAGAGCTCTTTTTCAATTTCTAATAAGAGCCATAGGAGCTCTGGTAGCATAGTGGCTAAGACACTTGCCTGCTAACCAGACGGCTGGCAGTTCAAACCCACCAGCCACTCCTCGGAAGGAAGGTTGGGCAATCCTACTTCCGTAGTGATACTGCCTCGGAAACCCAAGGAGGGGTGGCTATGAGTCGGGGCCAACTCGACGGCACATAACAACAACAACAACAATAAGAGCCATAATGTGTAACAGGTGGCTAAAGTGGAGAACTGTTCCTTTACATCTGGAGAGACCTGAACTAATCTCTTCATGTCAGATCTAGGAGCCTCAATCTTCATTTTAGTATCCCCAACCACAGTCTCCTTGGCAGCAATTAAGCACTAATCTTTTGTAGCCTGGGCGCCCACTCACACTGCTTGCGGCTTCAGTGGTTTAATTAACACAGGCTTTAATAGCGTAGCTGAAAGAACACAGTGCTCAATAAAAGGAAACAAAACCAATTTCAGCAGCATATTGGCATTAAGTTTTTAAAGTAAACATAGTTTTAAATAATGCTTGGTATAAGGTTTTTAAATATTTATGAGCTAACACCCTGTGCTCTAGCACGTTCCCTGTGAAGGGCTCAATGTACTTTCCATCTTCTCCACCAACCATCACAGAAACTCTGAGAGGGAAGAGAACAATGAATTAATCGGCAGATAGGATAATGAGAAAGACCAGGGAGAAATGCATTGCTCGGGCTCTACTGTAAGTTCCTGGTGACACTGGGGAAAATAGATATTTCAACTTTAAAGTGCAGAATTTGTTTCCAACATCACTTCCTTTTACAGGAACAGAGACTGAGAACTCCTGTGGGAAGAAAAGGTGAGCTTCTCACCAGATTCTCAGGACTGTGCAGTTCATGTGTGGTTGAAGCGCAGCGTGTGATGAGGGACTTAAACATGGCACTGACGATAATGCCTTCCACGTTTTGGGCTGTGGATTTGTTGTCCACTGTGGTGAAGTTATTTCCAAACCCAGCCTTGTCTGGAATGCAAATGTACACATTAAAAATAATCTTTCCAATGTGCTACGCAGTATAAAGGAGTAATGCATTACTTGACAACCAGAAATTAATGAAAGGAGATAATAAAAATCTGAGGATTAACCCTCAGTTGAATAATACTCTTTATGTGGACCTGGGCATAAATGAGCCATATTCTCCTTTACGATGAGAACCTCATTTGTGAAATGTTTTCACTGATAGATCTTAGCAACGTTGACTTAATTCAGACTTTTAGACCTAGAGTTTTTTTTTTTTTTTTTTTTTCAGAAGGTGATCACCTAAAGAAAAAAAGAGAATGATCTACCAAATGGTCTCTCAATGTAGAAGCAGTAGAAGCAGTTAATTGATTAATTTTTGGTGGTGAGAACTGCTGGCTTCTCATGGGATTAGTTCAGTCTATCAGAAGCAGGTGAGCTGCGTGTGGAGAGGGAAGAGGGATGGAGGGAGGGGGACTCTCTCGGGTCCTGGAAACATAAAGGGACTGGGTGTTGCCAAGAGCCCCCCAGCACTCCAAGTGGCTTCTTGCTAGCTTCCAGGGCATACATAGAGGGCAAGCCTGTAACCTTGCTGGGAGCCACCTCCTACCTCATACACACGGGAAATGCCGGGGTGAGGGCTGCTGAGGCTATCACCTCTGTGGCATTTTCTGCCAGTTTTTCACATATCCATGCATCTTTCATGGAGCTCTGGTAGCATAGTGCCTAAGGCACTTGACTGCTAACCAGAAGGCTGGCCGTTCAAACCCACCAGCCACTCCTCAGAAGGAAGATGGGGAAATCTACTTCCATAGTGATACTGCCTCGGGAACCCAAGGAGGGGTCGCTATGAGTTGGGTCTGACTCGACGGCACATAACAACAACAACATGTATCTTTCATAGGGGACACAACAGGGATTCCATGATTTTGCTAGAAGAGTCCTCATGGCTTGGGAGCTATCTGTGGGTTGAGGGGTAAGGGCATGCACTGCTCCAAGACTGATTACATGTAAGTGTGCCTGGCTGATTCTCTGTGATCCAAGTCTCCAGAACCCCAGGAGGAATTCAGCACACTAAAGCAATACATACTTCATTACTCACATCTCACTGACTGTGAGTTGACAGGGAACTATCTATGGATTTTATGTTATGGAAAGAATATACTGTATGCTTATAGTTTCTATCTCAAATACTTTAAGAAAGTAAAAAATTAATTAGTTTGTAACCGAGAATTTATCTTGCAATGTCTCAACAACAACTCTCACTTAATTCTTTTTTTTTTTTAAATTTATAACGAGCTTGGTTTAAATCAACTCTGATAACAGAGATTATCTCAGGGGTTCTATAGTAAAGCAATATTTTCTTTTCATGTGATAATGAAACAATAAAACCAGGGATAAAACAAGAAAATGGCTTCTAAACCTATTAAATATATTTTCATGATAAATTAATCAACCACGATTGATCATGCACCATGTATTATATAAACAATAAAAATCTATACTAAGAAATGATTGCTTCTCAGGCTCTAATTAAATGGGTTATTTTACTAAACTCAGGCTTTATGCATCATTTTCATTTCATTGCTGCTTTGGCATTCAAGTGGTATAGGAGGCATTCAGTTTATTACAGATGCGACTGGTGTTCGCTGGTCTCCCCCTGCAATGTGAGTCTCTATACTGGTAGTTTTCTTAAAGCCATGAAGATATAAAATACTTTGTGGGCCTATCCATAGATGCATTTGCCAGTCTTTAAAAATTCAGAATATTTGTGTGTATCAAAACTGTATTACCATTATGCTTACTGCAATCACATGAAATGTGCCAATCTTTCTGCCAGGCACATAATAGTCCCTCACTTCATATTTGTTGAAATAGTGAATATATTCCATTAGTCCCTTGATCTCTGTCTACCTCAGTTGTCATACAATAGAAGTTCAGTTAGAGAAGAGGAATCCCATAAATAGTGGTATAAGGATTGAGGGGCTAAAAGTGCGGATGCCACAAACGTTGCCAGATTCCCACTCACAAGGTAAGTTGCCTTCAGAAAGTGTCAAAAATGTTTCATCAAAGATTGTGTAAAAGCTTTTCTTGCTTATATTCTATTAGACATACACATGCACGCACACATGTATCTTTTTCTCTAAATTCTATCCCCACAAATTTAGTGTGACTCTAAAATACTACCTGCTCCATCTCACAGCAATTTTTCCTTGAACTTAGGTTCAGCTTTACTTACTGTCTGTGACCGGCTCCATACAAAATCCTAGCAAAGCATGCAAGAAGTCCACTACATTATTAAGAGAATCCTTGTTCACATAGTCCCTCATGGTTTGTCGGAACTGCATCTTATCTAGCTTGTAGAGCTTAGTGAGGCAGTTCTGGGCCTGCAATGAAGGAACAAAAGTGAAAAAGTCACAAGTACCAGCTTAAACTACCATATCAGTAGTCTCAGACAGGGACAAGTTTCAGATAGCAAAGGCCTCCATCCTTCCCACCTGGTTGGTACCAGCCAAATTTACTGACCCCTTTTGTCTGAATAAGAAGAGGGAGACTGAACAGGAAGAGAGGGCTAGTTTACTTTGAGGGCTGCTCTTCCAAAAAAACCCAAAGCCAAGGTCTAATGCTGGTCCCAGAAGGAGTTCAGTGTTTCACCACAATCAAGATTTTAAGATGTCAATGGAAAATCTCAACGTGTCAAATTTATTAAGTGATAGGATAGGGATTCCATGTTTAAACCCAAAGGCTTTGTGCAGTGGGAGGAAGCATACCACTCCCATGCTCATCCACTTGGAAATTAAGTAGAGTTAATGGTGGGGGAGGAGGACATGGGAAGTGAGTATCCAGTGTCCTCTTAGGCAGGAAGGAAAGGTCTTTGAAACATTTAAGAGACATACACTCAAGACAAGTCTATTTTGCTTATTTATCTACGTGTGTGTATTTGAATGTGATAGTATGGTATTTAAATAGAAGCTGGCTTTAAGTATATGAAAAGAAAGTGACCATTGGCTAGGCCCTGTTACTTAAAATTATATTTCCTATGACTCAGCAAATAATTTTGCCATGTGGCAAATGGTAAGGGAATAATTCTCACTATCAGGACCAATAAAGTCATAGCCATGGGGAGCAAACTGAATGCTCAGAAACTACCTGGGAATGTTAGAGGGCCTCTTAGCCCTTTGAAATCAGCAAGAGAAAATAAATTTTGCTTGTTGCTTTACTGTTTAAAAACATTTATTACATGGAAGTGTGTCAACATTTACTTTCACCCCATCTCTGTGATGTAGGTTTGTATCCCGATATTACAGCTGAGGAAATTGAGTCTCAAAGTGAAGAATTTTGTCCAAATTAATACAACATACATTGCAGCAAAGCCAAAAGC
Organism: Orycteropus afer afer; assembly: GCF_000298275.1. Lineage (NCBI taxonomy): Eukaryota > Metazoa > Chordata > Mammalia > Tubulidentata > Orycteropodidae > Orycteropus > Orycteropus afer. The sequence goes on from NW_006921589.1 coordinate 22,434,205, forward strand.
TAGAAGTCAAGGTCTTGACTCCTAATCCATGCTTATTTCTCTTAGTATACAGTGGCTTTGTTAATAGTTCAAATGATGATTGGGGAAATGCATATAGATACTACCCACTTTCCAAGGGGACTTAAAATGATGGATAATAGAGATTAGTTGATATCTTGAAGATAATGTCTGAATAAATGAGATTAAGAAAGTTCATAATAATGGAATTAAATGGGGGAAATGCCAGAAGAAGTGTGTGAGTTTAGGATCAAGAAGGAGGGTGGTTGGCTGTCATAGGGATACTTACAAAAATATTGTCTGTAGGGAGGAAGCTATTGGCAAACAAATGTACAGGTGTGTGTTATTTCTGTATAAAAATGGTATATATTTTCTCTTTTCTTAATTTCTTTAATAACAAAAATTAAAACATTGTATTGTAAAAAAAAAAAAGAAGAAGAAGAAGAAGGATGGTGGTTGGTTGAGCATCACCTTAATTGAGGACAGAGAATTTTGGACAACCAGGCACATGCATGGAAGTCAGATTAGGAAAGGCAGCCCCTGAGAACTGGTATCTTATTAATGGGCTCTTAATTGTGACCCTAAGAAAATTTAAGTTACATCTATCATTTTGACAAAACATGACTAGGTGAAATTCTTGAAAATATTGAGGTGAGGATACTATAAATGGCTGCAACTTGGAATCAGAAATAGGCTTCTTGCTATGATCTTGTTATAATTTCTTATGTTTGTATCACAAAGTCACATGAATTGCTACATTTTTTCTTTCTTCCTTTATTAGACCCTAAACCAACTGAAGTTGAGCTGATTCCGACTCACAGCACCCCTAGAGGACAGAGTAGAACTCTCTCACAGTGTTTCGAAGGCTGTAATTTTTACAGAAGCAGACTACTGGTGGGTTGGAACTGCCAATCTTTCAGTTAGCTGCTAAGCACTTAGCACCACGGCTTCTAAGAACACTGAAAATTAGGAAGTTTTATTTCCAGAGAGGATGGAAGTTATTGGTTGCCAGATAAGTAAACTTATTTTTTCCCCCTTACAAAACAAATGCTGCTTACTATAAAATGAAGTTTGCAAACCATTGGGTAAAACATGTCCCACATGAAAAATAAATATTTGATTATTATCCCATAAGGAATTTGTGAAGAATAGTTACAAAGTGCTTTAAAATCCTGAATGCAAAAAAAAAAAAAAAATCCTGAAGTACAAATTATTCTATGTTCTCTATAAAACACATGAAAAAAGGCATAGTTACAATCTATTCTTGAATCTAATAGAATGTCTGAATGAGTTAATGGAAAGTTTAAGCAGGAATTGAATATCAAACATTAAATATTTTGTTTCTGAATGAATAACTTAACTTCTCCAAAAGAGATATAAAATTCTTAAAAAGTGAATTCTTTTTCAATAATTCAGCACTACTAGCTAATGATTAGGTTAATCTGAGAAGCATTGAGGAATTATATACTGAAATTTCCAGGAACTTTGATAAATATAATTGCCATAACCTTCTGTTTCTTAAAACAAAGATCTGGGAAGCTTCATCTAGTAGAGGCGATAAATACTCCTAACATTTTAAAGGTTAAATAACTTCAGAAAAAGTCAATGCTAGAAAATTCTGGAAATATCTAGATCCTTCAATTAGTTATTTTCATAGGATAATCTCTCTCACCACTCTTGGATAGTGTGTTTACTGAGCATGAATTAGCACATATAATTTCTATAATGAGTATTGAACTGGGAAATCAGATAATAGAGAAATTTCCACTTATGTCAACAAAGCTGAAAAGGCAGGTAGAAAACTGGCTGGCCACCATGATAGGGAACATTTAATATGTTTGGGGAGGAAAGTGTGGTGGATTATGCAGTAACAAGAGTCTCTAAAATGAGTTCTGATCCAACTAGCTATGCTTTTTTTTTGATTCTAGAAAGACAGATTCTGGTTGTCAGAGCCAGTTTTTTACCTCTTACCATGCTTTTTACTGTATTTTAGTGTTTTCATTTCATGGAATTTGTCTTTTACAGGAGGAATGATATGGTTTATTTAACCTTGATGACACTTACTCTTTTTGTGATAGAATTCAAAGTCAAAGATGAAAAATCACGTATGCATATGCAAAATGGAGGCAATATCAGCCTTCTAGTCATTATTAATTCTTATGTTTGTTATTTGGGAGCTCTGGTGGCATAATGCCTAAAGCATTTGACTGCTAACCAGAAGACTGATGGTTCAAACCCACCAATCACTCCTCTGAAGGAAGGTTGGGCAATCTGCTTTTGTAGTGATACTGCCTCAGAAACCCAGGGAGGGGTCACTATGAGTTGGATCTGACTCAACAGCAGTGAGTATGTTTGTTATTTACTTCAAATTCTAGATATGGTCAAAATTTTCAAGTTTCAGAATTTAGAACCCCCCATACACATAAGAAACTAACATAATACAACATAATAGAAAATAAAAGCATGAATGGAAGAAATATGACTGATAGATGATAGATCAATGGAAAGGCAGGCAGACAGATGATAGAGAGATAGCTAGGTAGCTATATAGATGACACAAACAAATTAGAGAAAGAAAAAGAAGAAAGGAAGGGAGGGAGGGAGGGAGGGATGAGAGGAGGGAAGAAATTCATCATGCTAATTCTGTGTGAATATTTCAAGACAAAACTTAATGCCACGGAATAATGGGCTGGCAATAAATTTTGACATGATCCTCAAACTCTGCTAACTAGGCCACAGGGTTTTCTGGACTCAAATTTGCATCAAATCCTTATCTTTAAGAATGTTTTGTTATGACTTCCATTTAAACGTACAAATGAGGCAACTGGCCCCGCTTGGATTTGCTGTGGAGGTAGGTAATTGCTCACATCTGAAGGGGAAAGTAACAATCAGCAGGGAAAATAAAGTGAGCTAGCTGAAGACCATGATCCATTACAGAATTATGCCCAGCAAGCCAAACACAGAGTTTCAAGTTTCACACAGTTCAAAGGGACATGATCTCAAATACCTAGAAGTCAAGGTTCACACTCAAAAAGCAGCCAGAAAAAATGACTAACTACTTTTATAGTCCTGTTTTGTCCCAATAAGGGCCATTTTCCATATCTAAGTAAGAACAAAAAATGAAATCCTAAACTTTGACCTCTTTCTCTAATATAAAACATGTTTCTACTATACCCAGGCAGGCGATCAAAAAGGCATTTGCCACAGACCATCTGTAGCTTGCTGAGTGTGTTTTTTTTTTTTTTCAAAATCTTTCAAACTATAATTCTTTGTAAAATCTTTCAAACTACCATTCATACTTTCCAATTATACATCCTTTTACCAACTGAGAGTTGGCCTGCCTTCTGCAGAATTATTTTTCCAATTAAACTTTCCTCAGCCTGAGTTTTTGATGTCTTGAGATATTTTATAGAAATTGCCAATCCCTCCTAAGACAGTATTAATTACCATTATGGAATATAATACTTTTCAGGAAACACTGACCCTCATTGTCAAAGGACTCATTCCTAAATTGGATGGAGGGAAGAGGGAGAGGTAATGGAATCTACTTTAATTCTCTTACATTCTCCCGGAATACCTGGTGTCTCAGACGATCTCCAGAGAGCCCCCGGTGTCCTTCTCCGCAACCATAGGCACATCCCAAAGACTTCACTATTTTGATGAGCATGGTTAGAGCAAGCCTATGGTTGCTTACAGGTGTACTTTCATCCTGTACCCATGAACAAGAAAGAAAATCTGTTTACTTTGCCATTGAAATCCCTCTGCTACTAAGATTCTATTTTATGATTAACTTATGTTTATATATTTTATAGTGAGTGCTTACATTTTTAGAAATCTGAGAAGAACTGTCAAGGGCTAAAAAGTAAGCTAACTTTTCTAAAGTCTAGTACATCACTTAAAAGAAAGAATGGTTAAGCACTCAGTTGCTAACTGAAAGGTTGGTGGTTCAAACCCACCTACTGGCTCCATAGAAGAAACACCTATTGATCTGCTTCTGTAGAAATGACAGCCAAGAAAGCCCTATGGGTAGTTCTACTCTGTCACAGGGTCACTATGAGTTGAAAATGACTCAGTGACACCTAACAACATAACAAAAACTAATGCTAAAGGATATGAACAAAGAACTCTTTAGTAGAAGACATGCTTTCATAACCTTGATGGACTAGACAGAGAGTAATGACTATCAATGAGGAAAGAAAAAGTAAATAGATTTTTCTAGAAGATACTCTCATCAGCGGTCCTCTGATAATAAAACTAGGCAAGGATGACTGCAAAATTTCTGGAATGGATAAGTCTGGAATTTTAAAATCTCTTGGCAACTTCTGGCATTTCTGAGGGATTTTTCTGTGTACTTTCACTGTATTGTATAGACATGCACAAGAAAAGGGAGAATATGCAGAACTTTATGAAACATTCAGCTTGATCCTCTCCCTTGAAGCATAAGTAAGAATCTCTCCTATGATGAATTATGAGGCTTATTATCACTCTCTCTTTTGCTCCATCTAATCTTTATTGCTGTTGGAGGACATGATTTCCAGAAAAGGAACTTTCTTATTTCTAAAAGGTATAAAGAAGCTGTTGCTAAGGAATGTCATGGTCCGGGGAGGAAGAGCCATTACCTTCAGGAAACTTCAGCCTATCTCAGCCCTCCTTGATGTATGTCTTCAACACATACATCATGGCCTAGTCCTTCAGTGTTCCTTAATTGCATAAGACATTAGACAAATTAACCAATCTGTTTGTGCTTTAGTTTCCTCACCTGTGAATTGAGGGTTAATAGCTGCCTTTCCCACTTTGTAGGTTTACTGTGCAGAGCAAATGAACGAATGGATAGGAATTGCTGTGTAAATTATAAAGAGTTTTTCCAGTTATATGATCAAGTTGATACTTCCACTTTGGGACTACACACATAGAAAAATTACCTAAATGTGGGTGGATTGTGGGATGACAATGTGCTCTAATGTGGTAGGGTAGAGTCTCTTCCTTAATGCTATGCAGTTGGTCTTCCTTTGCTAATCTGTAGCCTCATGTAATGAGTATGGTGCTAGACTGAAACATTCATCTTCTCAGTTGCTGCAAGTGTTGGTGGGTGACAGCTGTCAGCTGAGTGCTTCTCCAAAAGTTGTCCTCTATTAAAGAGAGCTATTTAGCCCAAAGGAGCTCTGGTAGCATAGTGCCTAAGGCACTTGACTGTTTACCAGAAGGCTGGCGGTTCAAACCCACCAGCCACTCCTCAGAAGGAAGGTT
>NW_006921589.1:22439548-22455807 GCF_000298275.1 Orycteropus afer afer
ATAAGCTTATAAGATTATGAACAGGGAACCAGAGACATCAATTGACAAATGAGAACAACTACAAAACAAAAAGAGGGAAAAAATAGTGTAGTTATAGAACTTCTAGGAGCTCTGGTAGCATAGTGCCTAAGGCACTTGACTGTTTACCAGAAGGCTGGCGGTTCAAACCCACCAGCCACTCCTCAGAAGGAAGGTTGGGCAATCCTACTTCCCGTAGTGATATTGCCTCGGAAACCCAAGGAGGGGTCACTATGAGTCGGGGCTGACTCGATGGCAAACAACAACAACAACAACATTTAGCCCAAGGTGATGGCCTTTCCCTGGGAGCACTCTGCCTCCAATGGCAGCTCAATGTAGGAGCAGGAGGAGCTAAAGATCAGCTCCCTTGCCACAGCTGGGGACAGGGGCCACTCCAGCACCTGTGTGATCTGCTGAGGCCTCTGCTGCAACTACGTAGCAGTTCAAATTCTTCCTGTGCTCCATCCTACATGGTTCACACCTCACAGATGTTGATCCTGACACCACCTCCTTGTAAACTGTCTGTACACATATCTCCACATCTGAGTCTGTTTCCTGGGAACCCTGCTTAAGATAGCTCAGAAAACTGGAAATAGAATGAAAGACTCAAACTTATTAATAGACCATTATTATCATGATCATTTTTTACTAACTAAGAAATAATTTTTTTACTTTGAATGCAAACCCTATCTCCCATCTTTACGTGCTGTATAATCTTGGACAAACTACATAACCACTCTGTGCCCTACAAAACAACAATCAATAATATCTGCTAAAAAGCCAAAGATGAAGAAATTGAAGACTTTTACCAACTTCTACAGTCTGACATTGACCAAATAATGAAACAAGATGTGTTATTACTAGTGATTGGAATACAAAAGTTGGAAACAAAGAAGAATCACCAGTAGTTGGAAACTATGGCCTTGGTAATAGGAATGACACTGGAGATTGCAGGATAAAATTTTGCAAGACCAATGACGTATTCATTGCAAATACCTTTTTCAACAACACAAATGGCAGCTATATACATGGACTTTGCCAGATGAAATACACAGGAATCAGATCGATTACATCTGTGGAAAGAAGTGATGGAGAAGCTCAATATCTTCAGCCAAAACAAGACCAGGAGCCAAAACAAGGCCAAGGTGGAATAGACCATCAACTGCTCATATGTAAGTTTCAAGCTGAAGCTGAAGACAATTAAAACAAGTCCACAAGAGCCAAAATATGACCTTGATTATATCCCACCTGAATTTAAACACCATCTAAAGAACAGATCTGATGCATTGAATACCAATGACTGAAAACCAGATGAATTGTGGGATGACACCAAGAACATCATACATGAAGACAGAGAAAGGTCATTAAAAAGACAGGAAAGGTGAATTACTGGTTGGATGGACTCTGGTGGGAACCCCAATACTATGGACCTGAGATATGCTTTGGACCTGGAATAAAACTTACTCCCAGGGGCTGGCTCTTAGTCCAATAGTAAATAAGATGTACCCACCGAACACTCAACCCAAGGTGACACACCCACGTGCTCTATGGCGATGGATCCCTTGGAGCAATCGACCACAGGGCAACAGAGGGGCAATATTCGCTTGGGGAAATGCAGGACACACAGGAATACATAACTATGAGGAGCACAGCGCGGGGCGGGGGGTGTTACTGGACCAGAAGGGGAGGAGACTGGGGTAGGGTTGGGGATGATAACTGGGGAGTGAAACCAAATGTGCATGAAATGTTGAATGTACAAAAAACTCTGCTCTGTAAACTTGTACCTATTTAAGAAAAAAAGAAAGAAAGAAAGAAAAAAAAACAGGAAAGGAAGAAAAGACCAAAACAGATGCCAGAAGAGACTCTGAGACTTGCTCTTGAATACACAGTAGCTAAAGCAAATGGAAGAAAAGGCAAAATAGAAGAGCAGAAGAGAAGATTTCAAAGAGCAGCTCAAGGAGACAAAGTCAATTATTGTAATGAAATGTTGCAAAGACCTGAAGTTAGAAAAACAAAAGGGAAGAACATGCTTGGCATTTCTCAAGCTGAAAGAATTGAAGAAAAAATTCAAGCCTCAAGTTGCAATATTGAAAAAATCTATGGGCAAAATATTGAATGGTGCAGGGAATATCAAAAGAAGAGTACACAGAGTCACTGTACCAAAAAGAATTGGTTGATGTTCATCCATTTCACAGGTGGTATATGATCAAGAACCAATGGTATTGAAGGAAGAAGTCAAAGCTGCACTGAAGGAATTGTCCAAAAACAAGCCTCCAGGAATTGACGGAATACCCATAAGAGATGTTTCAACAAATAGATGCCACACTAGAGGCACTTATTTGTCTATGCCAAGAAATTTGGAAGTCAGCTACCTGGCCAACTGATCGGAAGAGATCCATATTTGTACCCATTCCAAAGAAAGGTGATTCCACAGAATGTGGAAGTTACCAAACAAAATCATTATTATTGTACGCAAGTAATATTTTTCTGAAGATAATTCAAAAACACGTTGTAGCAGTATATTCATAGAGAACTTCCAGAATGCAAAATGGATTCAGTAGAGGTCATGGAATATGGGATATCATTACTAACATCAGATGATATGTCAGGATCTTGGCTGAAAGCAAAGAACACCAGAAAGATGTTTATTTGCATTTTATTGGCTAGGCAAAAGCATTTGATTGTGTGGATCACAACAAATTATGGATAACATTGAGAAGAATGGGAATTCCAGAACACTTATTCGTGCTCTGGAACACGAACATAGACGAGGAGGCTGTCATTCAAACAGAACAAGGGCATACTGCATGGTTTAAAATCAGGAAGGGAATGTGTCAGGGTTGTATCCTTTCACCATACTTACTCAATCTGTATGCTGAGCAAATAATCTGAGAAGCTGGACTATATGAAGAAGAATGCAGTGCCAGGATTGGAGGAAGTGTCATTAACGACCTACAGTATACAGATGACACAATCTTGCTTGCTGAAAGTGAAGATGACTTGAAACACTTTCTCATCAATATTAAAGATCAATATTAATATTCCTCAGTATGAATTAGACCTCAACATAAAGAAAACAAAAATCCTCACAACTGGACCAATAAGCAGCATCACCATAAAAGGAGAAAAGATTGAAGTTGTCAAAGATTTCACTTGGTTCCACAATCAACACCAATGGAAGCAGCAGTCAGGAAATCAGATGATGTATTGCACTGGGCACATCTGCTGCAAAAGGCCCCTTTAAAGTGCTAACGAGCAAAGATGTCTCTTTGAAGACTAAGGTGCATCTAACCCAAGCCATGGTCTTTCCAGTCACCTGATATGCATGTGAATGCTGGACAATGAATAGGGAAGACCAAAGAAGAGTTGATGCTTTTGAGTTGTGGTGTTGACAAAGAATACTGAAAGTACCATGGACCGCCAGAAGAACTAACAAATCTGTCCTGGAGGAAGTGCAGCTGGAATGCTCCTTGGAAATGAAACTGGCCAGACTCTGTCTCACCTACTTTGGTCATGTTGTCAGAAGGGACTATTCCCTGGAGAAGGATATCATGCTTGGTAAAATGGAGGGTCAGCAAAAAAGGGGACGACCCTGGATGAGATGGATTTATACAGTGGCTGCAACAATGGGCTTAGGTATAGCAAGAATTGTGAGGCTGGCACAGGAATGGCTAGTACTTCCTTCTGTTGTACATAGGGTTGCTACACATTAGAGCCAAGTTGATGGCACCAAACCACACCAACAACAACATCTGGTAGATTAATTGTCAGGATTAAATGAGTTAATACATATAGAGCACATGATAAGAGCTAAGCAAATATTAATTACTATTTTACAGCATAGAGCACTGCTATCCTATGGGCACCTTTGTGCAAATTAGAAGAGGTATCCCTCTGTGTAGATGAGTTAGAAAAAGGTTATCCTTCTGGGTAGATGCAGTCCCTGGGGTAGATGGCCTGGTGAGCAGAGCTCCAGAGAATTTTGATGCTATCTGGTCCCTTAGTCAAGCCTAGTTTATAATGCACAAATTGCATAGCTATATGCAGTGATGCCTCAGAAGGTCACCATGGGCAAAGGCTTATTTGGAAGATTGTCTTACATGTATTTTTAAATCACTGTATGTTCCTTGGGAGCTCTGGTAGCATAGTGCCTAAGGCATTTGACTGCTAACCAGAAGACTGGCGATTCAAACCCACCAGTCACTCCTCAGAAGGAAGGTTGGGCAATGTACTTCCACAGTGATACTGCCTTGGAAACCCAAGGAGGGGTCACTATGAGTCAGGTCCGACTTGACAGCACATAACAACAACAACAACAACAATATGTTCCTTAGAAAAAAAATCTCAAGATCTGAAAGTTCTTTGTAAATAGAGTTTCCTTTCTTTAGACCTTCAAATATCCTTGAGTTTCTATCAAAGGAGACATTCAGAAAGCTGTATGAAACTATAGGCAGGAATCAGAATAGATATTAAAAAATATTGCAAGCTCTCAGTACAAGTTTGTGGCAAATATAAGAATAGAAATTAGATCTTCCTTCTGTCTTGATCAATTCCCCATCTAAGATGAAATGTGAGGATACTTGGATTATCCTGAGTGATGTATGGAGAGGTGAGAATTCAGGAACCTATAGTACAAAAATTCTATTAGCTTTGAAAAGCAACATATGTGCTAGTAAGTGCAGGAAAAGAAAATCCTAAAGGGCTGTTTCAGTAATTCAAGAATACTGGTCCAAGAATATTTGGATCAAAGTCTTCCCACTGAGAAGATGGGACTCATAGTGAAGTGAAGAAACTGATGATAAATGCACTATAAATATGAGTCGAGTGAGACAGGAAAGGGATGAAGACATTTTAGAAGGAATGCTGTCACACCTTTTCAAATTTAAAATCCAGAAGCCCTATAAGAAAAAAGGAGCCAATTAAAGTTTAGCTAATACGTAGATGATAGAGCTCCACACAACATAATCTTAGAGTTGTGAACACTTAACTACAGACTGACATCCAAATCTGTTAGACATTCAAATCTCTTGTTGATTTAAATTTCCAAACAGAATTTTTTTGGTAAAGTTCTAAATTGAAATCAGTGTAAGCGTGTGAACTTAAGCTGTGCTAATTCTAATTTAAAATCCACATTAAAGAGATGTTAAATGCAGAGATCATAAACCAGGTGCTACTGAGACATAGGGAATTAAATTCAGGAACAATAAAAATAGGAAAGCTAATACCACTGGGATATGATTCACTGAGATATGAGAAGCAGAGGTTAGGAAAGTTGTCCCTCTTTCTAAACCAACTCTAAATAAACCAACCAAGGAACCAAATAAAATTCTTCACTTACTTCCTTCTTCAACATGGATAAACTTGGTTGTCAAAATATCAGTTCCCTGGATCAAAAGAAAGGGTTTTATCCTGAAGGAAAATTAGGTTAGCCCTTGAAAATCATGAGAAAGAAACTATATCTGGTGGTAGAGTGAGATTTATAGCCAAGGAGGTTGTATGTGAGATGTTCTTCTGCAGAAGTTACATGACCAGGATATTAGACCTGGAACTGCTTCATTGGAAATGTTTTTTGGATTTAGAATATAGTTTTGTTAATGTGTGCTTAGAACCTAATGAAGAGCTTTCTATACTCTCCACTGCCTTGCTCTAATGACTAATTACTGTTCTAAGTAATGAATTGCTGTTCAGCAAGCACTGGGAAAAAATTAGGGGCAACATTTTATGAGAACATGTAAGGTGGTTCAGTCATACCTTCTCTTGGTTCTTATCATTCTTCTCGTAAGGACCACCTCCACCTCCTCCACCACCTCCTCCATCACCTCCTCCACCTCCTCCATCTCCACCTCCTCCTTCTTCTCCTCCACCATCTCCAGCTCCACTTACTGAAGGACCCCCAAATGCACTGGTGGAACTTCCAGATACTCCCTTGAACTGGAAAGTTCCCTCACTTGGTCTCTTTTCCACAGTCTCGTTTTCCTTGTTTTCACTTTTCTTTCGGTTCTTTTCTACACACGGCACCACACCAAGTTGAAGCAAACATTCAACAATGTTTAGTGCAACATCACAGATGCGAGAGCTGATGTCATGGTTGAGGACAAGGTAAACAGCCTTCAGAAGCACCTGGGGATGGCAAACACAAACACAAAGTGATTAAGTTTTCTGAACTATCTCTTCTTAAATGAAATAACAAACAAACAAAACCCACTAAACCAAACCCATTGCTGTGGAGTCGAATTCTGATTCATAGTGACCCTACAGGGCAGAGTAGAACTGCCCCGTAGGGTTTCAAATGTTGTAAATGTATTTGCAAGCAGAATGCCTCATGTTTCTCCCAAAGAGTTATTGGTGGGTTTGAATGGCCAACCTTTCAGTTGGCAGCTGAGCTCTTACCCACAATGCCACCAGGGCTCCTTTTCTTCCTAAATAAACAAACCAAACTCACTGCTGTGGAGTTGGTCTGGACTCATAGCGACCCCTTTGGGTTTCCGAGGCAGTATCTCTACAGAAGTAGATCACCTGGTCTTCATTCCAAGGAGTGCCTAGTGGGCTTGAACCGCCAGCCTTCTGGTTAGCAGTCAAATACTTTAAGCACTATGCCACCAGGGCTCCTAGATTTGGTTATTCTGGGTAAACCTTTTCCTTTAGGCTATTCTATGCATTTAGGCCTAAATAATTCAGGTAAATTTTCATATATCCCTATCTAAATATTGGGATCATGTGTATGTGCTTAACATGTAGTATAAATCTACCAATGAATTTAAAATGTATACATGTATTATTTTATTTATCTTCTAAAAATTTCCATGATGCAAGTGTTAATGGAAATACTGAAACATAGTAAGTTAAAGGGAGAGTAATTATTTACCCGAATGGAAACTTGTTCAACTGCTTCTTTTTTTTTAATCAAAGTGTTTTAATCTTCCACGTCCAATTTTGCAGTAATAACAGATAAAGAGAAATGACTGCCTTATGCTCCTAATAAAGGAATATGTTCATATTCTTAATTGTATCATTAGTTACATTTCCATTTTCAATGCAAATATTTGTGTGTTTAAGTTATGTCCTTTTATTGATTTTAATATTTCAAATTATTTGCTGAACCTGGTTCCTTAATGCAACATAAAAACTCATGAAATATAGTTGCAAAATATAACAGCCCTCTCATTTGCTAATAACCATAATCAAGACAGGCACTCTTGATAATCCAAGCTTAAATCTTTTAATGGACTTGTATTCATTTTTCCTGGCTACACAGGAGTTTGTAGTCCTGTTGCTTACATAATAAAGAAAATAACTGAGAAACTTTCCCTCTCATTGTAGAAAAAAAAAGGATTTAATAGCAAACACAATACACACAATATGTATGTACGTGTATTCAGGATTCACTTCTTTTTTAAGATTCATATTCTGAGTCAGACTAAATCTATTGCAATACTTGAAAAAGAAAGAAAAGCTGCCTCTTTGATAGTTGATAGCTTTGTAAAAATTTATATATGGATAGTTTTTTTCATTTTGTTGTTGTTGTTGTTGTTGTTATATGCCATCAAGTCGGACCCAAATCATAGCGACCCCTCCTTGGGCTTCCAAGGCAGTATTACTACGGAAGTAGATTGCCTCATCTTCCTTCCAAGGAGTGGCTGGTGGGCTTGAACTGCCAGCCTCCTGGTTAGCAGTCAAGTGCCTTAGTCACTATGCTACCAGAGCTCCCTTTTTCATTTTAAGGTTCAGAATTTCTAAGGATCTATTTCCCATTTTACCCAATATTATAAAAACTGGAATAAAGAGTCCTTATCTTTCAAGTTTGGTAAGAAAACCTCGTGCTTCTTACAGAAAGATCAAGCATGCCATTCTTGTGGACAAAGTTATTGGTCCCATCAATATGTTCTGTGTCCTCCAGGTAGCTGTAGTTTATGCAGGAGTCTGTGAGGCTTCGAGGCAGGTTTGCACAAGCCAGGGGTTCATGTGGCATCTCTGGGATAGGCACCTGGTTGCAGAGCTTCCTCATATGCTCACTGAAAAAGTCCGCGTAGCCTACGTTGAAGGACGCCAATGTGGTATTGAAGGTTGCAACTGTGATAGTGGAGATCTGGGATCGCACTATTAAAATGAAAGCAATGTCTTACTATAAAAACATGTTAGACAGTTGTACTGTTATTTAAGTATGACCACAGTCACAACTGTAGCTTTTGCAGATAGCTGACCTATAGTTTCAAAGCTATTTTCAACTCTCATGGAAATGTAAAAGACATTGAGGTCATATACCATCTAGTAAATAACAATGGTTATGGAAAAATGAGAATTCCAATTGGCTTTAAGACTGAGGACAGAATTAACTTTTATCCAAAATTGACTTAATTTAATCCAATCACATCAGGTGGATTTCACCACTGTTAGATGACACACCACACTGTTAAAGTTAAACTAGCTAATTGAAGTACAAATTTTGACTTGTTAAAGTATATCTAAGCAACAACAAACAAGAACGATTTTTCCCCCTTTGGTTAAGAGAGATGGAGAATAAATTTGTGAAGGCAGTCAACAGATGCCTTCAAATTCTTGAAAGAGACCTCGTAAAAGAGGATTAAATTTATACTCATAGGTTAAGAGCACATCATAAAAAATCGTCTTGGGGTCTAACTAGAGACACGTTTGCTTCATGTAGGGCACATAGGGCACACATGGCACTGAAGTAGAAGCTGTTTGAAAAAGAACTGGTGGCCTTGTCAGGTAGTGGTTTTCCTATCACCAAAGGTGTACAAGCCTCTCAGAGGGACACCATGGAGGGCAACAAAGCATTGGCTCACAAGCTCTTCCCCAGTCCCTTCTATCCCTGTGAATCTATGGTCTGTTGAGGACAAATATGAATGGTTCATTCCGGCTCGCTCTCTGAGCTGCTGGTATGGTGTTCAATGTGTGCTGTCAAATAGCTATTGCTTCTAAGGACATTCTAAGAATGGTAAACAAGTAAATCACCAAGCAATATAATACAAGTTTTCAAAAAGCATAAAGAAACAAGATTACAATGAATAACAGAATATGGAGTAAATACAAGAAGCAGGAAAGGAAACCTTAGCTCCTCTTTCAGGCCCCACCTCCGACCCACCTTCTTTGACGGTGTTTTCTCCATGGCTGTTGGAGTGGTCTGGCAGGTCACTCACGAGGGTGTGGTGGGAGTGGGAGTGCCTGGCACTCAGGCTCTCCATCTCAGTGGCTGCATCAGAACTTCCCCGCCGGGTAAATTTCCCTGAGAGGAAAAGGGGATTGTAAAATCAGGAAGATTTTCTGCAGAGATCTTGTTTTCCCAAAAGATAGCAGTGACACTGAGAGGATATTAGGAAAAGCACGTGGCCCAACAAAATAGCAAGAACTGAACTTGCCTTTGGGAACTTTAGGGTCAAGATGATTGATGAAGCTTCCCCAACGTGATAAGGTCAGCTTCAATCGATGCTAAACATCAGAAACCATCTGTTGTGCCAGGACCAGCTGTGGGCTCCTAATTTTAAGCTGTCCTTCTTAACATGCCCTCCAGAAAAGCAAACAAAAACCTTTTCTTTTCTTCTTCTTCTTCTTCCTACTCCTACTCCCCTCCCCCTCTGCGGCTGCTTTATGTCAAGATTAAATAGAAGTTTGTCTTTAGATTCACAATGAAAGTTAATGTATAGAATCCTCTAAGACCACATTTATACATCTAGGATTATCTAAGAAATAATAATACAGAATGCTTGTATAATTTATTCAATTATCTGCTTCACTTTTGCTGTGAAGACATGGCATTGTTTTGGGACTTAGGAGTCGACATTTGGGCCCAAATTTCTTGGTGAAATTATTTAAGAATGATCCAGATTTGCATGGGCATCCTAGATTCAGATTCTTAAACAGATCACTCAAGGTCTGCCCTACTTTGGAAGGTTCTTGTGGTCACCTAAAATGGTGGTTTGCCAGCCTCCCTTCTCAATTCCCCGTCTGTCCTCTCCAAGCCCAGAGAAACTTCCGAAGGAGAATGTGCTGCGAGTAGGGGACACATCTAGGTGGTCCTCGTGAAGCAAGAAGGGCACCCCCATTCTCCGTGGCCTCCTCTTCCCTGTGTGGTGGAATGGAATGGATCCTTTCCGTTCTCGGTCTTCTTTGCGGCTCTTGAACTACAAGGATGAGAGATGAAGGTTAGGCAAAAATTGCTACCAGTTTGCTTCCTGAGAGGCTCCATGATTTATAGTAAAATGTAGGAAATGTTCTGGGAAGAGGAGTCCTAGAAAGTCACTGAAAATCATTCAACAGAAATAGGAGAAATTTATATTGTGATCAAAGAGTGAAAAAAGTAAAAGACAGAATATTCCATAAATCTTCATGGTGGGTTGATTTAGAGCAGTGGTTCTCAAAGTGTGCTCTCTAGACCAGCAGCCTGAGCATCAACTGGGAACTTGTTAGAAAGGCGGACTCCTGGGTTTTATAGCAGACGTACTGGATCAGAAATTCAGATGCCCAGAAATCTGTGTTTTAACAAGCCCTTCAGATAATTCTGATGAGAATCACTGGATTAAGGTATAGGGCCCATGAGTCACCATGTGGACAGCCAGTCTTCAGTTCCCTTGTTGCAGCCGGCCAAACTCGAATGTGTGCTATTGCTTACAAGAAGAGTCAAAGAAGATATAGAACATCCATATAGAAAAGGAGCTTCCATATAGAAATGGAGCAAAACCACTGTTCCTACCTGTCAAACAAGGCCAAGAACCAGTGCCTGTATAGTTTAGTCCAGTGATTCTCAACTCTAACTACTGGTTACAATTGCTTGGGATGCTTTTAAATTATATTAGTGCCTCTGCTTCACCTGCAGAGATTCTGAATTCATTGTTCCGGGGGTCAGGCCTGAGCACTTGTGTTTTTCATAGCTTACCCAGAGGTTTTCATGTGTAGCCAGCATTAAAGATCTTTTTCCCCTCAAATGATCAAAGTATTAGGGAAACAATGGTCATTGCCTGTTATTGCACCATCAATGAGGGCAGACACGATTGCTTATTTAGCAGAACTCTGAGCTCATAGATAAATTAATAATGCATTCTGTTCTCTTCATTGACAGAATTGAGTCATTTTGAAAAAGAGAAAGCTAAACCACACACATACATACTGTTCTACATATAGTATTTTATATTTGTTTAGCACTATATGCTTACAAAAAAAGAGAGATGAAGTGGTGGGTTGGAAAGAACATGTACTCTTTAACTAGAAGACTTAGATTTGAGTTTGGACTCAATCTTTGGGAAACTACCATAGTTCCTAAGGTTCAGTATCCTATCTTAAAAATAGGAGAATAAGGATTTCTCTTGGATTAAATAAGAATTACTTATGCAAAATACTTGATAAAGTGAGACAAACCATACACATGTGAACTACTATCACTGCTGTCATACAACCATCATCATACCACTATAAGCACTTTATACATGTCATTAGAATTGAGCTTGGTAACAGCCTACAGAATATGTAGAATAGGAAACACAGCCATTCCCACAGAAGGACTAGTACAAGGTACAGGGTCATGGTGCAACCTATACATGGACACTGACCTCTGTTCCTGAGATCCCTTTCCCACCACACCCCACACTGCTGCATGATCAGAATCACCTGATGCCTCACTGAATTTTTTTTTTTTTTTAATTAAAAAAATATCAAAGAGCATAAGTGGCTCCACTTACCTTCTTAAAAATATTCATGCCCAGGTCTGAAGAAAGATCTGGGACTGCAGACCTACGCAGATTGGTCAATGAAACCTTGGAAAAGGCCTCTGGGCTGAGTGATTTTTCCTCTTCATTACACTTCATAGTGAGATCCTTAATGCACAACAAAAGCCGACTCAACAAGGAAGGACATAGAAGTTTACAGCGTAATACTTTTCTTATTGCGCTACCATATTTTTATTAATGACGCACCTACTGATCTGATATCTACAAATTATTTAACTGACATGTCCAGTTTTTCAGAATCCAAATCCAGCTACTGAGGCAATATAGTATTTCCTACCAATTGCAACTTGTGGGTAGAGTCCTCATGCAATTTCAGAGATTCTGGAATGCTTAGAAAATAGAGAGGGGATAGATATCACTTCCTCTCTTATTATAATGCTAATGATTTTCCCTGTAATGATTCATCAAAGCAAATATTCACTTTCAATACAACCATCTACTAATAAAAAGAGTGTATTTCTTCTTCATTGTAATACTGCTCCTGTTTATTTTCAGAACATGCAGAAGTTTTTCAGACACAGCCAACTCACATTTAAACAAACCCAAAGTGGAACACACTGCAAAACACAATTTTCTCTGCACAGTCAACACATACTGCTAATGAGAAGGAGAGGAAGGACAAATGCTCCAGCTGATATGAGGACATTCACTTCTCAACAAGCTATTTTCAGGGGATGTAACTGTATCAGTATAGTTCTCCAGTCATCTGACACAATAGCAAGGCTACATTTAAAAAAGCGCTATTCCTAATGACAACATAGAGGCACTGAAAAATTTTGCATTAGGCAAAATAATGTCCAATAAAATGCTAGTGCCAGGCATTTTATGGTGTATTGGTCATCGACAGATTATATGTGAGATTTCATCATTAGCCAGACAACCCAATTTTCCATTATTATGGATAAACAGAGGTATGCTTTAGATTAGCGTGTCCAAGAAGCATTTAAATAGCACATATCTTTAAAAGTAAAATAAGCACTGAAGAGCAGTACAATTGTCCATTAGTGAAAAATGGAAGAGAAAGGATAATGACACCAAAGTAACACTTCAGCTAAATTATCAGCAGTGGAATGAATATGAGATAGATGCACAAAAGGAAAACCAATCTGTTATGGCCAAAGTTGGTTAAAATGACATGGAGTCAACTTCTCTTACTTGGGTTTTGTGAGTGTTCACTAATGAGGGAGCTGCTGCTACCATTGAGCTGCTCCTGGGTCTGGGCAGGAGAGGAATATCTGGTTCGGGGGGCTTTTCTGGTTTCTCTTCCAACATGTGTCGTAGTCTCTGTAGATAATACATCAGGGACCACTGAGTGCCCTCTTCAGACCAATGGGGCTGGAGTAGACAGCGAAGAACAGCGACATCAAAGTAGGTGGCATAGCGGGACCTCTGGCATGGAGGTATCACAAGAGAAGCCCTGTTCCCAACGGCAGAAAGAGATGATTACATTGACAGTCAATGTTACAGGATCAGCACAACATTATTTATAGTTCTACTTTTCTCATTCATTCATTTCTTTTTCTTTCTTTAAATTGTGCTTTAGGTGCAAGTTTACAGAGCAGAATTTGTTTTACATTCAACACTTCATGTACATTTGGTTTCACTCCCCAATTACCATCTCCAACCCTAACCTCTCTCCTCCTCTCCCTTCCCAGTAACCGCCTCCCTCCCCGTGCCCTTCTTAGCTATGCATGCCTACCTTCCAGCTTTTCCTCCAAGTGAATGTTGTCCCATGGCCTTTTGCTCCAAGGGATGGATCTCCGTAGAGTAGGTGGGTGCATTGTCCTGGGTTGATTGTTCTGCATGTAAGTCTTGTTTACTATTGGATTGAGAGCCAGCCCTTGGGAGTAAGTTTTATCCCAGGCATAAAGTGTGTCCCAGGGCCATAGTCTTGGAGGTCCCACCAGACTCCATCCGACCAGTAATTCTGGTCATTACTGTTTTTGGATTTTGTTCGTTTTTCTTCCCACTCTATCCAGGATCTCCAGTTTTGATCCCTTCCGAGTGGTTGGCATTGGTAGCTGGGCACCACCTAGTTCTTCTGGTCTCTAGGTCCATCATGTCCTAGGACTGATTGTTTCCAAATGTCCTTGGTTTTCTTCACTCTTCTTTGCTTCCAATGAGAGGAGACCATTAGCTGCATCTTACACGGCCACTTGAAAGCTTTTAAGATCCCAGTCACTACTCACCAAAGTAGGTTGTGGAACAAGATTTTTATGTACTTTGTTGTGCCAGTTGAGTCTGGTGTCCCCCCAGTACTATGGTCCTGAGTTAGCAGAACCGGTGGATCTCTCTCCATGGTGTCTGGCTGTCTATGAGGGATTGCTCTATGTCTTCTGTTGCTTCTGTAATGATTGTGGATATTTTGTATCACTAGTATCTGTGCAAGATTGGCCTCAGCTGATTCTATCATTGGTTTAGAGTATATTCCTGTTCACTGACCCCCATCTGATCATCTCAGTTGTCTATGTGCCTATCTGTAGCCTGGTGTTTGGTGTTAATGGTGATGCAGTATTGTGGATATACTGGTATTAGCCTCTGTTGTCTACATCTTAATGTGCACAATTTGGTGTCCTTACTTTCTCCAATGTTATCATGCTGGTCACAGACTTTTTCCATACAATCTCTCCCCTTACCCAACTCAGTGTGTGGCCCCCAACTAGTCTGAAATTATCTCCACCCCCCTTCCCTCCCATTCCCAGTAACCTATAAAATGAGTTCTCTTCCCTAAACAAACCCTTCCTTGACTTTTTACAGTAATGGGCTCATACAATATTTGTCCTTCTGCAGTTGACTTATTTCACTCAGCATAATGTCTTCCAGGTTCATCCACACTGTGAGATGATTTGCATATTCTTCACTGTTCTTTAATGTAGCATAGTATTCCATTGTGTGAATAAACCATAGCTTGGTTATCATTCATCTGTTGATGGGCATTTAGGTTGTTTCCATCTCTTTGCTACAGTGAATTGTGCTGTGATGAATGTGTGTGTGCATATGTCTGTTCATGTCCAGTCTCTCACCTCTATAGGATATATTCCTAGTAATATTCATTTATTCTTTCACTTGTTCTTTTCTTGGTTTTCTCTAAAGGGTCTCCATCATTCCACATTTGTTACTTGCCAGGCTAGGTCACTTCTTGGAAATCAGATACATGACAGAGATTTGAAGGACTAATACAAGTAGCCAGGCAAAGTTGATGGGGCAGGAAGATGGACTAGGATTTTAGTTGGGAAAAAACAAAATGTGAAAAAAGTATGGAGTTTTAAAAAATTATGAGTTCTAGAGAGGTCATAAGTAATTTATATAGATGTTGAATAGGTTGGGAGTCTGACATGAGTCAGAACTACAAAAATAGATGAGTTTCAGATAATGATGTTCTTCCTAAACTAAGCTGTCAAGTTTGAGTTTTGTTGTGGTCAGGTGTTGTCAAGTAAGTTCCTACTCATAGTGACCTTATATACAACCGAACGAAATACTGCCTAGTCCTGTGCCATGCTCACAATTCTCATGCTTAAGCCCATCATTGCAGCCACTTTGTCAGTCTATCTCATTGAGGACCTTCCCCCTTTTCACTGACCCTTAACTTTACCAAAACTGATATCCTTCTCCAGGGACTGGTTCCTCCTGACAATATAACCAAAGTGTGAGAGATGAAATCTGGCAATATTTGCTTCTAAGAGCATTCTGACTGCACTTCCTCCAAGACAGATTTGTTTGTTATTTAGCATTCAATGGTGCATCCAGTATTCTTTGTCACATAACAATTCAAATGCATCAATTCTCTGTGGTCTTCCTTACTCAACTCTCACATGTATATGAGGCTAATGAAACACCATGGCTTGGGTCAGGTGCACCTTAATCTTCAAAGTGACATCTTTGCTTTTTAACACTTTACAGAGGTCTTTTGCAGATTTGCCCAGTTGCAATATATAGTTTGATTTCTTGATTGTGCTTCTATGGGCATTGATTGTAGTTCCAAGAAAATGGAAATCCATGACAATTTCACTCTTTTCTCCATTTATTATGTTTAGTTGTGAGGACTTTTGTTTTCTTTATGTTGAGGTATAATCTATACTGAAAGCTGTAGTCTTTGATCTTCATCACTAAGTACTTCAAGTCTTTTACACTTTCAGCAAGGATGCTTGTGTCATCTTGCATACTGTAGGTTTTTTAAAGAGTCTTCCTCCAATCTTTATGCTGCATTCTTCTTCATATAGTCTAGTTTCTTGGATAATTTCCACAGCTTACAGATTGAATGTTGTTATTGTTGTTAAGTGCTGTCGAGTCGTTTCTGACTCATAGCGACCCCATGCACAGCAGAAAGAAACATTGCCCGATCCCGTGCCAGCCCCACAATCCCTGCTATACTTGAGCCCATCATCGCAGCCACCGTGTCAATCCATCTTGTCCCCCTCTTTCGTCAACCCTCCACCCTACCAAGCATGACATCTTTCTCCAGGGAATGGTCCCTTCTTACAACATGACCAAAATAGGTGAGAC